>NC_137565.1:12458004-12888101 GCF_963082525.1 Nesoenas mayeri | reverse complement strand
GATCATCTCTCGTGTCTCAGAGGAGCCCCGACCAAAAAATCATCACAAAAATTCAAAAGTTCCCCACCAAACCCTCTCTTTCTCTGCCCCTCTGGGTCGCGCTGCCTGGTTGTGTCCCCCGGCTCCTGCAGGAGGTTTCACAGTATGGATACTGTCCCGAAAACCTCCTGCCAGGCAGCCGCGGGGCCACACCAGCAATGATGGGCACAGCAGAGGCGGTGCCCAGCTGCAGCCCCATTGTCCCTTCATAGGGGTGACTGAGCCCCAAAACAGCTCCAGCTTCCCTGACCCGTAGCGGAGGCACCCCGAGGACATCCCTGATCCCTTGGGCACGGTGTGGCTTTCATCACCATCCCACCCTGCCAGCAGGGAAGGGACCCTGGGTGTCCCCTGTGCCACTGTCCTGAAGGGTGCCCAGGGTCACAGCCCGTTTGTGGGGTGCGTTTCCAGCCTGCACCGTGCTACCAGCTGTCCCCAAACCAGCACGACCCCAAAAACACAGAGGTGAGCATGGTGACAGCCTTGGAGGGGCCAGAATCATGTTTGGGACTGGCATCATGAAACTCTTTTCCAATCAAAATGATTCTATGATTCTATGAAACAGGGCCAGGCCATGCAGCAGGTGGTACCACCACGACAGCTGCTAGGGTCACTGTGTCCCCACAGCTGGGGACACCCAGGTGTCCACCATAGCAATGGGTATCACCACCAGGCCAGCATATGACCAACAGGCTGGGTGTCCAGGCTGAGCCCACCTGTGTCTGAATACCCACACGTCATCCCTGCAGGAACACGGTGGGTGCCCAGGGGTGTCACCAGCCTGTGCCCGAGGGCTGGGGGGTGACAGTGGCCAGGCGATCGGGCTGAGCTCGGCGGGGCCAGGAGCTGAGCTGGGGACGAGGTCCCGCGCAGCAGCGAGGAGCTGTGCACATCTGGATTTCTCACGCTTGCGTTCAGCGTCCCTCCTCAACCAGATGGCAAAAATAAATAAATAGAATAAATCAGAGCCTCCTGACATAAATTGGGAACTCACGCCCGGGCTCTGCGTTTCATGAGTCTCCCTGGAAGACAGTCAAATGCAGGCGAGGACAATGGGTTCACTTCTCCCTGGGGTCGGGTCATTCCCAGTTAAGGCTCATTAGCAGTGAGCGGGGGATTAACTCTTCCTTCCCTGGAAACACGGGTCCTGCTGAAGTGTGGATAGGACCCTAAAAATCCAAACACCTCATCCTTCGCCCTCCCCTGGGGTTTCGGGGCTGGGGCTGGAGGTGGCCCCGGCTGGTGTCATCGCCCCGGCTCCTGCGAGCCAGGACACGCTGCCCCGTGCTCAGCGGCCGTCCCAGACCCAGGGAGATGGAAAGGGATTTCGGTGACCTCAGCCAGCGGCCGATCCCACCCAGCCGGCGCTCGGGGAACCCAGCCAGCCCCGTGAGCCGGACGGCAAGCACCGTGGGGAACCGGCACCGCGGCCTCCCCCACGGGACTGGCAGAGCCTTCTGAGCCGTTCCACTTCGGCCTCAGGACCACAGGAACGATTTTGGCCGGGGGAAGAGCCAGGAGGGGCTCTGGGGAGCCGCTCATTGTGATGGGAGCGATGCCCGCGCCCCGATAACGGAGCGGTCTGACCATCGGCCCCGAGCGGCAGGTCAGCGCTGCCTTCGGGGAGCTCGGTACGTGAGGAGCTGCTCCTGCCCACGGTGAAGTCAGTGCCGCTGCCTGGGTGTGACTGACTGACCTCAGCCCTTGGCCCCGCGGTGCGGATCATGTGCTGACTGACGCCGCGCAACCCGGCCGGACGGGTCCGCACAGCTGCCCCGCGGCCACCGGCCAGACCGGACTTGCCGTCCGTGGGCCGCAGGTGCGGTGCTGGGGCACCCTCAGCCCCGCATCCCCCACGAGCGCCCTGTGCTGCGTCCCCAGGGCCAGTGTCACAGCCCAATCAGGGTCACCTTGGCATTCGGGCCGTTCCCTGAAACACCTGGGTTGGAGCAGCTCACCTGCCCCTGCGTCCGCCTGAGTGGGGTCGGACCCGCTGGTGCCCACGGCAAAGCCCCTTCCCCATCCGGGAGGTGCCCCCGGGGCTCGATATTCGGGAATGGTGCTCTGCCGGTAACGATGTCCCTGGCAGGCCTCCGGCCCCACGCCAGGTCCCAGCGGGTCTCTGAGGAAGGGAACATCGCGTCTAAAGGGCCGGCCGGCGGCTCTTCCTCACCATCTCGGGCTGGCCACTGGCCCGAGCACGGAAACAAATGCCGAGTCCATCTGAAACGCATTTGTCCCCGGGCACTGTTGCTGCAATAGCAGATGCTCCTGCGGGTCCCCAACCACATCACAGCTCGGCGGCGCGGGAACCGCACGTTCGCATGGGAAGAAACAGTTCTTGCCCCGAACGGCTCAAAGTCTTAATTGGAGACCAACCGTAACAAATAAACAAGACAATGGGCTGGAGGCGAGATGAACGCAACCTCTGTCGCAGGACCCAGCTCTGAGAGTCGTCTCCGTGCCCGGCGGGGGATTTGGCACGGGCCGGCAAGAGCCAGGGGGAGGATGGGGGCCGGATCCGGACCCCCCGGTGGAGCCACTCGCTGTGTGACACCACTGGAGCTCGGGGCTGGCTCGGGAGCTGGATGACACATCCCCAGCGGTCCCCCGAGACTCTTGTCGGCAGCTTTGCTAAGCAAGTGTTTAGTCTCGTGGTGAGCTTGGAGTGGGGTCAAATCCAGGCCCCGCGGGTCTCTCCTTGCTGCACCCCAGTTTGGGGCTGATGGGGAACCCCCGGGCACCGGGCTTAGGGGACCCTTCTCCATCGCTCTCCATTGAGGACGGGACGCGCTGCCTTGTCTTTCGCTGCGAGTGATGCGCGGGGCCCGGGTATCTGATGGGGTTATCTCAGCACTGCTATCGCCCTCAAACAGAAGATGGAGAAGATTCCGCAGCTCCGGGGGCTCTCGTCGCTGATGGAGGAGCCTCGATAAAGCACTTGGCACCCCAAGCAGACACGCAGGGTGCAGAGCACACAGCAGGCGGTGTCGGAAAGGGAGTGAACGCCCCAGCTCTTCCATCTCTGCCCAGGGTCTATGTGACAGGGTCTATGTCTCCCTTGCAGACCATGAGCCCAAAATGTGGCCGTACCTACGGGGCTGGAGCCATTTGAGGTGCATCTGCTGAACAAAGGCATTTCAGATGGTCTTAGCGTACAAAGCCCCTGGCTGGGGATGGGAATACTGGAGGAGAAGATCTCAGGAGATCTCCCAGGAGTGAGCAGGACCTGCGGCAGCTCCCTGGGGTCCTTGGTGACACAACACGGCCCACCTGGGGGGCACCCGCCGCTGAAATCCCCCACACCCCTCCTGCTGCCACAGCTTGTGGTCCCCGGCCCCAGAGAGCGAAGGGGTTGTGCCATCTTTGTGCCATCAGCATGGCTTCGTGGGAAGAGGAGCCCCTGCTGTCCTATATCCCAACGAGGCACAGCCAGAAAATTAGCAAAGGTGGTGGAGATTCCTGGAGAAACAGAGAAAATGGAAAGCAGAGATTTCTCTCAATATTAAAGGGATATGGTAGAAGAGAATGACTGTGACTGAGACTGAATCTGCCCATCTCTGAAGCCTCCACCTGCTCTTTGCTCTCCCACCTCCAACCCACTGGCAATGGGGGAGGGGGAGACGCTCCCAGTTAAAATGGGGGGATCTCTGTCCGTATAGCACCTATAGCACCAGCTTACCCAACCCCAATGGGCCCCACCACTGGGACCCCCAGCCCCCAGCAGCAGCAGGGCAGCAATTCATCCCCAATGGGCGTCCTGCCATCCCCGCTGAGCTCCTCCCTCACCCGGGTGCCAAGCTCGCTGCAGGGATGCCAAGCGTCTCCCCCGGCTTTAGCCACATCTAGGATATGTTTTAGGGCCAGGACAGTTGACATGTGAACTTATTGCAGCAAAATGAAGTGCATGGACTGCTACCTGGCACAGGTCACGCTCTCCTCTCCCCAGCGACCGGTTCTTGGAGTCTCGTTTCCCAAGAAAACAAGGTGTGCGTGCGATCCCGCTGGGCGAGCGTGTGCGCGCCTGCGGCTGCCAACCGCATTTGACTAAGGGCCCGAGGCTCCAGAGATAGGAGGTTCCTACAGGTCTTGTGAAGACAGGAGCTGGAGAGGAGCAAGCCCCAAACAAGCCCCCACGGCGGCGGGGAAGCTGCAGCGTGAACCCAGCTTTACCAGCCACCGGAGACTCTCCTCCTCCGCAGCCGCGGCGCCGCGGGGCACCAACCTGCCGGGAACGACACGCCCGACTCAGCTTGCCTGCTCCTAGAAAGATTTCTGCTTACTCTTTTAAACATTGTTCCCAGCCTGGCATTTCCCACGTGGGCTCTGTGCATGGCTGTGGGGCAGGGAGCGCAGCACAGGCTGGGTGAAGTCCATCACCTCCTGGCATCTGAGACGAGATGCCTGCCAGCCTCAGGGATGGGGTTTTCCATGCGGAAGATGTGCTCACCCCACCTCGGTGCTGCCAAACACCCCACCTGGGTGCTGCTGCCTGGCAGACTCATGTGGGGCAGCAGGGGCTCTCCCTGGTTTCATCACTGGTCCCCATCACTTCAGCACTACCCATCCCCACCACCCCAGTACCACTGATCCCCATCACCTCAGCACCTCCTGTCACCATCACCTTGGGACCACCGGTCCCCACCACCTCAGCACTACCCATCCCCATTGCCCCAGCACCACTGATTCCCATCACCTCATTACTACTGGTCCCCATTATGCTGGCACCACTGGTCCCTATCACCCCATTACCCCCAGCCCCCATCACCCCAACACCACTGATCCCCATCACCACTGGTCCCCATCACCCCATCACCACTGGTCCCCATCACCACCAGGCCCCATCACCTCATCAACACTGGTCCCCATTACCACTAGTCCCCATCATCCCATCACCACTGATCCCCATCACCACTGGTCCCCATCACCACCAGGCCCCATCACCTCATCAACACTGGTCCCCATCACCTCATCAACACTTGTCCCCATCACCACTAGTCCCCATCACCCCATCACCACTGGTCTCCATCACCACCAGTCCCCATCACCCCATGACCACTGGTCCCCATTACCACTAGTCCCCATCATCCCATCACCACTGATCCCCATCACCACTGGTCCCCATCACCCCATCACCACTGGTCTCCATCACCACCAGTCCCCATCACCCCATGACCACTGGTCCCCATCACCACTAGCCTCCATCATCCCATCACCACTGATCCCCATCACCACTGGTCCCCATCACCCCATCACCACTGATCCCCATCACCACCACTGCTCATTGCCCCATCACCACTGTTCCCCAGGGCACCGGGAGCCGCAGCCCCTCCAGGAGCAGGTTCTACCATCCCCTGGAGGGCAAAGTCAAAGTCTCTCTCTCTTTCTAACCCTGCTGCAATTAATATTGCAGATATTGCAGATATTGAAGATTTCTTCACCCCCTCCAGCACACACTGGCAGAGGGGATCAACTGGGCTCCTGGTTTCGGCATGGAGAGCTGCACAGCCTGGACCCCAGGTGCACCTTCACATGCGTGCCCTGCAGCCGAGCCCAGGAGGACGAGCCCCTGATGAGCCCATTCACAGCTATGATGACCGGGCTCTTGCCCTAGAAGGTCTGGGCCGAGCAGCGGGAGGGACCTGCCCTTCACCCTTCGCCAGGGCAGAACAAGCTGCACCTCACAGCTGGGAGATGCAAAGAGCAAAAGGCTCCTCGCTCCCCACGCTGAGCCGGTGGCATCACCGTCCCGCTGCACCGTGACCTATTAAAATCGATAGCGCGGGTCCCATCCCACGTCCTCGGGGCCAGTTTCGCGCATGGGTCTGTTTATGTCTCTGCGTGTCGGCCTGCATCTGTGTTTATGTGTGTGTTTCCGTATGTGTGCGTGTGGCTCCGTGTGTGTGGCGGGGTTTCTGGGCGGGTATGGGTGTCTCTTCACATCGGGCGTTCAGCTAACCTCTCAGAAAATGAAAACAAGCCTGGAAGCCTGGCAGCTGTTCCTGAGCCCGGCTCCAGCGCCGCTCCCAGACAGACAGTAACCGCAGGGCTGATGACCGAGCACACACGCTTCCCTCCAGGCCTTCTTAATTGCGCCGTCAGATATTCTGAAACAAAGGAAATTAAAAGACTATACTGATAGCAATAAATATGTCACGGGAGCAACAAGAGGCAGGCGGCTCCCCGGGCGCCTGGGAACCGTCCCCTCCCAGCAGCGCTGGGACAAGGGGCCAGCGGAGCCGCCGGAGCCGCGGGCACAGGATCAGGCTTGGCCAGGACCCGGCTGAAGGTTAGGTGGGCATTGGCAGTACCGCGGACCCCGGGAGAGGCCTGGGCAGGCTCCAGCGTGGCCGCGGGCCAGTGATGGCCACGTTGGATTTCTCATGGAAACTTGCACAGGATCTTGCCAGGTCCCAGGATTCTTTTTTTTCTTTCCCTTGTCTTTGCCCAGATTTTCTGTAACCAGCTCCTCTGATTTCCTCCAGCTGCCTGCACGCCAGCGCTGCGCACCGAGCGCCCGGAGCCAGCCGGGAGGAGAGCGGCCGCCCTTGTCCCCACGGGCACACGGCATCCAGCCGGAGGGAACCGCTGGGCACAGGTTCGGTTACTGGTGACGCCAGGGGACGGCAAGGTGTCGGCACAGGTGTAGGGTGTGAGCTGGATGGGGAGCACCAAAACGGTGCCGGAGGATGGGAGAGCGGTGGGAAGCGGGGCTGGTGCCACAGGTTTCAGGGCAGGGATGAGCGTGATCTGGTGTGGGATGATCCGAACACTTCAAGAAAGCGCAGCCCCGGCCAGCGTGGGAAGCACAGCCTGCCAGAGAGGATGGAAAAGCCCGGCGCTCGCCTCGCCTGGAAAAGGTGGGGTGGCAGGTGCAGGGGCTGCGGTGGAGCAGGGCAGAGGTGTCAGCCACCAGTGGAGGGGGGACAAGAAACCCTGGGCTTCGACACAGCGCGAGGCACCGAGGGGAGTTTTTCCCACGTCCCTGCTGGGGATGTGCTGGGTCTGCTGCCCGTCGAAGAGCCCAGGACGAGGCAGGAGGGGACACAGAGCAGGCGGAGCAGCCGCTCACCACAGCATCTCCCAGTTCCACAGACTTTCTCCCAACCTCGACCTCCCGGCCAGGATGTGCAACCGGTTCGGTTGCAAGCAGGAGGCGAGAGCCGCTTGGAGATATCCAGGGTGAGGGGTTGAAATCAGGCAGCAGAATGGGTTTGCTGGTCTAAATCCCATCTGGAGCCGGAAGGCTTTTTTGGCTTCCTTACAGCGGTGTCCAGGCTATTGTGGGAAAGCGCTGAGCACCGATCACCACGCTGCCTCCGCTAACGGCAGTGTCACAAGGCTCGTGGAGAGGGGCTGGGGAACCAAGTCATTTTTTGGCTGAAAAACATCTTTTCATAACCGCAGGGCAGGAGGGAGACAGCTGGGCAGAAAACACAGGCAGTGCAGTTCCTTAGAAATATCCAAACTCCTCCAAAAAAATAACCTGAGGTAATAACTCTCCCCGCCCAGCCCTCCCTGCCCTCATCACTCCCCCTTTTATCTCCCTCGCTCCCCTGACCCTGCTGCTCACCCCTTTTGGGGTAACCTCTGCGAAGTTCCTTTGGGACTGGTCTAACAGCCAGCAAGGCCTCTGGGGTGCCCCCACAGCACCCCAAGGCTGTTTTTGCTGATGGGTACGTTGTGGGGCAGCGTTGGAGGGCACAGGCGCTGCAGTTCCCTTCCCGGGAGCCGGAGGGGAAGGAAACGCGGCCGCCCGGGGCTGGCGGTGGCTGCGTCGCTGCCCGGAGGGGTTGGATGTGTGGCCACCGCTTCCACTGCTCGCAATTGCAAAGGCGCTTCCTTGGGGAGGGACGGGCAGTGGGGGATGCTCCATCCCAGCCCAAAACACCGGCCAGTGGTGATGTGCCATCCACCGATGGCAGACGCAAGCGCAGCCCCGTGGGTCAGCCCGTAGCCCTGGCTGCAGCGTCCTGGGAGACATCCAGACCTGCTCACGGGCTGGCACAGGCCCTGAGCCTGGTCTAGAGCCCAGAATTTTGGCCTAAGCATGAAACACATCATCGTGGAGCAAGCGGCAGCCCTGAGGAGCAGGGCAGGAGGGAGGCACAGCGTGGAGCCCTGTCATTCCCTGGAGCTCAGGCAGTTCTCTGAGCCCTGAATCGCTGTTTCTTCAGAGGAAACGAGCAGAGGAAGCTGTTCGGTGCTGCCCACCCTCGACACGGGGACACAGTGAAGTGCCCAGGTCATAGAATCACAGATGGTTTGTATTGGAGGGACCTTCCTGGCTCCCCCAGTGCCCCCCTGCCATGACAGGGACATCTGCACCAGCTCAGGTTGCTCAGAGCCCCGTCCAGCCTGGCCTGGGATGTCTCCAGGGATGGTTCAGCCACCACCTCTCTGGCCAACCTGGGCCAGGCTCTCACCACCCTCAGGGCAACAATTTCTAATCTAAATCTCCCCTCTTTCAATTTGAATCTATCACCCCTTGTCCTGTCACTATGCGCCCTTTAAAAAGTCCCTCTCCAGATTTCTCATAGGTCCCCTTTAGGTACGGGAAAACCGCCGTGAGGATGATGGGAAGAGCAAAGCAGCTTCTCCTCTTTGACTCAAGATGGGAGAGCACTGGGGAGCGGAGCAGCTTGGGCACCTGAGTCAGGGGAAATCCCAGGTCTTCCTCCCTCTTTGCAAAGCTGTTTGTGCATTTATGGCCCAGGGTAAAACGTCTGGCCCCAAAGCCCAAGGGCACAGAGTGACCTCGCTCCCGACATCCCAGAGAAGCCACCGCCGCAGGGCTGGACCCGCCGGGGCCCCACGCAGCCCAGCGATTTCCACAACCCCCTTCTCCTTCCCCAGGTGAGTCTCCGAGAAGGAACTTCCCACCAAGAACAGACTTGCACCCTCGCTTTGCTCAAGAATTCTCTCTTACTCAGACGGCATCAGGGCTCCTTTGTAAGCCCGTGCCTAGCGGAGGGGCAGCTGTTGTGGCTGGCCTCCCTCTTCCTCCCAGCCCACGCACACGGCTGGAGTTCCTCGCAAAGAGCTGCCTGTTCATGCGTTTCCTCAGCAAAGGTATGTTCCTTGGCTCTGGGAACGGCAGCAAGAGAGCAGGTGGGCCCCCAAGAATGAAGGTTTTTCCCTCCTTCCTTGGCTTAACTAGGTCAGCGCAGCAGAAGGCTGGAGCTGGGGGAATTTCATCACTATCTTCAGAAAATGCTGGTAGATAAGGTTCAAAAATCCATCCCTCAAGTGTGGCACAACTCCTATAAACCCTCTGTGAGTCATTTTTTTCAGCAGAAATTTGAGTTTCTGAGGAATGGGAGTCACCAAAACCACCTGAAGACAACCCAAAGCTCAGACCCATGAACTCCCATACGTTTTCACTCCATCTTTGCTCTGCTGTCATGTGCCAAATCCTCTTGCCCACCTCTCCCCAGCCTCGCACCCACCCGAGGAGCAGGACAGCCCACACACCTCTCCCAGGAACGCTGGGATTTACACACACTGCGGGGTTTACACACCTCCGGGAATGCTGTGTGCACCGCGGGACTCAGGGGGATCAACTCTAATCCACAGAAAGTGACTCTTTGTTTCTCCAAAGGCTGCAGAAATAGTGAAGCCAGCAAAATCCTCCTCCTTCCTGCACCAGTAATTGATGGTTAAACCTTATTTTAGATCAAAGGACTCAGACCTAAACCCCTCCAGCCAGGCTGTGCCCCAGTAACACACCAGATGCTCCAGAGGAAGGTGCACAAATGCAAACCGATCTGACTTCTCATCGGCCCATACAAGGGCACAGGAGCAAGTTCCTGGGCTTTGCTAGTCAAGAACAATGTGATGTGGACGGGTATTCAGGGTATTCACACCAGCTCATTCAACAACCAACGTTAGCGGGGAAACGTCCCTCCACGGATAACGGAGAAAGAGAGATGAAAGACTTCCTTTGGAGTGATTCAGAAGACGAGTCCATCTCTGCTCTGAATCATCCTGGGGAAGAGCTGATCTCTCTTCATTGACCAAATACGGCATTTAGGGCCGTTGGCCTTCAGCTAAACCCCTCAAGCACCTCGAATGAGGGTGAATACACCATTAGAGAGGGTTTCAGCTTCAGCAAAACATCCCCCTATAGGGACCTCTCTTAGATGCCTCCCTCAAGTATAAAATGTCACCAGAACACACGGCAAAGGTGCAAACCAAAGGCAAAAGTGAGATGGCATCAGCCAAGAGCTGAATTTAGCAAAAGCTTTGTTTCCCAGAGCCCTGTTTCACCAGGCTCTCTAGTAATACTGCAGATTTACACAGGAAATTCTTAACAGAAGCCTATGCAACATCAGAAACTCCAGATAAGCATCTGATGACAGCACCTTGAAGAACTGAGACCTCTACCACATCACTCCTGGCAGAGACGTGTGACCTCGGGAGAGTCACTTCCAGCTTGAATTTAAGCTTCTCCCTCTTTACAGTGGGAACAAAGATGCTCACCCTCCTTTGCAAAGGGCCTCGTGATCCGCGGATGAAATAAGTAGGGACGGATTAATGGAATTACCGTCAGAAAACGGAGGAAATACCAATTGCAAGACAGTGACAAATCCCAGTCTGCCCACGGGCAGCGCTTCCTGCCGCAGTGATGCACGCGGGGCTGCCGGTGACACCAGCAACGTCCTCGTGATGTAACGCGCGGAGGTGACGCCACAGCGAGCCCCGGCAAGGGCCACCGCGCCGTGAGGGACCCGAGTGACGTCACCAAAGGCGCGGTGACATCAGCAAACCCACGGCCGGCGTTCCCAGCAGGTCTCGCAGCTCTGCGGAGTTTCACACACTCCGCTCCAGGAGCAATTATGGAAGCACTTGAGTCATGAGAAGCCTCATTGACCGTCACTGAGTCCTTCCTTTGTCCAACGTGGAAGGATGCCCAGGCAGAAATATCTGCCTCTCACATCTCGCTCTCTTTCCTAACAGAGCTTCTCACATAGCCAGCGCTGTTGCTGGGCTAGAGGGAATTTTTTGTCCGGGGTTTCTTGACGTGATCCTTTTCAGACAGAAAATCCTGACTCATGAAGCCGTGACGTTGAATATACTGCTGTGTAAGGCCTGATACACTTAGAGACTTGGCACCCGCTCGCTCCTAATCCAGCCAAGGAGAATATATGTGCTTTTGAGAACTAAATATTTTTATTTTCTACTTTCAAGAGAAGGGCAGAGGAGGGAAGCCTTAGCAATGCCTTAGCAATGAGGGTCACCCAAATAGAGTCAATGTCTCCCACTGGATAGTTAAATAAGCGAAATGGAAAAATAATGGTTTTTCCCTTTTCCTTTGCAATCAGTGGCCAAATATGCTGATTCTCTTCCGGAATGAGCAGCTGCCAATTTCAGAGAAGAAAATCTCTTGTAGCCAAGTAGCTCAGCTCTTACATTCTCTCAAACAGCCTGGGAAAAAGGAAGCCGGCCAGCCAATCGGCTAAATAATTTCTGAAAATAAGTAGGTAATGGCCCTCCAAAACGCCACCGACATGGGAAGTTTACTTACTAACTGACATCTCTTTTAAAGGAAATAATTGACACATCTGCATCAAATCTTTGCTTGCGCTTGGACCTCCCTTGCAGAAACACTGTGGGTTGGCTGCGGGTCCGATTTCCAAGTCACCCAAAGCTTTTAAGCACACAAAGCTTCTCCATACTTTAAGTAAGCAGCATCTGGCCTTATCCAAAATGTATAGAGATGCTGAGAGTGTTTGGTTTTTTTTAATATATATTCTTGCCCTAAGCCTTGGGTTAAACTCTGTGTGCAGTAGCTTGAAAATAGAAATTAAGTGCTGTCAGGCAACTGGCCCAATTCTTTTTTTACTTCAGTGTAATTCCAGTGCATCAGCAGGGAAACCAGGTAACAGCCAAACAAGCACAAGCTGAAGGAAATGTTGGGCTGTGTGCAGGCAGCTTTGTCCAGATGTCATGCTTACCAAGATCTTCCACACGTCTGGAGCCTGTACTGATTCAGAACCCTTGTGCCATGGAATAACACCAAGATTTTTTGGGGGAGTTTTGCTGGGCACTTGGCTGCAGTGTCCTGCTTGAAGTTGGTCTACGTGGAGGTCGGTGCCAAAATCCGAGTCCTTGTCATAGAATCATAGCATCATTTTGGTTGGAAGAGACCCTCAGGATCACCGAGTCCAATCATAACCTAGCGTAACTCTGGCACTAACCTATGTCCCTGAGAACCTCATCTAAACACCTTGTAAACACCTCCAGGGATGGTGTCTCCTGCCCCATGGCCTCTGAGCTTGTTGTCACCATTCTCCATCCACCTCTTGGCCGCAGGGTGAGTCGGATCAGGGAAAGGATCTGGCTGAAAAGTAACCCAACGAAAATGTAGTTGATCTAAGCTTTTAGGAGAATAACCAGGTAGTTCAGGGGTCACAAGCTACCTGTGCTGTCCCTTCCCAGCTCTCTGCTCAGGCGACACAGCAAGGAGTCACCAAAGCTCTGCTGATGTCTGATCTTACAGCCCACCCCAGAAATAGTGGTCATTAATGGAACTGCGTCCCATGATGCTGTTTTATTAATGCTGTGGAGGCATCTGATGAGATCAAAGCCCTGTAATGGCAGCTTCTGCAAGGGCTCAGGGTTCCTGTCCCCAAAGGCCAGAGCTCTCCACGTGGGGGAAGAGGGGACGGGAGGGAATCACTCAGCACACCACTGCAAGCCAGGGCACAGAGAGAGGCCTCCTGCATCCCAGCGCTGTGCCTTACCCACAGGGACACGCGCTCCCAGTTGACTGGTTAGACTGAACTTTAAGAAGAAGTGTTCAAGTACAAAAAGCAATTGTCCCCCTCGCTCTCCTGACAAGGCCCTGACCCACGGCTGCATCTCCAGCACCTGCTCGGGCTGACATTCACGGTTCCGAGGCTGGCAAAGGCTTGGGTAGATTCTAGCCAACTCAAAATGCCACTTTGTTTTCTAGAGACACCATTTTCCTGTGTTTTAGACAGTCTTACCCTCTGTCACTGAAAAAAAAGTCTGTGTGTGATTCAAGGTCAATTTACTGCACAAAGGACTTGGTTTCCTGTTATCAAGCCTAGACTTTCATCAGAATAAACATCCCCTCACTGCACGTCCTGTAAAGAAACACAAGTAGTAAGAAAATAATATATCATTACAGGTTTGGAAAAGAAACCGGTATTTGCCTACCACAGCACCCTTCTCCCACCGGTGAGCGCCTTCTCAGGTTCTCCAGGGCAGGTCTTGGGTACTTTCTTGTAAACAGCAGCAAAAGGCCTTGAACCTTCCTGAACTATGCTCCAGGGTATGGCTTCTCCACAGCAAAGATCCCCTCCTTAACGAGCTGTCAAATGCAGAGCTAAACCATTAGCTAATCAGACAAAAAAACCCATCAAGACACACATAGGGACTCCTTAGTCCTTCCAAAACAAACAAAGAATGGGGACAGGTGTGTTATTTCTGTTACAGCCAGACCATACAATCACTAGAGTGTCTTAACTGGCCCAGGCTGCCCAGGGGGGTTGTGGAGTCTCCTTCTGTGCAGACATTCCAACCCGCCTGGACACCTTCCTGTGTAACCTCATCTGGGTGTTCCTGCTCCATGGGGGGATTGCACTGGATGAGCTTTCCAGGTCCCTTCCAACCCCTGACACTCTGGGATCCTGTGATTCTGTAATTCGTATTTTACTGGGTATCTTAATTCCTATTTTCCTAGCAAATAAACGACAAACTCCACGGCAAGGTATTAGGAAGGCGTCCCAAGGCGGCCAATCGATTCTGCATTAGAACAGTAGGTCCTTGATGCTCCGGGAAATGCCACAGGGGCACGTCTGGCACACAGATACCCAGGGCGGCGTTTCCTATGGAAAAGTCCTGTGAGGCTTCGGAATCTCAGCCTCCGCTTAAAGGAAAGATATACGTGCCAGCCTGACTTCAATTACCCTTGGAAACGGGCTGTGGAAAATGTGCCAGCTCAGATGCAAATCCCTCTTACTTCCCTCGTGATGACAACAAAAGCCTGATGAAATTTTACTCACCCATTAACAAAAAAAAAGCCTTTGCCCCGCGACACGAGTGGGTGGGATTCCAGTGGGGTGACATTATGCTTTTGGCACGAGGCCCTTGGCCCCCGAGAACGGCGAGCCGGTGGCATGACAAACACGGGCGCTCCGCTGCAGTGGCCACAATCACATACTTCACCTGCTGACTCAAGAGGAAGAATGTAGAACCTACGAAAAATTAAAGTCCCAGCCAAAATCCCGAGGTGGTAATCTCACGGAACAGCTCTTCAAGTAAAGATTTATGGTTGGAATTATACTTGCAAAAATAGTGGTTGATGTCTAATCATGTTGATAGCAAGGTATGGCCAAGGTGTTTCACTGGTAACACTTCAGAAATCTACGGGAGGAAAATAATGACGGCTGAGCTCACTGGGACAGGGTTACAATATGATTTTTATATTATCACCACGGAGAGAGGCCCCTCCACACTCCACTGAAACCAATGGTAAAACTCTAACTCTCCTGTTTCGAGCGTGAAAGAATCTTCACTTCTCCTATTCCCGGGTTGTGTTTCATTTCTTCTCTCCGCTCTCCTCCCAAAACCGAAAGCAGCAGCGACCAGATCAGATGATTTCCTAGATCACACGCCGCAGTGGAAATCCCAAAAGAATCCTGTTTTCAGGTGAAAAACGAATGTTGACACCTGTCAATAAGATTACGGTGCAGTACCAGGGGCTGGGGTTATTTTCTTGTCAGGGACAGGGTATTTAAGGATGTGGTTGAGACAATGCATTTTCCGTTTGACTTCGGTTTGACTTTCAGTTTGAAACAGAGATACTACTCTTCTTGCTAAACACTATCCCAGAAACAAGGAACGATTTTTAGAAGCGCCGCCAACCTGTTTGCGGCTCGGCAGGTTAAGGATATCCACATTGCATCTATTAAAAAGCCTGTGGTCGCGATAAATGAGAAAGGGTTCCCCTTCTTCACCCATTTTCTGAAAAACCCTGTGAAGCATTCACTTTCCCCTCACAGAATGTTCCCAATATTCTGGTTTTTAAAGCGGCTTGTAATCTTAATTGCTGTTCGTATCTTTGGGAGATCAAAGGGAGGATGTCTGCGATTCTTTGTATTACTCACTGTTACATTAGCACAAAGATCACATATTCATTTATTTTGGTTTAAGAGGTAACAGTCTCCTTTCACTGCATGCACATAATTACTGTAAGCATTCAGGGGACTTGCCAAACGATGCAGGGGGGAGGAGGAGAATCTTTGAAGAAAATTGTTCAAACGTAATTTAGTTCACTAATTGGCAAGGGACCGTTACTAACGAATTGCTTCTGTTTTATGTCAGGAGTGAATCAGGTTGATGATGTGTAACATACATTAAGTCAGTTAATGAGTATTAACTAGAAATGCGACTGAAACACCAGAAAAAAGGGTTTTTTACCTTTAGCTAGCCAAGCAGAATTGCTAATAAATAAAAGGATATGTGTAAGTGGCTTATATGATTCCAATCTGCAGTGGAAAGACTTTTCTTAGAATCTGATGGTAACCACAGGTTTGTGGGAAAGAAAAATCAGATGCTTACTGTGGCAGTTCATGACAAGTTACTTTATTTCTAACCAAGCCTGAAATGAAAATGACTAAAAGTCATTACCGTAAAATAGCTGGTTAGAAGCCAATGTGAAGTGAGACAGTGAGTCTCTGGCCATGGCTACAAGACCGAGGCATCGTGAAGCCAGCTAAGCTGTGGATTTACTCGGTGGTGTCTGTGCGCACACTCTTACTATGTGGTAACACAGGAGCGCTTACTTCACTTTCGTTGTGGGACACGACGTCTTGTACCGTCCCATGTGCAGGGAGCAGGCGGACGCACCCCCGAGCCTCGCAGTGCTGCGTGGAGGAGAAAGACCAACTCGCTGGAGGAGCCACCATCGCAGACACGTTTGACCTTCTCCCAGACACACGCGGCACTGGCACAAGGAGGTTTTGGCAGGTGGGAGCCGTGGGCTGAAGGAACACGGAAGCCATGGGCTCTGGCAGGGCCAGGGCAGAGCGTTCAGGCGAAGGCAGGTCCGGAGCCGCGCTGCGCGGTGAGGAACGCGGGCCTCGCGCGGATGTGCAGGCGTCAGAGCAAATATCATTACAAAACCTGGGCAGAAGGAAGGTTCCCGATATGCTCTGGCATGTGAACAAACTGGCTTATTAGGCCACAGGTGCAAAAGTGAGAACGTAGGACTGAAAGTGAGGATAAAATGGAGAACTCTCACGTTCTACAAGTTTTGTGAAACAGGCATCAAGCCATGGAACCGGACAGCCGGTGCTCTGCCTACCCTGCGCCAAGCAAGGCCAGCTGTGCTATTAGCACCGGGATTGTACTACGCAGCTACCTGGAAAAGGAGGCCAGCTGAACATCTTGGGGTTTCTGTTTCAGCATTATCTCTACTCAGTCAGCCACTTTGGCTTTCAAATCCTTCTGGCCAAGTAGAGTAAGAGCAGAAGAGAGATGCATCACGCCCCACCTCCTGGTAGTTTTTTCTAATCAAGGCAAGATCACTGTTTCAGCAGCGAGGAAGATCCCTGATCGCTGGAGCCAAACTTAAGTGCTGCCACAGCAGAGGACGTCACCGTATTAATGGTGACAGGGAGTGACAAGTGACAGCACTGGTGGCCAAGATCCTTCAATCAGGTGCCCTAGACACCCTCCAAGTGATCCTCACTGCTTTCTATGGAGCCACCTGACATACACCATGAAAGAAAGACCCTACATCCAAACCCACTGCTGGTCATCAAGTCCTGTCCTGAAACACCTCTCTTGCACATCTGGAGTGCCAGGGATGTGCTACACTGCCGGGCGCATTACTGCATCCTACTCTTGTGCTTCTATTTCCCCATTGCTGGAACAAGTGACCACTTCCAGCAATCAACACGACGTTGGGAAGAAGGTGCACGACACTTCCTTCTTCACCATTTAATATTTCAATATCACTGTTGTGGTGTGTATAAAATAACGCAAAGGCTATTCCCTGAATGTGTTCTATAAAATGTCTAAGATCAATTAAGACCATTTTGCTCTTCTCACTCTAGTATTAACCACTAGGTCCTGACAGAGGGCCTGCCAGGCAACCTGCAAACACAAAGCACAGCACTTGTGCTCCAAGTGGCACAGATTATTTTCCTTTTGTTGCTGTTGTTCTCCTTACCTGTATTTACAACCACAAGGCGCCTTTGTGAAAGTTATGTTTTAAATGCTGTGTATTGCAACACAAATTATATCGTACAACATCTAAGCCCCTCGGTACACAGTGGGTTGCTGTTTTAGGAATACGCTGATAACATAGTCATAGCAACACTACTTGCAGAGTCAGCACCAGCAGAAATTGTGTATAGATTTCTTTATCTCTGTTTTCAATATAGATAAAAACCCTTCTTGAAAAAAAAAAATCTATGCTCCGGAAACAGTAGATAGGATGAAGTTAAGCACAATCTAGTGAATCATGAGACTTGTTGCTTGCTGGCATTGATAACTCAGAGTTCCTTTTGAAACAGTGCCGTTAAATATTGATCACATATTGGCAAAGGATGCTCCAGCCACAGAGGGGGAAATGTAGCCAGTGGGAGTGGGGGCGTGTGAGGGAGACAGAGAGAAAGAAGCACACAGACACCATTCACATGGAATCATAAATCCTCAACTTTAGAACATCAAACAAGTGCTGGCGGTTGACACCGTTACGACAACTCTGGGGCTTGCTGTCTCTTTGCAACCCAGAGCTTTCACTAGACATACAGACACGCAGAAATACAGGCGGTGCGTGGAAGAGTTAAATATTGGAAGGGAGTAAAGGTCTTTAGTAGTCAGATGATAATGCAAACTCACACCTTCCAACATGTTCTGTGTGTCAGAATGAACATCATTTCCTGCCTTCCAGAAGCAGCTTCTCTGGTTCGCTGACCTTCCTTTTCTTCGCGGGTCCTGTTACCTCTTCCTGGCTAAACACAAGGTTCAGGCAGCTTATCTGTAAGAACCATCAGAGACACTGATCATTCTCACGGTACAGGCTCCTGCTAGATGAGTCAAGAATATAACTTCCAAAACGACCATGTGTTCTCCTGGATCCTCTTGGGTTTGTTCTGTGTGATCCTGCTCTCCAGAAAAGCAATTAGGCAAGGAACCAAAACTGGAATACTGGATGGAATTGGGACTGTGAAATTTGTGAAAGCAACACGGACAAAGAATGGTTTTGATGGCACAAGGAACAGCACCCATCCGCCCATCGCCGACAGAAAACAACAGGAGCAAGGAAACCTTTGAGAAATATAATAGCTTATAGGGCACAAACTGTTTCAGCAACCTCGGATAATCACAAAATATGTAAAAGAAGGGGGGGCACTTATGTCAAATTTGCAGTTACTAGCAACAGCCTTTCAGGAGGAGACACACAGTACCTCTGCACCAGGGAAATACAACACGACGTGGTTGTCACGGAATATTACCCTGAGGTTAATTTAAGGGACAACAGGGTCCAAAACAACACGACATGGTCGATCTCAGACTTCAAACACTACCTGTGAGGCTGTAAAAAATAACTAAGCAAAGTGAGCTTTACTCCAAAAGGATTCACTTCCCTCTAGAGAGACACAAACCTGCCCCAAAATATTCAGGGGCTTACAAACCAAAAGGTTAAAAACACGGATAAGTGCGTGTTAGAATAAAAATGGGTCAATGGCACAGGCACTTCAGACAGACCACAGAAAGCTGGACGGCCAGAACAACAGCTGAAGCGTTGGCTGGGCCGAGTGACAGACTCACTTATTCTCGTTATCACATAACATATTTGCATTTTTACAATAATAATCTGGAGCTGCAGAGACTAACGTGTGTTGTTGCCCACCCAGAAGGGACACAGCACACAGTCTGGCAATGTAACCTCTCTTGCTCTCGCTGGGGCTGAGCTGGAGGGACACACCACAGCACATCGCTCCAAATCTGCCTCCAAAAGAAAGTTCATTTGGATGAAAACAAGGTGAATGAAGAAGGAAAAGCGTGTTAACCGAGTTCCTGCTGCAAAGCAGGAGTACTTTACTTTAGTTCCACTGTAAAACATGAGGAATCCTGTCGCCAAAGTAGGAGTTAATAAAGAACAAGGAGTTAATAAAGAGATATTCCAGAATGCATCCCACAGACAAGCACAAGGTCTCCAGATTACAAGCTGTGGTCATTATAGAATTCCCCGCTCGCGTCATCAAGGCTTGCTTTCTCTCTGACCTTGGTATGAGGCTTCGGTAATCTTTACATAGCAATGGGCTTTCTAATGTGTGAAATAACCCTGATTACGGATTAACAGCAAAACACTTTGAAACAGCCTCACTTTGCCTCTCTATCATGTTTCTAATTGTTTTTCCGCCCCTCTTCCCTCCTCTTCATTATGAGCAACACAATATTGCTTAATGCAGAAAGTACAACTTCCTTTCCATAAAAACAGAGAAAAGAATGTGCCAAAGTGGGCTGGGCAGGTTCTCCTCCATCCGGCACGCTCAGGCTGACAAAACTTCCAGCGTTGCCCAAGGCAGGTTTGCTTGAGGAAAGAGTGATGAGTGGATCTGTGTTACCACTCCTGACCTGACATCCAGCTGCTCAAACTGGCATCTGAGGCACTTATTTACTTTGCTCTCCCTGGCACCGTTTTAACCTGTCTGCTTCCTTTTTTGAAGTCAAGGGCCCAGAGCGGGGAAACATCGCATTGAAAACCTCTGCGGTGCTAGCACAGCTGCAGGGTTTGTGCCCTGTCCCGCTGGCCACACAATAAAGTGAGGCGATGATCCCCGGTCACCTGGAAAAGGCAGCTCCCCTATTTTAGCCCAAACCGCACAAAGAGACCATCACCTCGAGCTGGTGCTTTTATTTCCTCTGTTGAGGAGTGGATCTTCTGCAGCACAACTGCTCAATCAGGTTTGTACCCCTTTGCTATTCCTCCTAAATTTTCTGCATGGATGGGATAGTTCTGAGGTGGGAGAACCAGCCACAGGGAGCAGCTGCTCATGCACAATCCACCGTGACTCTCCCAGTTTTCTTGCCCTTCACCGCAGGCAGCACGAGCACCCAACAGGAAACCGAGAACAGTAAAAACATCCATGCAAGCCATCAAGTGCTCGAGATAAGCGCTATTCATCTGCCAAGTGAATAAGATGTCAACTGTGCAAGGTATTTCACCGAAGTCAACATGTCCTGTCCTGCCCCTGCCCGGCTACAAGGTCACGTAGGAACCCAGACCCCAAGTCCAACTTCCAGGTCCCATCCTTAACCAAACACTCAAACTTCTTCTCCAGAGCTGTTGTTCTAAATGGGATTAACTCAGATCCTACGTATGTTTATTTGACTTGAACCAGAAAGTAAACTTTTTAAACGGTGTGGTGAAAAGCAGGAAATCCCTCCCATTGACTAAACATACAATCAAAGCCTCCAAAAGCCGATTAATTCTAATTTTTCCCACGTATTGGGATGCTTCATTTAGAATAACTAATGGGAGAGGTTGCACTGCATGAATGTTGGGTTTTTGTCTTACACAACCACTACAGGCCCTCAGCTCCACTGACGAGCCAGGTGCTATAAAAGCCCACAGGACAAGGTTTATCCTGCCCAGGGATGACACTGACACCAGGGCAAGTCCAGATCAAGTAGCAAGGATGGGAACAGACCCATGACCTTAGTCCAAGGCCTAGGTCTGGGTCTAGGTCACAACCATGAGCACACAGTGAGTTTGCATCTCCTATTTTACAACACTGCGCTACGTGTAAGAAAGTAATACTTTGCCACAGAATTTTTCGGTAAAAAAATTCAGCTAACTTGTGAATCATACAAGTGTTACTAATTTCTGGCATAAAACTAACAGGACAGCTGCACATTGTCTGGAGAAGATATCAGGCTAAAAATAGATTAGACTTAGATTAAAGCCTTCCCAAGGCAGACTGGTGGACAAAACAGAATGAGCAGACCACAGCTACGCTGCTATTCTTAGATAGACAAAATCAGGACCTAGTTTTGTGCTCTGCAATTTTCAATCCCCAGCGTCCCCACGTATTCTAGCTAAAATTTCCCAGCATAAATTGAAGCAAATTTACAGCTCTTCTGATATGTGTTTTGCTTCCCGAGGCATCCTATGTAGAAAAGCTAAAATTGCACAAGAGCATTCGACCGTGTCCCTCTTTGTCCCCAGCCTGCCCCATGCTGAGGTTTGGCGCTTGGCAAATTTTATGCCCTCAGAAGAGTTCCCTTTGTCAGGGACATGGAGTGTTTAGTTTGGTACCTTGTAACTATCCAGACAAATTCAGAAGTGCGTTTATGTCAAAAGAAATCCAGTTCCATCAAGCCCACTAGAAGAATAAGGACTGAGATACAAGACTTTGCTGAAATAAGGCAAAAGAACTTTAATCAGAGAGAGCCAGTGCTTGATGTATCCTGTGATTTGAGTGCAGCTAATGATGATCCGATAGCACAGCAAACGCTTGTCACTTTCAAAAACCCCCTAAGACCTGGCACAAGTTGTCCAGGGAGGTTGTGGAGTATCTGTTCTTGGAGATATTCAACATCTGACTGGACAAGGTCCTGAGACACGTCCTTGAGCTCACCCTGCTTTGAGCAGGTAGTTGGGCACCACGATCTCCAGTTGTCCCTTCTGACCTGGGTGACTGTGCGGAGGCGGCACGGCGGTTGAACGCTCGGCGCAGGGCTCAGCACTGGTCTCGGATCAGTTTCCAGTAAAGCGATGGCACTGACATCAGCCGAATTAATCCTGATTTTCGTCTGCACGAGCGGAGGAGAATCATGCTGGTTAGCATGAAAGCAAATTTACGCAGGTGGAGGAATGAAAGACACTCTCTGTGGCGCTTCTGTGGAAACTTGCCACATTTTCGTCCCCAGGAAGCCATGCCAACACATCTCTGACTGCCACCAGTCCCCTGCCTTTTCCACAGCTCACTGTTAACAGCTCTGACATTCAGTGCCATTTCTTTTTCGCAAACTGTGAGTCTCGCAGGCCTACTCTGTACTCATGTATCTTGTAGCGTTTAAAGGACTAATGAAGGATCCAAAAATACCTGTTGAAAAAACAAACAGACAACCAATCCCTCTCCTTACACCCTCTTGCAGGGCCCTCAATCACACTGTATGCTGCTGTTTCGGCCATTCTGACTGTTGGATCACAACCCAATACACCTCCCAAAACTAGAAGCCTTCCCCCTAAGATCACAGGGTTGTAACAGAGATGAAAAGCGATGGACACTCCCGCCTCCCAGGCTGCTGCTCAGCTTAGTCCCTCATGGGACATTAGATCTGTCCAACTCTAATTTATGCAGATGTCTCTAGAGTCTGGTTGCTCGTATGTACGTTATGAACACATATAAGATCAGCCAGTGTAGGAGCTCCATGTCTTCCCATGATGTCCCTGGGCAGCTGTCAGGGACACAAGGGTTAAATCTCCCCGGATCTGCGGCGTGACAGGTCTCACCTCCGAATGAAGAGATCACTCGGAAACTGTTTCCTACACACTAGACAAGGATAACTCATGCAAGGGATGAATGGCCCCAAGATACAGCAAAGGATCTGACGTGAATTGAGAGAAGCCAGGAATTTCCTGACCTCCCTGGCTCACTCCTCCCAGCATGGCCTGAGCTCACAGGAAGGAGCGGGGCAAGCTCATCTCCGAATCTTTCTCTCTTCATTGTTTGGGTCTGTGTAGCCTCAGCTGGTTTTGGAGGAGAAAATGTTCTGGGAACTTCTCATCAGATACAGCTCTTGATAGACAGTTAGAGATAAAGCTTTTTTTTTTCTTTCTTTTCTGCAAAAGTTCAAGATAATGACATTGCCACAGAAAAATGCTCTCCTATTGCTCTGCAAATGGCAGGCTTCACCCTTCAACTGCTTTCTGTCCTGGCAATTTTAAAAGTGGTTTGCCTGGGAAAAATCAGACAACAAAGGTCTTGATCTCCAAGCTGTTATTCTGCAGTTGGATCCACTCGCTCTGACCTTCACTCTCAGACAGAAGCCGCGGACAACTCGGAAGTTCAGCAAAGGCACAAGAATCTGCATCAGCGTGACCGTGGCCCTGGGCACCAACAGGGCCCTGATCACGGCAAACATGCCAATATTACAATGTGTCACCTGTGAAAGATGGGTCATGCTGGCTTCCATCACTGACAGCCCCTCAGAGAACGAGGACGTGGCCAAGTGGCCAAGTCTCTGCCTGGGAGCAGCAGCTGGAGCCCAGACAGGCTCTCCTTGGAGGCCGAACCCACCTCTGATTTACAACATTTCGGTATGAACCTCTCCCCAGACATCTCATTTCCAGACAGCTCCCGTTGAGAGAGCTAACCCACACGGCAGGAGCAGGCCTGCAGCAGGCAGCGCGTCCGCGCAGACAGCCCTGAGCATCGATCCAAACCGATCGTGTCCACACCAGGCCAAGTGTCAACACATTCCCCACGTCCCGCAGCATCCAGGAGCACAACAGTGTCTGGCCCCAGCTAACGAAGCCAGAACCTCGGGAGGCAGAAGGGACTTGTGCTGTGCTGACAAGGCCACACCGTTCCCAGCTGTGGCACAGGCTCGGTCAAGGGCAATTCAGGGCTCTCTGCACGGCTGCTGCGCCGTACAGCGAGACTGTGCTCGCAGGACCACCCCAGAACTTCAGCCCACAGCTTCCTGATGGGAGATAAAAGCCTGCAGAGGCGTCCACATGCTCACATTTTACTCATTTTCTAATTCTCTTTCATTCCAAACTCAGTGCACTGCAACATGTTTGCTCACACAAAAACAAGGCTCACCAAAATCAATTTGCAGGGCAAGAACATCAAAGGATTTGCAAGAGGATAAAGGAGTATGCTGAAGAATTCAAGAAGTTAGCCTAAATTCAGTGCAGAACCCCACTCTCATCAGCAGATTTCTATCAGCTAAACCAATGGGCAGCAGTTCCCTATTTTACCCAACTCTTCACAGCCCCTAAAATGCCAGTGGAAAGTAGCAGGACACATAAAGAGAGCACGTTGGGCTGAATCCTTGGCTGATGCAATCAGAAAAACCTTCCTGAAGACAGCAGAGGAGGCTGATTTACATGCTGGTGTCTAACTCGGGATGATTAAGTACAGAGATGCTTTGCTGGGAAAGGGCAACCTCTCATTTGATCCTAAGTATCATCAATCATGAGACTGCAGATAACGAGCCAGTTGAGCACAGGTAATTTTTTCTCCAATCTGTAAAACTCTGTCACAGACTCGCCGTGGCCATTACCAGCTACAGCTCTACCTGGACAGGGACGGCGGCTCCTCTTTTGGCAGATTTGCATCTCCCCTTGTCGATTAGACAAAAATAAACCTTTAATACTTTCATTCCTGGTTCTCCTGAAGAGCTATAGGTCAGGAAGATAATGACCAATAAATCTGTGCTGTTGGAACTGAGTTTTATTTTTGATAACCAAAGAACCAGAAAGAATAAAGTTCAAGGCAGATGATGAGCAGTAATGGGTTCATAAATATTTCCAAAAGCAGCTTGTGCCTGTGGGTACCATTCCTGAATTCTGCACTTCCTGACTCTCAAATCCTTGTACAAATACAAATTCTGGGACACTCCAAATTGCTTTAGTTAGGTCTGAAAATCTTGGCCTGAACGGTTATCAGGACAGTTAAACTGGCCACCTTTAAATCCCCTTCCCCGAGGGGATGCTCAGAACAGCTCACGCCACCTGTCACCAGGAGGGCAGGTCTCCCCCCGGACCCTCTTTGCCTGTTTCTCACCATATGGCTGGTATGTCAGCGATTATTCGCTGCATTAGTTCAAGGGATCTTCTCCTGGTGGAAACCCAACACTCAAAGTCACATGCCATGCGAGTCTAAGGGCTCATTTCTGCCCCAATAAAGGGAGGTGTCTGTGCCCCAAGGCTCCTCACACACCAGTGTGATTAAACTCCAAAATTCAGGAGGAAAGAAAACTCACTTTGGAGACCTTACAGGTCCCTTAAGGCAGAGAGCTTCCCAAACACACCTGATGGTTGGAAAATGCTGTTACTTGACTGCAGTCTGGAGAGCAACAAGGTGTTTGCCTTCGCACATGACTACTTCTACCCATCTTAACTACACTTGACCCTATCAGATAACACCCAACTCAGACTTCCCAGCCACCCAAGCTTGTCCTCATTTTTTAAGACAAACTTCACTCACCAGTTTGGCTTCCTGATTCAAGTGGAATACACAATGGTCATTTGTTTTAACCACTTCCCTCCGAAAAGAAGGGAAAGTCCCTCTCATATGGAAAATAGTGTCAAATTTTTATTAGCACTGGCTCTACAATGATGATCTGCACTTTTTAAACTACTGACTTGACTTCGTTTTTCCCTAAACTGACTGAAATACTAGCCAACTTCTAAGCTACCACAGTTTAAAAAATAGTATCAAGGAATACATTAAAAAACCCTCTGTCATGTAGAATCCACCAGGCAGAGGGCTTGGGATTATTATTTTAAGTCTTTGGACACGTACAATGGATAAAGTGACTCTCGCATTTTTCAGCGACGAATGCTGTTTCCACCACCTTCAGACACTCTCACTATTGCTACTGAATTCTAATTGAATTCACATGCTGCAAGAGCGAGGTGTCTGGTGCTCTGCTTACAATCGTGACAGACCCCAAAGAATGTCAGAGCATGAATCAGTGGGATGACCACGAGTTACAAACAAAAAAGGCTCCTGTTTTCACACAGACGACAGAATAAACAACGATCAGAAGGAAACTGGAGGATGTGACACAAAAAAAAGATGTGGTTAAAGTTTGAAAAATACCAGCCTAGGCACAGAAGTTCATTTCTAAGATCCAGAGTCAAGGCAAATACTTCACAGATGCCTTTTGAATGACACGTTAAGTTGTAGTCTGCAGTTGCCGTCTGGGTTAGACACCCCAGGATTCTTTTCAACAGAGGCGGGGAAAATTTTAGTAGCAATTTCCTACTCTCATTAACTTACCCTGTAAAGACTCAGTTTCTGAACGTTCAAGCTCACACGATTTTCAACTAATTTGAATGGGAGGAGGATCAAGTGGCAAGTCCGGTGGTGTTCAGAGATTTGCTCTGTCACAGAAAAAACCTCTGCACAAGCCCATGAATTCGAGCTCTGATTCTGATTCAGGGTTTGGCCCGGGCAGGATGGAATTAATTTCATATAACTTATCTAAAATTACACATCTGGTTTATCCTACCTCCTTGCGTTGCCCCAACAACCACTGAAAAAGAGATCAGCACCTCCGGGGGATAATTCTTCCTACCTATGACTCACATGAAAGGAGAGTCTGGAAGCAAGAAAGGTGAGGTGGAGACCATCTCAGGCAACAAACACGCCCTTCAAACCTCAACCAGGGTAGTGATTTCAGAACCTTAATCCAAAACCACACACAGGTAAACCAGCGTGGCTGGGACATCAATACATTCAGTCGCTTGTGTAATTCACAGTGCCAGCTCCAGAGAATGGGACAAAATTCTTGTACAGGATGCATGAAATAAGCTGATCGTGGAAAGTTTCTTCCTAAATGCTTCTAGTTCATGCTTATATCCCTGAGCCATAATACTCGGTAGCCTCTGTGTGTTTTGATACTGCACAACAAATCCATTTATATTAATTGAATCTTGTGCCATCCTAGATGACATAACATTCCAGGGCAATGAATTCCACTTTACCTGCGTATCTCAGAGCCACTCAAACATGCTCACCTGCTGAGATGCCCTTGAGCAAGGCATCCTGCCTGTCTCCTTCATTTCCACCGTCTTCTTTCCACCTACAATCCAAACATCAAATCAAAATTAGCTCTGAAGTTAAACCCCTACATTTAATTGAAATAAAATCCAGAAGTTGTGGCAAGATACCATGCTTGCTCTGAAATTAAGTATCCTAATTGCATATCCTTTGCTCTCAGGCCCTGTCAACACGCACCGTTTATTCCTGGAAAACACAGATTTCAGAATAAAGCGTCATCTGACATGCAAAACATCAACTTGCTGCAGTTCCTGTAAATGAAACTTAAACCCCATTTCAACCTGGTTTCCTAAGAAAACAAAGCTTAGGCCTGCATGTGCTCTATCCAGTGGGTGTGGGGAAGGATTTTTAGTAAAATTTGTAGTAAAATGTGACAGGGTGGTCACAAATTGTCTCAGTTTCATGAAAACAGGCAGCTGGTGAGAGGAGGAAAATCCTGTTAATATCCCCACAGTGGAAAAGGTGGCAGAATGGGTTCACCTCTTATTAATCATCGGCGAATCTGCAGGAGAAGGACCTGAAAAGGTGCCTTCATCGCTTCATCCCACTGCTTGGGGATCTCAGGAATGCTATTTACCATTTTGTCACTAGATGGTATTGTTCCACAGGCTATAGCTGAGAGCCTCAAAGGTCAAACATGGCACGGTATGGCAGCAGCTGGGTTGATTGAGGAGTGATAAAAGCCTTTTTTTAATGTATTTTCATGCGTGTTTTCACATATTGAAGTCGTTCGCAAAAATTAAATTGTAACGGCTAAAGGAAAAGAGCTTGGGTGAAAATGGAGATAACGTAACTCGGTATTGATGAACTGTGCACTTCCTCCATAGCTGAAAAAAACTGCTGAGATAAAGAGGTGGAAAGATATTGATAAAAAGTTGAACATTTCTGGTTTTAATAAACCAGCATATACAAGCGGCCCTTTATTATAGTTCAATCTGATCTGATCCAAAATTAAAGCAGTCCGACAAACTGTTCATCCTTTTCACAGTGAGAAAACCTAAACATCATCCTAATATACAGGCACAAGAACAAGCTCCTTCAGTTTTGAAACCGGGCGTTTACCTGTATCTTGAGTGCAAAAAGATGCTTCTGTTTTCCAGGCTGAACAGGTGTTGCTTTTGTCCTCTCTGCGCTCACTTGAATCTGCTCTGACAGGGAGAGGGTGATTCTGTAAAGCAAATGATGCTTTGTCTTAACAGCATAACCTAAAAAGCACGCCAAGGTGGGAAATGCTCAAACCCAGCACTACTAGGGGTGAGATTTTCACGGCTCCTCCGTGTCCGGGCCGTCCTTCTCCCAAGCCTATAGGTCTTTCAATAAATAAATTTTCTAAGAAAAAACAGAATTCTGATCTAAATGTCTTCAGAAGTTATTTATGTTGGGGTTTATTCCCTGGCACTGACCACCTGAAATTAAATCACGTCTGAGCTCCCAGCCCAGGCTGTCCCTTGTGTCATTTTGGGGAGGGAGCACCAGAGCACCATTCATTCCAGCCTACTTAGGTGTTTAAGGAAATTATCTCCATTACCTGCTAAAGGTGCCTCCCCCACTAAGCACAGAGGGGAGCCTGGAGAAATGAGACAAAACACGTGAGTTTTAGATGGCTGGAGGTACAGGGAAGGAATCCCACTGAACTACACGTGGCTTAGTCCTGAGAAACGCTAAGTGGGAATGCGAACTCTTTGCAATTTTCCCCAGTGCACAGGTGTGTGTCATGTGTGCACACACGCGTGTGTTGCATGTCTCTGTACAATCACTGCCCTCTTCTGGGAGAACACACAAGACTCACTAAGGCTGTGGACAGGCTGGAATTAAATTCACTTTATGTCTATGGACTTGCAGCCTCGGCATTCAATCCGCTGTAGCACTGCTGCCCTACGCAAGCTGAAACCCTTATTAAAGTACAACTCTGAGAAAATGTTGTGGGTTTTTGGGTTTGGTGTTTTGTTTGTTGGGGTTTTGTTTTGTTTTGTTTCCTTGTTTGTTTTTCTATACCTTTGTGCTTCCCTCCTCTTCCTCTTCATCACAGTCTAACCCTTGATGGGAGATCTCTGTCGGGCCATTCTTCTGGATCAGGTTGCTGCCAATTGTCTCTATTCTCTTCTTTTCCGTGGTCACTCTGACTTTCATGAGGTGGAACCCAGTGGAGACTGAGCCTACTCTCAGGTTGACAGGATCGCCGTCAAACAGCAGGTCACCGGGACTCTCATCTTCCTTAAAGCCTGGGGGCTGGTAATCTTGGGGAGTCACTGCACAGGGAGAAAGAATCTGCTCATGTCAGAGAAATCAAGTTCCACCTGTCCTTAATCTGATTTATCAAGAACAAGTTGATACCAGCCTTGAGTAACAAGAGCAACTCCTAAAAATGTTCTGGTTGGTTTGTTTGTTTGTTTTTGGGAAGAAGGGAGAGAATGCAAAGGAAAAAATGAGCTGAGCAAATGTTATCAGGGAGCTCAAAGAAATAATGACTTTAGGGTGCTGAGATACCATTACCGGGCTCAACTTTCTGGAGCAGAACCTGACAACCGCAGGATGCTGGTTCCTTAAAAAGCAAACAAACAAAATCAAGCAAACAAATAACAAAAACCAAACCAGAACTGTGAAGGAGAAGGACGCCTCCTTTTCACACTGTGTGGCTGTACTTCTTACACAAATGTTCAAGCCCTTCTTAAAAAGCATCTGCCATCCCTGATTGTCAGAAGGTTTTACTGTGTTTTACAACATTTCTTGCTGTTATTGGTTAACAGCTTCTACCATTTCACCTTTCTATGCTTTACTTGCCTTCCAGGGACTCATGATCAGCACAGCAACTGATGGGAAGGGAATTTTTCCCCACAGCACACGCTGTTCTCCACCTACCATCATTGTAGTAGAGGAGTTTCATGGTCAGGGTGATGTCGTTGGGAAGCGGGCCAAGGTTTTGCATTAACAGGTAGAGTTTACGGATCAGGAGCCTGCTGGCCTGTTTGATGTCCTCGCTGCACACCCCATTCACAAAGTTCATTTGGTTGCTACAATCGGAAGAAGAATAACAGATTTGTTTTGCTCCGTCATGAATATTCACGATCTAATTACAAATACAGTGCGCCCACTGACTTGTCTGAAATGACCAGCAAAGCAGCTACAATGTCTTTATGTAATTTCCAGATCAACAGGGAAGTGAAACAGACTCCAGGGATGAGGTGGCATCAGCAAAACAACGGCTCTAAACTGAGAGCCCCGGCATTTACATTTGAACAGCCTTTGCAGCTGGGGCAATGGACCCCATTATACAAATGTCATGACTCACTTGTTTGAACATGATTAAATTGGATCAAAGGACCATAAAACAAGTGCCTTTCACCTAAGCAATTTCAGGAATGAGAGGAATGAGGTGAGAATACCATCTAAAGCTGATTCACCACAGGGGCTATTTTCAAGTCCATTTTGCAGCTTGAAGAGAAGTGAATTGCACGCTCTCACTTCAATTCCATGTCAGAAACACTAGCTCAGAAGCACATTTTTCAACAGTGACTAAGGGGCATTCCTCTCACCTCCTTCAGCCATCCAAATGTCAGCTGGCTGGGCGTCTAGACTGAGATAGGAGTGGGATGAATTGCCCTCCGGAGGAGTTTGTTTCTCTTGACTACAGAGGTAGATGAGTGGCTTAGATCAGCCAGCTAACTTTAGACGGTTGAAGATGGGCTAGATGAATCACTACGTGACTAAGGAACCTAAACTTCCTTAGATTTCAATGAGAAGGGGCCTTAAAAAAAAGCATAGCTACTTCATGACATCTTTGGAAGATCACTGCAGGTGGATGACACTGTATCCAGGGTGGATGGTCCCTCAACGATCATCCCAAATTGCTTCAAGAGCCCTAAGTAACACAAGAGAACGGAGAGGATCTCAGGGCTGAATTTGACTGACTAAAGCACTGGAAGGAACAGCTTTGTTAAGACTTGATTTCGCCTTACACTTGAAGCTTCTTGGCTCGTCATGAAAACCAAGTAGCTGTAGAACAGCTTGAATTCCCAGGATACGCTGGGTATGGTTTGGTTGGCTCCAAACCACCAATAAAACTCTGTACTGAGCATATTGTGCTATTAGATTAAATCCTGTATGTTCAGAAATGTACATCAAGTGAGAGGATAAATGTTGGTAATGCCTAAGGCAGAGTAAAGAGGCCTTCTCTTACACATCACCTTTAGAAGTCTAGAGATTAGCGGAATAGCAATGGTAAGGGGGAAGAGTACAAGCAAAAAAGAGATGAGACTTCCATTGGAATTAACAGGTCAAGCAGTGGTTCAATATGGGAATAATATTGTGAATTTGATACAGGGATTTGTCAAAAGGTAGACGCTGAGGAACTGAATCCCTCTGACCGACTGGGATCCATGGCAAGGAATTCCTCAAAATCCATCTGCCATAAGGCAGAGACCAATTAGGAGAAAGTTTCCCTCCACCACTCCGATACGGTGGTACAGACCTACAAAACAGCTCTCACGGAATGATTAACCCAGAGGCTGCACATGACAACAGTAAAAATACTTTGCCTCTTCTGAGCCAGCACGGTGACACCAAGAGATGCCAAGTTCCACCTGGATACTGGTGTTATTTCCAGAATTAATGAGTGATCTGAGTAGGGCCAATTAAAAATAGTACTCAAGAGCCATCTATTATCTTTTAGATCGCAAAGTTCTCCTCTCTCGCTCAGGTTGGTGAGGAAAACAGACAGTGGCTTCAAAGCAGAGAGTACAGTCAACAGGACACACCAGACTCAGACATAGTTCAGATTTTCCCAACAGAAAATCACTTGGCCACATACTACAAACTATGTGGACGTGTTTAGAGAAAGAGTGGCCAATGGCACACAAAAGGAGCGTTGAGGAGCTTCCTGAGGAGCGTACGAGGCAGCAGAGCTCTCTTGCTGTACAGACAGGTTCCAAGGCCCAAAAGTCCATCTTTCACCAATGACGACTGCTGAATCCAACTAAAAATGGGTTAATTATTTTTCTTTGTTCTGGTTATAGCCAACGGCCTTTGATAGTATTTATTTTAAACTGGCCAGGATTACGGCCTGCTAAACACAGCTTTAAAATATCTAACAGACAGAGCCAAAAAGATGCAAAAAGCTGCTGCTTCCTGCCAAACATTTTGCATAAGCGAAAGTTCTCTCAGGTCACCCACGCAAGACTGCTCAAGCAGAATCCACGTACGCAAAATGCCCAAGGAAAAAACTCTGGGGTGCAGGATGATGGTGAAAGGGACCCAACCTGAAAAAGCTTCAGGTGAAAGCACCAGGCTGTCCTGTGAAAGGGGAAGAACACTCAGCATTAGTTGAGACAGCAGCAAGCTCAACCACAGTGCTGGTTTCTGCATCGCTGCCCTGATTAGGCACCATTTCTGCAAACCGTCCTTAACTCGGTGCTGCTGCACTTGACGTGCCTCGCCGTGCTACGTAACAGCATTTCCACCCGTCAGCTCGACAATTCATATCCTGTTGGGCGACCATCCTCAACTCTGATGACGTTTACAGCTGCTCAGCGACTCGGACACGCTCTTAATCACAAAGTGCATTTTCTTCTTAATGTATCGAGAGCAGTTTTCACAGTGTAACTCTGAGTAATAAAACCAAACCATTACCTGATTATGTCCATCTGGGGCATGTCCTTTTTGTACTTGAATTTGAACTGGTACAGCTCAGTCACTGTCTAGAGATTCAAAGAGAGGGGACAAGAAGAAACAGGTATCTTTCAGTGACAACTGTAAAGATACGTACTAAACTTAGCAGTGTCCTGTTACAACTATAGGCCAGAGCACGACATTAATTTAATGACACAACTTTAACTCTACTATTACTTGCATGGGCTTTGGCAAATTTTCTTAACAACCACAGCTTACCTAGCACTGAAAGAATGACAAAAATATTACAAACTTCCTGCTTCCTCCTTCCACTTCCTCTGCGGGCCAGAGTCCCCAGCCTAAATCTCTAACGCGGCACTGGGGCCACTCAACCATCACAACGTACGTGTGTCCTCCCTTACGAAAAGGGAAAATGTGAGAAGCTTCACAGTGATGCACAAGGAAGCCTGGCCCAGTGCTCTGTAGGGAGACGGGGCCTGAAGGCCTCTTCTTATTAGGAAATACAGACAATATTAATATTACACGGGCAAAAGTTGTTGAATTTCAGTGGTCTCAGAGATTCCTGAGGGATATAAAAGAACTACATGATTTTCCATTTTAAAGGAAAGGATGTGCCATGATTCTAGAGAATGAAATGATTAGGCAGAACAGACCACTTCACCACAAGGGATCTATTGTCATCCAGTTCCACGCCTGTAATTCACTTTTTCCAGAGACAATGAGGTTGATTAGTAGGAGCTAAACCCTTAACTCTGGGCCTTCCTTATAAATCCCAGCCTTGGTGCGGCCTAAGCTCTTGCTCTCTCCCAGATGCTGAGGTGTGACACAGCAGAACTGCAATCTGTGGAGACAGCCTGGAATGCAGAATCTCGTTTTTATACCACACTACACAATATGCCTCCCCCAGCTACATATAGACAAAATAGAAACACAAAGAACACTATAAAGGTAAGTACAGGCTCCACGCAACTCATACATCCCAGGTCTGAAGCGATTAATGACTTCTATCCTGAATCTGCACAAAAAAACCAGCTCTTTTCAACGCTGCTGTTAAATAGATGGTTCATAAAAGAATTATTCTGAACTTCTCATTCCTTCTCTTCAGCAAAGAGAACCAAAATGGCCAATGTGCCCATTAGCTGCCTGTTAACGTCCCTGCTGGAGGCCCTGGAAGGGCCCAGAGCCTGGTGCCTGGTGGGAGCGTTTGATCACAGTCCAGCTCACTGAGCTGTCATTCGGCACTGAAGGCAGAAGAAGAGAAACGGGGTCACCACGCAGCTATGTCAGGGTAGAATTTAAGCCCACAAGTCCACTCTGAATACAAATCTACTCACCCATGGCTTCAGTGGCCTCAAAGATTAATTAAGACTCTTTCTTACCTCCGGTTCCTTGGGATTGGTGTAAATCTGTTAGAAGAAAGCACAGTGAGGGCATTCTCCCCCTGGATAACCCGAACCACTGAAAAGTGGCTAAATAACGATATTTTCATTTTACAGCGGAGTTTGTGCTATCTTTAGCGTGGGATCAGAAAAAGGAATGGCAGAGAAACAGCCATCCTCTATCAGCAGCCAACACTTACCACTTCAAAGACAGGTAGAAGACACTCATCTGTGTAATTGTGGAGGAATGAGGTTAATTCCCATTCCAGCCCTCACAGGCAACTTTTGATGCCTGAGATTGACGTAGTCAGATTATGCACAGAATAGGTGCATTGCATAGCTCTTGGGGCTTTACAAAAGACCGAGGCAAAAGACCTGCTACGTAACCACCAGCATGTGGGTTTTTTGGTATCAGATTAATAAGGAGGACTCTTGTGCAGAGGGAAATGCAAAAGACACGGCAGCTTCCAAGGGTGGAGGCAAGAGGTTAAAGGAAGTGATGATACAAAGCACACGAAAGTGCTTCCAGGAGTTCAAGGGTGCACGTAAGGCCTCAGCCAGGAGTCTGACGTACCGAGAATATTCCCAAGCAGCCTAGGAGGGTCATATTAACCATATTTAAGAAAGGTCACCGCTCTTTTAAAACCCACAAGTATTTTGACTTCGCCTTAAAAAAAAGGCACAAATGGGTTGATACAACCTTGACTCCATCTCTCTCTTCAAGCAGGGTGGGGGAAGAAAAACGCCTTGCGCTCATTTACTTACTGCGAGGACAGCGATGTGTAACTACGGGGGGGAAAAAGGAAACAAAACACAAAGTCAAAATGTAACCTTAGAGGGCAAAGAAAGCAAAGACCTCTCGAAATCTAACAGCCTGAATACAGTGAAGGAATAGATACATGCGAGAAATTAAAACCTTTGTGCAGACGCTTCACAGCACAGCATCAGCAACACCTAGTGGCCAGTTTGCTTGGCTTGACTTGCAGCTTCCCCGGAAAACAACCGGGCACTCTGAGTTCTCTCTTGGGGCTTTTCCCAAACAAATCCCCAATGGAAAACTCTTTTACAAGAGCACCCATCCCTAGTGAAGATTAATATTTGCTCTCTGCTATGAAAACCCTCAAAGCTATTTGATTTATCCTATAGTGAGAAAATGTACATGGGACAACTCTTGGAAACAATCCTAGAATATGCATTAAATATTTCATTTTTTTCCCTTTAATCCCTGTCAAATAACAATTAATTTATGTCTCCCCAAAATAGCACAGGACTAAATACCTCCTAGAACTGTCAGCGAGCAATAAACGGAGTTCACAACATTTTGAATTATCTTATCCATGCTGACAGTTGTGCTGATGTATAAGCCCATCTGATCATCAGTGCCAAAACTAACACCACTTCATCTGATGGAGATGAGAGCTGGTGTGACGAACTGCGCTGACAGAGATGACAACAGTTGGTGCTTTTTCCTGTGCAGAGCAGTTTTTATGTGAGAATCAGCAAGGAATATGATTACTTACTAGCTGATTTTGTCCTGGAACCAGTTATATACATTACTTGATGAAGTTCTTTCCAAAGAAAGTAATAAATGCTGAACTTGAGGGAAAAGCCAGGAGGGTTAGAGCAGATGAGAAGATGGGAAAAGACTAGGGGAAAGGAGGTGAAGGAAAGCAGAAGCAAAGAACCTCTCTCAAGGAAACAGGCATGGAGTTGGGGATCTCAGTTCTGACTGGCTATGTTTCTATCCAGAATGCAAATGTATGACACAGAACTAAGGGAAATCCATTTCAGGCTGCAAATTAGTTTTCACAACATGTACAGGAAAACTCAGAGAGCAACAGCAATCAAAAACTGGGCTCACGGACTAGAATCCCAAATCTCACATGCAGATACTCAGGGCATGGTTTTCCCCCTGTCCCACAGCTGTAAATGTGTGTTGTGTGCATGCAAGATCACTACAGAAATAGAAAACAGGAATGGAAAGATAGTTTTGTCCACACTTCATGAAGAAATGGGAAACTCCATTAAAAAACATGAAAAAAAACTTACATACTGCCTCTCCAAAGCATCAAAACAACCTTGAATCCTGCCAAGGGAAAAACATGTTAATAGTAACCAGCAACATTTATCTCCTGATCTGTACACACACCCACATTAGATACAGTTTAAAGTGCATTTTTTTTGGAATTAAGACAACACAGCTAGCAACATTTTGGGCTCATAAAGTCCTTTTCAGGTCAATCCTCATAAAGGCACTGTCCTCCCCCCTGCATTTGTGCATCATTTAAGGCCATCACTCAAAGCCTGACAAGACAGAGACTTGTGGCCCAAGCTGCCTCAGAGCGGCGCTCTGCTCAGTGCTGAGCTCTTTTCCCATCGGCCTCGTACAGAGCTTGCCTGAAACTTCAATCTGAACGCAGCCTGACATGTCTGCTCTTGTAAATTTTTGTTATCTGATGCATAGTTTACAGCTATGGACTTTGTCAAAGTAGTAAACATTACTGGAGGTAGCAATGGTCAGATATTTGCGCTTTGAGTCAAAGGATGTGCAGCCATGTATCTCCTTAACGCATCAAAGTCAGACTCTGCTTGCTGGGAACATGCCAGCTCTGAAATACACCCTAAATATCACACAAGAAAGTTGTACAGGCCTTATGCAGGGAGATAAAATATTGTAGAAACTGACAAAAAAAAAGCTACAAGAATCCTTATGTTAATAAAAGAAACTAGAAAAGACTAAACAACAACAGGATCGACCTCATGATTCTCTTCACTCCCTCTCTGTGCCTACGCAGCCTGTGTGTGCTCTGGGGCCTGACCATGACCTCAGTGCAGCCAACACTTAACAGACCTTGAACTCACATGATCCTGGTCAGCTAATTCTGTCCCGCTTACGCACGGGGCTGAGCACGGTGGCGCAGCAGCGGGAGCTGCGCTGCCACAGCCGACAGCGCTACTGGGCACAGGATCTCCAAATTCAGGAAGAAGAGTGTGAGGGGTAGATGTCTTGCTATTCAGCACAATCTTGTCTTAGTTTCGCTGTTACTCACTTACCACTTGACTATCTGTAGTGATCCCAGACAGCTTTTATCTTCTCGGAGAATTTTTAGACAGAGGTCTGCAAAACCAGATTTAGCACATAGTTACAATCCTTATCACCGCTGTTGGGCAAACACTGAAACTAAGCCAGTCACCCTCCCCTTTTTTTGATAAAATGTGTTATCTGGAGGTTCTTCCTGAGCGGAAATGTTGGGTTTCCACTCGGGCCCAGGTGGGCTGACACAAGCTTATTGCTGCATTTTCAAATGTCAAGACTTTCTTCAGATGCTCTGGGCTCTCCTAGAAGAAGTTCTAGAGTTATGGCTTTATTTAAAGCCACTAGCTTCTGTCCTTTCCTCCCTCCTCCTCTCTACTCCCACTTCTTCCGCCGTTCCCTAACAACACCTTCACTTCTGCATTCAGACTTCACCAACATGAGGTAAATGACAGAAGAAACTATTTCTGTTCAGCTTTTCCACAGAGTTCCTTCTACCTCTGTTTTCAGGCAGTCAGAATGACAAGAGGAAGCGCGTCCTGCACACGAAGAGGTGAACTAATAACACGTTAGGATTGCACGAAAGAACCCTCAAGGGTGCAAGAAGGCCAAATGTTAACATCCTTGATCAAAGGGGCACTTGAAAGACCTGACACTTCATTACAAAGAGCAGTGGCTTTTCAGGGTTACGTGATCAAGAGCCAGCCTGGGATCTCCTGCGCCCTCAACCAAGTGTACAAATTGTGTGTGACCATATTTCAGGACAACTAACCTCATAAGCAAAACCACGGAAACACACTGGAGTGCAGGGAAAGCCATTTCACACCCTACCAACACATCCTGAGTGAACACCAAAGACACTGACGAATCAAAGCACTGCTAATTCTTGTGATCCTATGACAAGACTTTGGTCCTTCAAGTTCTTTTTTTTCCTGATTGCCAAAGCATGTGTGGTTATGTGAGATCATTTTCACAGAACTAAATACCCCAAACCAAACAGAAAACAATAAAACAGACAAATCTACTTTTAGTCTTGCAGGGAAAGCTGAAAATGTGAACCTCAAGGGCTCAAAAATCCAAAGCATTATAAAACACACCAATCAATTTTTTAAGAACTTACAGATTTTTAACTCACCCTCTTGACTCTGGGACGTGATTCCCAGGGCTGGAATGATCATAAACCAAAAGAAACACTAACAGAAAAGCCATGAGTTGCTCTAGGTTGTCTTCTGAGCTCTCTACCTGATGCAGAATCACCATCTGCACCCAAACGTCAGGCGGCCTGTCAGCCAACTTCCTAAAAAACCAAACTCATCCCTATACGGGCAGCTGGAAACTAAACCATAAAGCAGGTTATAGATCAAATATAGCCAACAGAAATAAGAATTCAGCACAAATTGGAAGTGTCACCATCTAAATAGCGAGTTCCATAGGAGCTCTCTGGGAACAGGCCCCTCATGTAGGTGATGCAGGACACGGAGACGGCCAGCAGCCTCTTCACCAGCACCGCCGACTGCTGCTCCGTGGCGATTGTGGTGGGGAGCAGCACCGATTCCTGAAAAAGAAGGGCAAGGCCCAAAACAGCAGCATTTCAGCGTAACACTGGGATCATATTTAGAAACAACCCTCAGCATGTGGAAAAAGAGGGGAAGTTAGAAATGGAATTTTAACGTTTCTCTGGTCTTCATAGTACACAGGCAAGACTCATGTCTAACACGGGTAGGATTAAATATTTTATGGATAGTTATTAATAGAGCTGGCATGATCCACTCAGCTGCAGACTGCACTGCTCGTTCCCTCCCCTTGGGTCACTGCCGAACGCTCCCACCCCCTCCACTGCACCAGAGCTGGCACTTAACAGCCAACCAGCCCCAAAAGCAAATAAAACAGTGTATGGTTTTCTGCCAGCTTAACTCTGTAGAGTGAATTGCAGAGCCAAAACGGTGTCCGTGCTGGTGTGGTGTCCCCTGCCTGTCACAGCTGCCCCTGAGACCTCCTTTTCAGAGGGATTTTAACGCTGAGTTGTGCACAGTGCACGTCTGCAATCGGAGCTCGTGTAAACACTAACCACCGTGTGGTTTTAAGATGATCAATCTCGGCAGAAAGCATACTAAATTTAGTTCCTCGATGAGTTTGCTGCTTTTCTTCCTGCTAACAAAGCTCTGCGCACACTGAATGAGCCCACATCTTTAGTCAGATACAAGTCAAAGCCCTGTGCTGGATCTTCCCGGACACGCTAAAGGGGAAATAATCCAACTAAGAATAGTGCGGCCAACAGAAGGTGTTCCCACCTCACCAGGCGCAGCCGTGCTACGTCCAAAACTGAGATATCTGATTGTCAGTACCATTGCATTTCAAGATTTTTACCTTACAGGGCTTTTTCTTTTGCCTAGTCTGTAAAAGCTGTTGAGTAGCCATCTTGTATTTCACAGACCTGCCTTCCACTTGTAATTAAAACCTGGGAGGAAATAAAAATGAAAAATAGATGAGACACCTGGAAAATACAGAGTCATTGCGATTTCTCACCTTCCTTAAGCTAAAAAATGAGATTCTCCAGTCTTATTCAGGTCTAAAAGGTAATTGCCAGTCAGAGCAGCTCCACCAAAGCAAAGATACTCTATGGCACCGAGAGCCTGCAGAGGGAGAAAGATCCTTATTCACTGGTAAACGATCAATAGTATTTGAAATTCAGGGCCACAGCTGTACCTGCTGTCAGCTGATGCTGCATCAAAATGCATTTCTCATATTCCAAGCCAAAGAATGTTAGTTCCTACAACCATTAAAAAGTGTGAAGGGGGAATGGGAGAGAACTGGAAGTCTGCCAGCGGCAGGCAATATTTTAGCGCGAGTAAGCAGGAAGCACACGAACATCGATCTTGGGCAGAATAAAGGAATGATTCTTCTGGGACACCTTGAAAGGAAAAAAAGAAGGAAAAAAGTGGGTCTTGTTAGACAAACCAGGATTAAAGAGGAAAATCTTTTTACAAGAATGGAAAGCTGGTTGATAAAGGCAATAATGTGGACATGACATGTTCTGCACTTTGGTGAGGTGCTTGATTTAGCACCATCTGACACCTTGATTAAAAACTTCCATTAGCTGGAATTAACGAGGCACATGTTAACCGGCTTGACAAACGGCTTGCTGGGAGGTCTCACCATGGAGCTGCTACCGGGGAGACGCTGAGGAAACACCACAAACCCGTCCCCAGAGAAGCATCGCCTTGTCTGCAGCTCGTCAATATTTCTATTAACAATTAAAATAATAGCATAAACACAATGGCTTGATTTGAATCACGACCTAATGCAGCAAGCAGCGGACTTTTATCGAAACAGCTGATCTAATCTTGTTCTGCATTTGTACCTTTTCAGCTTTTTTTCCATGCAAGCCTCATTTCCATTTGCTGGCAGTCATTAAGACATGTTGATTGGAACATGCTGACAGCTTTTATGCTAAATTTAGCACTTCATTTAGTAATGAGGACAGATTACAGCTATAAGAGTACATTAAACAAATATACACCTGCAAAATTTTTAATATGTTAAATATTTTGAGAAGGTTTTTTAATTTTTAAAGCCATGATTGGCAAAGCACAGTGAACGGGACTGGAATACAATTAAACCACACAAAGGCATTATTACAACATGAGGTTATTAGCTAAATAAAGCTGATTTGAGCAAGCCAGAGAGATAAGAAAACATGTTGTCTACATGCTACGCCCATAATTGATTTACTGTGCAAAGGAAACATCACTTGGGCTGAGCTTACCCACTCTGATCTGCTTGTTTTGGTACAGGGGATCTGAAAAGGCTTCAGCATCACAATCTTGTCTCAGCCAAGCCTGGCCCTGCTCCTCAGGATGGGGGTGTGGGGGTGCCCTGGCTCTGCCACCCTGAAGGCATTTTATCGCGAAGTACCAGGAAATTAATATTAACTGTGAGAAATCAAAGCTCCTGCAGGCCCTGGAACACACATCCCTCCCCAGGACTTCACCCCTCAGTCCACACCCCAACTGCACCTTATCACAGAATCCCAGAATGTCAGGGGTTGGAAGGGACCTGGAAAGCTCACCCAGTGCAATCCCCCCATGGAGCAGGAACACCCAGATGAGGTTACACAGGAAGGTGTCCAGGCGGGTTGGAATGTCTGCACAGAAGGAGACTCCACAACCCCCTGGGCAGCCTGGGCCAGGCTCTGACACCCTCACCCCAAACAAGTTTCTTCTCATCTTTAAGTGGAGCCTCCTGTGTTCCAGTTTGCACCCATTGCCCCTTGTCCTGTCCCTGGTTGTCACCAGAAGAGCCTGGCTCCATCCTCCTGACACTGCCCCTTTCCATATTGATCCCCAGGAATGAGTCCCCCCTCAGTGTCCTCTTGTCCAGCTCCAGAGCCCCAGCTCCCTCAGCCTTTCCTCACACGGGAGATGCTCCACTCCCTTCAGCATCTTGGTGGCTGCGCTGGACTCTCTCCAGCAGTTCCCTGTCCTGCTGGAACTGAGGGGCCACAGCTGGACACAAGATTCCAGGTGTGGTCTCCCCAGGGCAGAGCAGAGGGGCAGCAGAACCTCTCTCGACTCTGTGAGGCTGCAGCAGGCCCTAAAAAAGAACTCAGGACTCCAAATATTATTTTTAAAGGTCTGGGTTTAGGGTTTTTTTGCTTCTATTTTTGTCTGTCTGTTTGTAATTGAAGCCCAGGCCCAGCAGGGCTCCACCCGGGGCCGCGTCCGGCCCTTCACCCCGCGGCACCCACCGCCCCTGAGGCGCTGGAGCCCCCGAGGCTCGGGGGTCCCTGAGGCGCTGGATCCGCCTGAGGGATCCTCCGCCTCCTCCGCTGCTCGGGCCGGGCTCTCCGCGTACCTTCGCCGCCAGCCCCGGCTCCGCGGGCTCCCCCTGCCGCTCCGCTCGCCCTCGCCTCGGTGCGGCGGACGGAGCCGGTCCCGGGCTGTCCCCGTGGCTGCGGCCTGCCCGCCCGCCTCCCGCCCGGCGCCGCGCCGCGGTGGGCCTGCCTGAGGAGGAGCGGCCGGCGGGAGCCGCTTCATAAAACCCTTCGGCGGCAGCAGTAGCGTCCTGTGAGCGCTGAAACGGCGCTGCACAAGGCCGGGGGTGTTTCTGTCACCTTCCCCGGGGGCTGCAAGTGGTTCAGTGCTGCAGCTTGGGAGCTGAGGCAGAGCAAAGTGACCCTGGGCAAGAAACAGCAGCGCGGCCATGGCCCGGGCGCTGAGGGGGTGTCACACCGCATTAAAGTCTCTCTGAAGTAAAGCGCTGTTTTCATTAGAAGCACATCACCCTAGATCAGGTGCAGGTTTGGAATTACTCAGCCAGGAGACACATTCTCAGAATATTCTGGTACTTCCCTTGGGAAGCATCCCAGCTCAAAGGCACCGGGAAAGGGAGACTAAATATAATCCCAGCTCAAAGGCATCAGGAAAGGGAGACTAAATACCATCACAGCTCAAAGGCACCAGGAAAGGGAGACTAAATATCATCCCAGCTCAAAGGCACCAGGAAAGGGAGACTAAATATCATCTCAGCTCAAAGGCACCAGGAAAGGGAGACTAAATATAATCCCAGCTCAAAGGCATCAGGAAAGGGAGACTAAATATCATCCCAGCTCAAAGGCACCAGGAAAGGGAGACTAAATATCATCCCAGCTCAAAGGCACCAGGAAAGGGAGACTAAATATCATCCCAGCTCAAAGGCACCGGGAAAGGGAGACTAAATATCATCCCGGCTCAAAGGCACCAGGAAAGGGAGACTAAATACCATCCCAGCTCAAAGGCATCAGGAAAGGGAGACTAAATATCATCCCAGCTCAAAGGCACCAGGAAAGGGAGACTAAATACCATCCCAGCTCAAAGGCACCGGGAAAGGGGGACTAAATATCATCCCAGCTCAAAGGCACCGGGAAAGGGGGACTAAATATCATCCCAGCTCAAAGGCATCAGGAAAGGGAGACTAAATATCATCCCAGCTCAAAGGCACCGGGAAAGGGAGACTAAATATCATCCCAGCTCAAAGGCACCGGGAAAGGGAGACTAAATATCATCCCAGCTCAAAGGCACCGGGAAAGGGAGACTAAATATCATCCCAGCTCAAAGGCATCAGGGATTCATAAGAGGCAGATTATTTCGCAGCTGCAGTTACAACCCAGGCAGGGAGGATGAATTCTCTATTTCACCAGTACCTTATTTACAGAATAACCTGCCTGAATGATTTCTTCCTATTTTCCAGCACTTTGTCATTATTTAGATTAGTAAATGTATTTTTTTCCTTATCTCTACCCTGTTACCATCCCAGGCGATTCAGGGGGACGCCGGTGGGAACAGGCTCCCCCAGCTCTGGGAATGCCCATCGGGCTGGTTTGAAGGTTTGCCCGGCTGGCGGGGGAGTGTCTTCTGAGCGCTTGTGTTGTTCCAGGCCATTTTCTGATCTATTTCCAAAAACCTTTTCCCTAGTTCCGTTGACAACAAGCTGCTGGAAAGCCCCTCCCCGAGGGAGGGGAAAAGACATAATTGATTTTTCAAGAACAGCTTCACAACATTAAACCAAAAGAAGATTTGTGCCGCTGCCAACCCGAGAAGGGTCTGGAGGTGCGAGCTGCTGTGTGACACGCCGGGGGCTTTGCAGGATCATGTTTCCCCGGCGCTTGCCTTGGTGGGGACCCGGCGCTACCTGCACGCCCTGGCAGCTGCGGCGCTGCGGGGAGAGGTGCCAAGCGCCCAGAGCAGTCAACGCGACCGCGGGGCAGGAGCAACAGGTCGGCACGCGGGAGAAACAACAATTAGAAGAGCCGAGGACGTCCCTTGAAAGGAGAGAGACTGAGACTCTCTTCCAAGAGCAGCCTGAGATTGGGAACCAGTATTTGGAAGATGCTTTGCTCCGGAATTACTTGAAAACGCACCTTCCTCCCCAGGTCTGACGTCCACGTTTGTGTTTCTGTGTGTACACGCAATTCCGGCTAGGTCACTGTTTAACGCTGGGAATTGAACATTTATCTCAGCCCTTTTGTGCCTTTGAACGTTTAACTTGGGGGAATTTATCAACGTTCTTTGAAATTTCTTGTCTTTGAATCAGTACAGGGGTGAAAAATGCTGCCAGGACAGAAACAGAAACAGAAATTGCTCGGTGGACTCTGGGGACTGCTCTGGGTGTTGCAACAAGAGGGTTGTTTTGGCATTGTCACTGTGGGTGCTTGTTGTTACCTACAGTAAGAAATTTCAGAAAAACTGGGAAAACTAAGGTCCCTGCCTGGGGAAGGGGGGTTTTAAGGAAATTCTTTTCTGAGGAAACAGGGTTGTTCTCAGCTGAGCGCTCAAGGGGATGCGAAGGCCCATTGGGGTTTGCTTGTTCTCAGCATGGGTCATTGGCTTTTCTGTGTTGGTTTTCAGATGGCGAAGGTTCTGCACGGAATGAGGGGTGCAGAAAGGCGGAGGGGGACGCTGAGCTGTGCGTCTCTGCTCTGTGAGGTCTGATCCTACAGGAGCTTCTGGGGGGCGGCAGCTCATCTCTCACTGTCCTCTGCTGTCACCCCAAGGATTACAACACATCCCAGCTTTTCAAGGACCAGGTCTCACGGAGTGACCTCTCTCCGTGTTTATTCCACAAGCCATGTAGTGATCTGCAAAGCGTGAGCAGAGGGGCAAAACCTGGCTCTTAGTGACACTCTTCCTGCCACTGCTGGGTCACCATGTCTGTGAGCCCTTGCACACAGGGGGTAGTAAGTAGTAAGAGCATTGTGAGCTTGCTTTTGGCACAACTGTCCTGAAAGGCAAGAATGCCGCTTCTCAAAGCAGCGCTGCGGCCTTCTTGCCAGAAGAGAAGCTGGGGAAAAGGAGCATGTGTTTGTGCAGCCATGAAGATCTTGCTCCTCACCTGCACCTTTGGAAGATGCGTGAGTCAGATGTCCGGAAGAATAAAAGGATCAGTGATGTCTTTCGCCAAGGTTGAGAGCTGCTCTCCGATCCTTCCCCAAAGAGTCAAAGCGGCTGCAAAATCTGCTGGAGAATCAGCAGTGTCTGTGTTACGTTTCTGTGCTCGGTCCCAGCGGGGCAGTGTTGCCTCGGCGCTGGAAGGAGAGCCCAGCGCTCCCTGCTCCCGTGGCGCCCGCTGCTCTGCCTGTGAACACCGGCCGCTCCAGGAGAGCAGCCGTGGATGGTGCTTTCTGTGTCCCGCTGACGCAGACACCACGCTGGGGGCTGATTCCCGCTATGCTGATCACCTGTGTTCAGTGGTGGCACAAACATTTTCCTGGAATGGGGCAAAAGACTTCTGTGTTTGAAAGTGATTTCTGAAGAACGCAGCAGAAATCACCCGCTTTTTCTGGGCACTCTGAAGAGGTATCTGTTGGTCTTTGATCCCCGTGAAAACATGTCCCTTGATATAAAGGATCATCTGTTTGCACTCTTAATGTGCAGTTTGTCCTTGGGACATCAAAGGAGATGAGGTGAAGGAGGCAGATGCTGCTGGATAGCGGCGTGAACCCTGACTCTGATGGTTCACAGGTGCCCCCTCTACATCCCTGTCTCTGTTTTTTGGAGCGTCCAGGTGTGTTACGTTTAGCAGTCACAAATGTAGGAGCTCTGATTTTGTTCTTTGGAAATAAACCCCTTCACTTGGGTAACACGGTGGTTTATAAGGGTCTTTGTGGTCAGGGCATGAACTCATAGCTGGGTAGTTGGGATATTTTAGAAAATGTGGATGAGGTGAAGGGACTGTTGTAGTTTGAGTTCACTGCGGTGTGCTGACCAAGAGACCTGTGGTAGACACATATTCTTCTGCCCTCAAGAAACTATCAGGTAAACAGTTGAAAGATTCTTGTGCTTTAGGGATCAACAAAGTCCATGAACCTTGAATTCTTAGGTTAAGCCTCTAAAACAACCTTCAAATTGTTGTCGAGATACAATAAGCTTTGGCGGTGCACACCCGTCCCAGCTGAGCTCCACCACGAGCAAACAGGAGTGCGGTGTGAGCTGTACCGGCTGACAGGGCTCTCACACATGGTTTTGGCTTGTTTTGTGATTTTTCACACTATTTCCCCATTCACCCGAAGGAAAATAGGCTGGTGTGAGGATGGAGACTCCCAGAGCATGAACCGGAGAGCGTGTGCTGGATCCTCATTACACCTGCTGAACTGCAGAGCCATGAGAGGATCAGTCACACGGGATGTCATGTAATGAAAAGTCAATACGGGGAGGCAGGGAACGGAAGAAGCGGTGTTTGTATTTCATCAACAGCAAATTACTGCGTTTTATAATTGCACCATTTTGGGTGCAGCAAATACAGCATTCATCTCCATGATTGTTTTATCGAGGAAATGAGCATCTCTTGAGTGGGTAAAGAACAGCAAAAATATTCCTCTAATGGGAGCCCAGGTGCTTCTGTGACCCTCATTATAGTCTTGGATGTATTTAAGCTAATGACAGCCCAACAGTGCTAGAGGTTGGCACCACCCGGCTCAATTTTAATCATCTATAAGTCAGGTTATCAGAGTCTAAGGCAACTTCACTGGGCTTTGGCCACAGACAAGGAGGAGGACTTGCAGGAGGCAATTCCTGTCACCTTAAAACAGGTATCTGAGAGGGCTAGAAGGAATCACTCCTCTGTGGGGGCCGGTTCCCCCCCAACAGCTACAGACAGACCATCCCGTCCAAGTCTGCCCAGCCTGGTGGAGAGGAGGGCACCGGAATCCTTATCCATGGCCTTTGGGAAGCTGGAGGCAGGGTGGAAATTTGAATCTGGACACCCTGGGTGTCAGGCTGAAGCTCAAATGATTGCACCATCCCTCCTTTTCTGATCTGATAGGTAAGTGCTGAGCCCAGTGGAAGTTTTCCTGTACACATGCAGGCTTTCTGGTTCTGGCAGCTCTTCCCTGGCATTCCTCTCCAGCAGTAAATCACGGCATGGCTGAGGTTGGAAGGACCCCTGGAGATCGTCTGGTCCAACCCCCCCTGCTCATGTCCATCTGTGCAATTCTCAGCCCTGATACAAAAGCTCTTCTGTCTTTTGTAAAATTCAGAGATGCTGCCAAAAGGAACTTAAAAATACTATTTGGAAAAAAAAAAAGAAGTGACAGCCAAGCACAGCTGTGCCAGCAGAGGCTGAGACAAGCTGTCCTGCCACGTTTTGGAACGCACGGAAGGGCCAGGTGGCAAGAGACCACCAGCACTGTGGGACAATATGGTCCGTCCGTTGTCTTTCCAGGCTCCTCGCCTTCCAGGGCCATGCTGAAGGCTCTTCTTGTTGCTTCACAGGTCCTGCAGGAGGTGAACCAGGACCTGGAGAGATTTGGAAACCGCCTGCTCACCAAGATCCAACCTCTGGCGTGGGAATGCGAGTGGAACCCCCCCGTGTTTCGGCCGTACGATGCCTGGGGGCAGCGGGTCGATCGCATCATCACCTGCTCAGCCTGGAGGAGGATGAAGGAGATTGCAGCAGAAGAGGGGCTGATTGCTGAGGCCTACGAGAGAAGATACTCCAGCTGGAGGTAACTGGAGGAGAACGGGAACGACTTGGGGCCTTCCTGGTTATTCTTAGCATATGTATTCAGCATCTTGTAGGACTGAAGTTCATGTTGTATAATGGGTAACAGATGATGCATGGACTAAGCACAGCTACTGCTGTACCGACCAGCAGTGTCTGGCCGCTGTGATGTTCCATGTCAGCGATGATAAGCTGTGACTAATGGCTTACAGATGATCATAATGTTCTTTGAAGTCACCTTCCTGATTGTGGGGCCTCGCAGTTCCCTGCACTGCTCCACCTTTACAGGCGTTATCTGTAACACAGCTGAAGGTCTGTGATTTTACTTGCAGTTTTATCATATTCCAGCCTCTGGAGACAGACCCATAGTTCTTATTTTTTAAAACTGCGCTCAGTGTGCACCAGCTGGCGGGCAGTGCCTTCCACCCAGCCTCGCGCTGGCAGCCCTGTGGGACCGAGAAACTGCTGCTCCTCTTCTCTTTTCCTGGCTGAAACAGTTTGTGCCCTCTCAGAAATGAGCAGTCTGATTCTCACCTGGTTTGGCTGTATTTTGTTCCTCTCTCCCTACTCAAGATGTTTTATCCTCCTGATGTCGAACTGCTGCGCAACCTGTTTTCACTCTGGTTTGGTTTTTTTCTTCCTAGCCGAATGTATCAGGCTGTCAAGCTGTACCTATTTTCAAGCTCTTCTGGAGGTTTCAACTGTCCGCTGGCCATGACTGATGGGGCAGCCAAAGTCATTGAGGTAGGAGCTCAGTGGTCCCTGGGGGCACAGCCCCGTCCCGGCAGCGCTGCCGAGGGCTGGCGCGAGGGGAGCTGATCCGGCCCTGGGCACGGCCCTTCCCTGCCCTGCGACTCAGCTCCACCGCCCGCTGCCTTTCTCCTTCACTTACAAAGCCTTTTAGTTACAAAGTGAGCTTTTATGTTCACTTACTGCGGACAATAAGGACTTTGAAACCTGTGCCACTGCAGGTAGTTAGGAAGGTGTCCTGTATGTTTTTACTAGAAGACAGTTTGTTTTCCTGTTCCTTGTGTAGAGTGGCAGTTAAATGTATTGGCCCAGACCCATACTTGATGTAAATTAACCAAGCTAGCAACACTCTCCCTGTCTGACAATTTGCATCTTAGCAACACCCTTTGCACTATGTCACCAGCTATGCAAGGTGCAGAGAAAAGCTACCCCTGGCCATTTTAATTCTATACAAAGAAAAAAACATAAGGCGGTTACCTCTTTCCTGCAGCTCCATGGTGCTGGTGACATCCAGCACACACGAGCGTACGCCGATATCCTGGCACGCTTGCTGTTTTGAAAGCTCTCTGTCCAGATGTCTAGCGGTGCAGAAACACGAGGGGGTAAGGCTGCTCAGCGCTCCCTTTTGTGTCACGAGTCTGTGCCTTCTGTCTGCACCGTGCTGCAGGAGCCGGGCAGCGTCAGACTCACCAGTACGTGCCGATGCAGGACACTCAGTGCCCCGCTCGCCTGCTTGCAAACCGTCCCTTCTGAGCCTACAACACACCAGTGTTAGCTACGGCAGCTGTCTGATTTCATCTACTACATTACGATCATCTTAATTTCTTTTCCCTCCCCACAGTCACTAGGTGTTCCTAGATCCCTAAAAAATGCTTTTGACCATCTGACATCCCGAGACCCTAAAAAGTTCTGGACCTCTGGCCAGTGGATGACGGAGCGCAGGGGCGGCTCTGATGTGGGTACGTGTTCCGAGGTGGGAAGCGGCTGCCGCAGCAGCTGGACGTGTTCGCAAGAGCTGAGGAAATGAAGGGTGGGAGTCACTTCCAAAGCCAAGTAGCTGGTTTAGGAAACTTCAGCAGACGTCATCCAAGTCCTCTGCATTGCTCTGCTTTTTAACCAGCAAAAGGCCCAGCGTCTGTCCCCTGCATGCTGTACATGCAGGCAGGTGCAGAGCTGTGCTCCTCGCACAAATAACACACTGATATCAAGCTTGGTAATCTGAACCTTGAGCATGACAGTCAGACCCATCCTAGCTGAGACTGAGAAATGTTCCTGGCCTTCAACTTTTATTCCTTGGCTAACAATAGTAATAACATGATGGGCCAGGAAGCCTCAGAGCTCCACTGTGGGGACAGAAATGTGGAAGGGGAGTCAGCTGCATCTGCTGAAGTTGCAGTTGGTTTCCTGGTGGAAGAAGCGCAAAGGTCAGCTGTGGAGCGAAAGACATGCGTCACTGCAGGACTCCTGATTCCGCAGCACCCTCTGTTCTTGGCAGTGGTAGCTGCTAAAGAAATGGAGGCACTGGATTATACACCGAGGTTCATTCTGCTTACAAAGCTCTGCCATTACCAGCTGTTAGTCTGGAGCGATTGCTGGAAAGGCTCGCAGTTAAACAGTGAATTTCCTTTCTAGTACTTAACTTTGGCTGCATTTCTTACCTAGGGTCAATGAAGGAGATTAGCAGCTAAGCCATACTCTATCTTGATAGCAAGGGGGGACTTAAAAGAGCTGCTGCTTAAGCCATAAAATCAGCATTGATTGATACAGAAGGTCCCATAAAGCCAAGATGATCTTGCCCTTTCACGCAGCTAACGGCACCGAGACAGTGGCCAGAAAGCAGCCAGATGGCACATACCGTCTCTATGGTTTTAAATGGTTTACATCAGCTGCTGACTCTGACATGGCGTTAACCTTGGCCAGGGTAGTGGATGCTGAAGGACGTGTAAAACAGGTCAGTTTGACAAGGGAACCAGGCGAAAGAGCAGGGGCATTCCTTTACTTCCAAGTTTCATTGTCATGAAATTCTCTTTCCACATCTTTTTAATGGCCACAGGGTTCCAGCGGCCTGTCCCTGTTCTTCCTGAAGGTCCGAGATGAGGAGGGGAAGCTGAACAACATCCAAGTGCAAAGGCTGAAAGACAAGTTGGGCACACGGCAGATGGCAACAGGGGAGCTGTGGCTCAATGGAGCTGAAGCACAGCTCGTACGTAAGGCTTCACTGCTGGCTTGGGAATGGGATGGTTTGGCACGGTGCACCAAGCGCGGGGGTTTTGGGAGAGATGTCAACTTGAAGAAATTCTTCTCTTCCACCTCTTTGGCTGCCCTTTGCTCTGCAGAACCCTTCACCAGGGGGCTGCAAGGGGACAGAGCTGAGAAGAGCTCAGGAAAAGACAGAAGGAAAAAAGAAAAGTCAGTTTAGGCTGGTCCTTTCCCTAATCCAGCTGCACTGCCCCAGCTGAGGGACAGTTCTGTGTGGCTTGCGGGTAGGAACAAGCAGCAGAGACCAGAACCGATCATGCTGACATGGACTCCAAAGCCATCTCTCTGGTTGTGCCACAGACTTGGCTGAGCCAGCCCTATTTTAGAGCAAGCCGAGCTTTGTGGTACCCGAGGACGGAGTGAACGGCCGGTGTCAATCTGCCTGGTGACACAGCTTTCACTTAGATACGCGTCGGCATCCGAGACTGTGCGAAAGGTTTACATCAGCTGATGTTCCTTGATGCTTTCAGATCTCTGCAGAAGGTCGTGGAGTGGCCTCCATCTCCAACATGCTGAACATAACACGAATCCACAATGTCATTGCCGCTGTAGCTTCCATGAGAAGGTGAAGGCCACATGGGTCCCCCCAGAGCTGAAGGAGCAGCTTCCTGGGACAGGGGGCTTTGCGGTGCTCAGCACTGCAGCCCATCAGTCCTGACGCCTTTGCAGGCACCGGGCTGGAACCCAGCGGTGCTGGAGAAGGTTGACCTGTGGGTGGGTGATCTGGGCTGCTGTGCTGCAGCCGGGCTGGGTTCTGCCAGCGGGGCTGCCTGGAAGGGAAAGCTCAGAAGTGGAAGGTTGCTGGTCTAACTCCTTTCCCTGGCTGTATTCCCTCTAGGATGATCAATCTGAGCAGGGAGTATGCCCGTCGGCGAGCTGCCTTTGGGAAGCTCCTCAAGGACCATCCGCTCCATGTGCAGACGATGGCCCGGATGGAGGTGAGGCTGCGGGAGCTCAATCTGTTGGCGAGGGAAGAGGGCAGAGATCCTCTGCTGCTAACGCGCACAGCCAGATGGAGAAGGCTGTTCCTGCTACACTGAGATGTGTGCAGCGGGGGAATTGCCATGTTCTCGTGGGGTTTGATCTGGCGATAGATCCAGCTTCTCCACTGGACTTCAGATTATCCTGGGAGCTATTCTGAGAGGAGCACCAAGGCTCATGTGTGCACCTACTATGGTATGCCATGAAGTTGGTCTTAGCATCAGAGTCCAAGCATGACACGACAGGCTCCTAAACTGTCACAGGCTCTTGTCTAAAACCGATACCGACTCATCCAGCTTCCCTGGCAGCCCAGGCACCAGGGGATGGGCTGGTCCCACTGTTCCCAGGGGGCTTGAAGAATTCCCGAGGAGTCACCATACACTTTAGCGTCTGAGACAAGTTTGTGTTCACCGTGTTCTGCACAGTGCTCATCACCACATGACACCGAGCTTGGGTACAGGCTCCAGATGTCAATGTCACAAACAGTGAGAGAGCAGCAAAAATTGGCACTCTGGCTTTGGGAGGAATTCCACATGTGAGCCGTCGCTCACTGCAAAATGTCTCACATTTGCCTCAACGCTGAGCTCTGGCAGCTCACTGAATTCACAGGACATAGGGGCTTCCCACCCACTCTGAAACTTCAAAAAGCTGGCACACAGTTCTCCTCTTACCCATCCACCATTCTTTTCTTAAGCGGTGTCACATCAGTGCTCGCCTTTGGGCTGCAATAGGGTCATGCAAGCTTTTAAAGCAGTATTTAAAAATCCTCTTGAGAGGTGGGGGAGAGGGAAAGTGATCAGCATTTGTCAAACATAATTTAAAACTCCAGCATCTCTCAGCCTATGGCCAGAACTCCACCTCTGAAAGAAAGGCCAGATCTTCTCTTTTCCTACAGAGCTCCATGTCCCAGTGCTTCCCCAGTCACAGCCTGCCAGGAAGCACACTGCCCTTGCAGGTCCTGGTGCTCAGAGGGTGACCATCAGATGCGCGTTCTCCTGTCCTTGCAAAGGTTGTGGATTTGTGACCTGGATGCCCAGGACAGTCACCGTCCCTGGAGGGTTGAACAGACAGAGATGAGGTTCTCAGGACATGGGGCAGTGCTGGGGTGGGGGAACAGTTGATGATGATTTTGAGGGGCTTTTCCAACGAAAATCGTTCTGTGATTCTATGCCTGAAGGGAGCTTTGCTGAGGCTCCATGTAGGCCTGATGAAATGGCCTTGTCCCTTTCCCTGCGTGAGACTGCAGTGTCCAGGAGTGGCAGCTCTAGACTACCCTTGATACCCTACGTGTTCCTTGGCTGTCAGTGTTCTTTGTCTCTGAAGCTGTGAGTCTGTTCGGGCAGGGCTGGCATGTGCCCAGGTCCGAGTACAGCACATCCCTTTGGGATTGTCTCCTGACACCTCAGCAGACCAGGCTAGAATTGGCCCAAGTAGAAGATCTTTGTCAGTGAAGCTCCCCATGTCCCTGCTTGCAGGTGCAGACGCGAGGGGCTTTTCTTCTGCTTATGGAGATTGTTCGGCTGCTTGGACTTGTAGAAACCAACATGGCGAGTGAGGAAGACCAGCTTCTCCTGAGGCTGCTCGTACCGGTCGCCAAACTATACACTGGGAAGCAGGTACGGAACAAAAGCAGTTTGATGAGCTGGGAGTGGGGCTGTGTGGCACATGAGCAACTGCAGAGCTGGAAAGAGGAGAGGTGAACACAGCCAGTGGCAGTGACAGCAGGGGACACGAGTGCTCTGCCCCAAGGCTGGAGCCTGTGGGTAGGAGACTTGTCTCTGTGCTCTGGAGGGACCCGGCACAGCAGCCGGCTGATGGAACAGACAGCGAGTGCTCTGTGATGTGCTCCCTGTGCGCAGAGGAACGTGGTTGAGCTGGCCAGAGCCCCAGGTGGGACACTGAGCCACGGGAATGTATTTCCCATAGTTATGAATAAATAGAAGGTTGTTCATAGCTTAGCATTAGCCTTAACTTAGTTTTCTCCCTCTTCTGATTGTCCTCAGTTTAAATACACAGCAGCTTACACACCATAGGCAAGTAGAAGGTAAAGACTCTCCTGGACTAGAGCCACTTAGTGCCAGGTAGCAGGCAAACCACAGGTTCATCCTCACCTGGAGAGGATTGTGTGGAGACGGTCCCTCCCTGGATCTTCTCCCAAGGTCTGAGTGCTCCTGCAGGTCCTCTCTCTGTGTTATTCAGTCCCTGGGCTGCTCCTCCTGCACATAATGAGCAACCTGCCTCTGCTGTGCGACATGAGAGGTTTCTGGCCGCCCTTCCCTTTGTGCGATGCGGATCACGTCAGCTCTCTGTGTGTTGCAGGCTTCTGCTGTTGTTATTGAGGCAATGGAGAGCTTTGGAGGACAAGGTTACATGGAGGACACAGGCTTGCCGGTCGTCATCCGCGATACCCTGGTAAGAAAGCAGCAGGAGAAGCAGAACAAGCTCCTGTGTGTCACCCAGTCCCCCGCACAGCGCTCGGTGGTTGCGTGCTAAAGTCACGCACAAAGGAAAACGCCGTCCTGCCCGGGCTGGCTCCTGCGTGGCAGCAGTTCCCCAGTGTGCGTCCTGCTGAGCCCAGGCAGCACCAGGGATTTGTTGTGGTGCTGGGCTTGTTTCTGGGCTCAGTAACAGGGCTGGGCCCTGGATCTCCTCACCGCTGCTCCTTGTCGCTCGTGGCGAGGGAGGGAATCTCTGGACATTTCCTCGGTGTCCCGTAGCGCTGTGCCATGTCAGTGTTTCCTCACATTCTTCTTTCCTTAGCACAGTCGCTCCAAAAGGCTCCTTCCTGCTCTTCCGCCCCACAGGTGCTGTCCATATGGGAGGGAACAACCAATGTCCTGTCACTGGACGTCCTGCGGTCCCTCACCAAGAGCCAGGGCCAGGCGCTGGCCGTGTTCCGCTCCGCAGTGCAGGTGAGCCCGCACCAGAAACACCCGGCAGCACGACCTGCGCGCCTCGGCGGGGTCTGATGCGGGGTTTATGCCCTGAGACTGGGAGGGAATACTAGATTGAAAGCTTTAGACGAGTGTTCAGAAGGTGTCTCATAATTCTGCTTTTGAAATAGCACTTAGAAAAGCAGAACGCAAGAAGAGTTCATTTAGGGACCCTTGCGTGCTGCGAAAAATGCAGATACTTTCATCTCGCAGTGAAGGGGTTTGTGTTGTCAGGGTTCCTCATGACAGCTACCAATGTAAGTATAATTTTAATGTTAAAGAGTGTCCTTCCTGAATCTAAATAATTTTCCTAACTGGAAAAACACCACAAGACTGAATATTAAATCTTCACTAGGGTATTATGACTTCCTATTTTTATTCCCACTGAAAAGATGGAAAGAGCCAAAGGAATTCCATTGCTGCCTCTTCAGATACGCCGTTCTGTGGCCCTACCCACAGGCAGCTCTTCTAAAGGTGCTCAGGGAGAGTTCCACGCAGCTCAGAATTTCATGCAGGTAAATGAGCATCAGCTGGTTTGATATGTCCTGTGAAGGGACACAGGAACCAGCCTGCAGGGCAGGGTCAGCGTGTCGGGGCATATTCTCTCAGGGATTAGGTTATTAATCCAGATTACACTCGTGTAGATACAGTGAGGGAATCCCGGGAACCTGCAGCGCTGGTTTGGACTCGGCGTAGCTTTCGCTTTCTCACCCAGACCGCACGAGAAGGGAAATGTCTGGGTCACTGCACAAACATATCCCAGAGTCTGAGTAATTGTCACCAGTGGCTGCGCTTGGCAACTTGTGTTGCCTTTGAACCCCCACTCAGCTGCATTCTGCCCAGAGCCCCCTCTGATCTCTGCAGACGGGTGTCTGCTTCCCATCGCCTCCTACAGCTTCGGAGGAAGGAGAAACACCTTAAACAATTTGACTGCCAAACAAGAAAGCCAAATCTGCTCATGCAGGACTGAGCACACCTGCTAATTAAAAAGCAACTGGTCCAGCTGCTGATGAAAAGTGGTTCAGGCTGATGCTGCAGGTAATGGAGTGGAGGAGCAGAGTGGGTGGCAGGCTCTAAAAACGACTTGGACAGAAGCCGGCCTCCACAAGCTCACAATTAACACTAATTTAAACAACTGCCCCCCAAAGGTGCCACCCTGCAGTCGTTGAGCACCTCGCTGGTGCAGCCAAGGGGCCCCTTTAGCTTCTGAACGGAGCAGCATTAAATAACACAGCAACATGATTCAGAGCAGGTACCTGCACAGTAGTACCATCACGGTTTGAGATTTATTAATTAGCAAGCTCATCATTGCTCTTGCACTCCCCCAAATCACGCTGTCTGTGAGACCGGGAGGTGAACAAGTGAGCACTGACTTTAAAGTAAGTGTTTAAAGTAAACTCCAGCGCGTGCCGTTGCGTTTGCTGTCCCGGTGGCGCCGAGGGTGCCGCGGTGCCCGTGGGGAGCAGCGGGGGCACCGGCTCTGGCTGCCCCCATCACACTTGGCAAATTCAACCTGGACGTGCCAGGAAGCTCCTCGCGTTGGCCGCTGGGAAGGCAGACGGGAGGTTTTCCCGCAGTGCCTCTGCGGCACCGGGCTGGAACGCGCTGGGTTTCTGCACTAGAATCAAGCGATAAACCATCTCGCTTCTTGAGCTCCAGGTGTCCAAATGCTTTTGGTCGCTGGGAGTCTGCCTCATTTCAAACATCTTTCCCGTCTAGCGAGGAAGTAATTTATCCCGTCATAAAGGGCTTTTTACTGCTCCAGCCCATTTCCCTTTTATTGATGCGCACAAAACGCGTACAATTGATTTTAGGTTTGTCCACCGCGGTTCTCCTTGAGCAGGGTTTGTGCCCAGTGCTGGGCTTTTCGGATAGAGCCGCAGCGGCGCTTTGTCAGCACCGCATAGCGCTTTGTCCTCTGCAGGTCGGACCTCAGGTAGGTCCCCCCACCCCACTGCTTTTGTCCCATGTCCATCGCCCCTCGCACCGGTGGGACACCCAGCGCTGATGGCGCTGTGAGCCAGGAGCAGGAACCCAGCGCCGTGATTATCCTCAGCAAAAGGGAAATAGGGCGAACTTGCTCATCTTTGTGCAACATAATGATGAGCAGCTGAATTTTTTGGTTTCTTGGTGCAGAGGCAGGTTTGTTCTATCACAGAATCATGGATTCTAAACCACTTTGTGTTAATAATCAGTCTGCAGAGTGGCAGGAGAACATGCGGCGGGAAGAGCAAGCGGGAGAGAGCCCTGGAATCCAGCCCAGCCCTGCGGGGAGCTCAGCCTGAGGCTGCACCGGGACCGTCGCTTCATGTTATACTAAACTTTTATTAGCTGGAATTTGGAGCCAGAGCACTGGGTGTACTTTAGAATTCAATTACAGTCTGAAGAGTGACTCTAAAATAGCACCGGGGAATTATTTGATTATTGCATTCTAGTCACTTTAGATTAAATTTGGTTCATCCAGTACGGCTGTGCTCCTGAACGCCCGTCCTGCAGAGCTCGGAATCGACCGTCTCTTGCATCAATAAGGGCTGAAACTCCAACTGTAAATCAGATGTACAATCTAAGACACAGGATAGTGTTTTCAGGTCCTTTTCAGACCATAACCACAATTTTAACACAGCAGGAGATAAATCGAGGTTATTAAAGTGTAACTGAGGATTTACGTGATGCATTAATATGAGAGTTGTGCTTCTAGGCCTGTTTTGGATGTTTGCCCTGTTGCTGCATTTTTAAATACTCATTATTATTCTTGAAGTCAAAACCATTCTGACAGCTTGGTAGCTTGAGAGAGCAAACAAACAAGTGGCATCTTAAAATTCCTCAGTAAAAAAATGAAGGAATCAGAAATACAGAAGCTCTAAAGGTCTTTTGGTGATCTCGGAAAATACTTGTACAGCCGGCACGGTGATGCCGTGTGCGTGTCCATCCCCTCGGCTGCACCCACAGGAATGCATGGGGAGAAACCAGGAGCTGCTTCTGCCCGGAGCGTTGTCCTGGAGCATCATCCATGAGCATCATCCCTGGAGCATCATCCCAGAGCATCATCCCAGAGCACTGTCCTGGAGCATCATCCCTGGAGCATCATCCCTGGAGCATCATCCTGGAGCATCATCCCCGGAGCATCATCCCTGGAGCATCATCCCCAGAGCATCATCCCCAGAGCATCATCCTGGAGCATCATCCCTGAGCATCATCCTGGAGCATCATCACCAGAGCGTCCCCGGAGCGGCCGGGAACGTGTTTGTGCCTTCAGGGGGTTTGACCCATGTTAGCAACGAGCTTCCAGCTACTTGTAAAGCATGTGATGGGCATTCCATGGGCTTCGAGGGTTCTCTGGACTTTATCTTGGCGCCAGATCCGCTTGAATGACGATGCTTTTGTATTTGTATAGCATAAGCTGTGAATATTTATGAACTGCCTTGCTTTAAGCACAGAACGGCATCCTTTGGGGATCGTGTTTTTCTTGCATTAATAGTCAGCGAACACGGGGCGATGGGGAGGTAGAAGCTGCAGGAAACCAAACCGGGTTCAGCTGGTGCCCTCGGAGCCCGGCCGTGCAGATCAGCTGCGTTTTCACGTACCACAGGAGGAACCGCGTGCTCACTTGAGCCCCGAAAGCTTCAGAAACATAACAAATCGGTTCTGTGCAGCAGGTACTTACAGGCTTTAACTTCATAAATAACCTGCAGATGAGATTAATTAACAGAAAGCACCTCCTGCTACGCTGCTTAAATATGGAATGGTGCTGTGTTTTGCTTCTGTCCAAGGTAATCCTTCAGTTCACACACAGGTTTGAATGTTGTAAGAGACGCTCTGCTCCTGGGGCCTTTCCCACTGACACGACTTGCAGAAAAAATCTCCTTTGAGTCTGTTTTCCTACCTGGACGCTGCTCTCGCATCCTGCGGAAGTTAAAATATAAAACCATGGAGGTCAAGTAATTAGAAGCGGATACAGGTGTGCAATTAGAAGTGGGCATGTGGTCTGGTCCCCACCTGCAGCACAAGCAGCACAAGCAGCACAAGCAGCACAAGCAGCACAAGCAGCACAAGCAGCAATGCGCTGGGTCTGGCTCGCGGGAATCCTCCATCCTCGAGACAAGGCTGCGAGTTCCCTTTGGGCAACGTCCCCTTTCCTGCTCCAGCCGCGCAAGTCGCAGCCGCCTGGGTTTACACTTTTTGCTGGTGATTGCTGGGTGTGCTCAGCCCTGTTTCCTTGGGGAACGTAAATATGCTGTAATTTTTTTCCCGTGATTGTTTTCTCTGCAGAAGAAACTGGAGCTGGCTGCGAGCGCCGCGGAACTGGGGCCCGCCGTGAAGCAGATGCACGATGCCATCGGCCGGCTGGCGCAGTTCGTGCAGGGAGCTGGTTCCAAGGGGACAGTGACCATGGAGCTGGCGGCAAGAGACTTCTCCTACAGCCTGGCCAGGATCTATGCAGGTACGGGGAAAGACACAAACGGTGGATTTCAGACTGGGAATCGTAGAATCATTGATGGGAAGAGACCCTCAGGATCATAGAGTCCAACCATAACCCAGCCCTGTCCCTGCCCCATGTCCTGAGAACCTCATGTCTGTCTGTCCAGCCCTCCAGGGATGGTGACTCCAGCACTGCCCTGGGCAGCCTGTTCCAATGCCCCACAGCCCTTTGGGGAAGAAATTGTTCCAAATCCAACCTCAACCTCCCCTGGCGCAACTTGAGGCCGTTTCCTCTGCTCCTGGCGCTTGTTCCTGGGGAGCAGAGCCCGACCCCCCTGGCTCCAAGCTCCTTTCAGGCAGTTCAGAGATCAGAAGGTCTCCCCTCAGCTCCTGTTCTCCAGCTGAACCCCCAGGTCCCTCAGCCGCTCCATCACACTTGTGCTCCAGCCTCTCACCAGCTCCATTCCCTTCTCTCAACTCTCTCTAGTGCCTCAATGTCCTTCTTACAATGAGGGACCCAAAATTGACTGCAATATTCAAGGTTTGGCCTCACCAGTGCTGAGTACAGTGGCACAATCACTTCTCTAGTCCTGCTGGCCACACCAGTGCTGGTACCAGCCAGGATGCTGGTGGCCTCTTGGCCACCTGTGCACACACTGGCTCATGTTCAGCCGCTGTCACCAACACCCCCAGCTCCTTTTCCTTCCCACCCTTTGGCTAAAGATGGAATTTTAAAGCAAGTGCAGCCGCCACCTTCCCTCAGAGCGAGGCAGCTCAGCTGGCGAGTGGCCACCAGGAACCACCACCCACTTTTCAGGAGCCTTTGCTGTTCTGGCTGGAGTCCGGGAGCGCTGACATCTCCTCCTCTTCCACAGGAGCTCTTCTAACCGAACACGCGGCTCGGCCCGGTGCTGCCTCCACAGACATCTCGGCTGCTCGGCGGTAAGAACAACCCCCCTCCTGCCCGAACCGATTTCAGTGATTTCTTGTGTTTCTTGTGCCGTGCAGCAGCTTTGCTCTGCCATGGCGAGACCCAGGTGGTGACAGACCACATCCTGGGGGGGTTGCTTTGCGCTGCCCCGGCTGGAAGCAGCTCTGCGGGGCTGTGACGAACCCTCCGCACCCTCCGTTCAGGTGGTGCAGCCGGGAGCTGTGCCCGGTGGCCGCGGAGCTGCAGAGCGGGAGCTACGAGGACGGGGCGGTGCTGGCGGACAGCGCGCTGGTGTTCGGGGACCCTGACCCGCCGCACGGAGGAGAAGGTGGGTCGCAAGCCTAAAAAGTCCTCACACAGCCGCGTATTCCAGACATATGGACACTGCAGCAGGGGCCAGACCCCGTCCTGCTGGAGTTACCCCTGCTCCCGGCTGAACTCTGCTACTTGTGCCCCCTGTGATCTCCAAACTCACTGGGGGTGCACTTGATCCCCTGATCCAGATCATTGATAAAGAGATTAAACAGAACCGGCCCCAGTACTGAGCCCTGGGGACACCACTCGTGACCGGCCAACAACTGGACGTGGCTCCTTTCACCACAACTCTTTGGGCCTGGTTGTCCAGCCGGTTCTTTACCCATCACAGATACACCATCCAGCCCAGCCTGAGCCGCTGAAATGTCCTCACCACGTTTTAGGCCAAGACTAAGTGCTCAAAGGCAGAGAACGACTTCAAGAAGCAGCTCTTCAAGTGCCGTGTGCTGTTCTTTTGAAAGAAAAAACTAACTAAAAATCAGTCTGGTTTGAAGTTAATTAAATGGCAAATGGTTTGGAGTTAATTAAATACAGAAGAACACAGTTTTCCCTGTTCACCCTCTCGCTTTCCCAGCAGGGGAGGCAGGGGCACAGCTTAGTCTGGCTCATGCTTTTGGTTTTCCCTTTTACATTCTTCCTTGTCTCAAACAAGCTCAAGCTCTCAAACAAGGAGGAGGTGATTTTAATGACATCAAAACTGTACAAGTTTGGACTAAAATGAAAAAAGAATATTTTTCTTAATTTCTAACAAGAAAGCTTTTTGTATTCTCCGTGTCCTCCAGAGCACGTGTCCATCCCCTACGTGTGTCCTAATGATGCTGCACTTCATGTCAACATCAATTCTGGCATCAGTTTTAGACTGAAATCCAGCAATCCTCCCCCAAAGCAAATGCCTGAATAGTCATTAAAAAGCTGCTAATAACAGAAGTAAAACAATCACAGAATAAAGTCAGTGGGAATCACAGCGGAACTTCCCTCGAGTCGCACAAGCACCGTTTGCCCAGACCTGACCAAAGGGTTCGATCATTTCCCCCATCCCTGACGTGCAGTTCAGTGGATAAATAACATTTGGGCTTGAGAAATCTCGCACATCACTGTGTGTGTTTGGTGTCAAAGGCCTTAGAGGCAGCAAAGCACCCGAACCTGCTGTGCTGTGTAACAATCAGGATGTGGCTCCAACCTCAGCGATGGTGGCAAAGTCCATCAATGTGGTTTTTAAATACTGGAATGACTTTTTCCTAATATATGAACTCTAATTTGCCTAAAAACACACCCCGCGAACTGGGTCCTGCAGATGCACTGACACAGAAAACACAGGGACTGTACAATTGTCACCGTGTAGGAAAATGACACGTTTATTAAGCCCTAAATATTCACTCTGAGGCTACAGCAAATAAGTGCTGGTACAAACAGGTCAGCACGAGGGTCGAGCATCTTATGCTGCTGCTAAACCGCTCTCTGCTCCGACAGCTTCGCGTGTTTTAAAGCATTTAATGCTCTTGAAGTAATAATGCAAGGTGATAACGGACCTATGGGCAATCGGTTTAAAAAATGCATTTGTTAAATAGGAAGATAAAACTTCAGCAGCATTTTAAAAAGTTGAAAGTCTGAAGAATATGGAAAACTTGAATCCCAAAATGCAACGATCTGAGCTCCGATGTCAGAGGGGAAAACGGGACGGGAACCGGTGATTCCTCTGCTCAGGAACCGGCCCGGCTGTGTAACAGACAGACAGACACTGTACGACGTGGCTGTGTTGAAAGGTCACGTTTCTCTTCGTGCTCTAGTGCTGGCGGATCCTCTCCAGCAGAAAGCGGGGCTGAGCTGTGACCAGAGCCCCGCGTGCCCAGCGGCCCCGGGGGGGCGCGGGTCTGTCCCTGGGGAAACCCCCCAGGATGGAGCTGAGAGCACGGGCTGCACCTTCCTCACAACCCAGAAAAGAGCCGCGGTTGCTGCTTTTGCATTTGAACGCAGCCAGGTAACTGCACGGGACTCGGGAGCCGGTTCGAGATGCGGCGATGGGATCCACCCAGGGAGGACGGTGTGGAACCTGATCCGGGCCCTGCGCCTGAGCACAGGGCAGAGATCCCGCAGACCTGAGTGTTTCCTCCACCACAGCCCAGTAAACACCAACGTTGACTCTGGACCCAGTATTCTCAAAACCTTGTGCTGAGTAATTGAGGATCTACTGAATAACCACACAGTGTCTGCACAGGCCCATTTGGTATGGGCTCCGAGTCTGCTCAGCTCTCCTGCTCGTGCCCAGTGCCCTTTGCAGCCTCCCAGCAGCTCCAAACCTCCCCCAGCACAGGCTCCGTCCCACTGACAGCGCTTGGAGCAGCACAGACGTTCCCTCTTCTGCCCCTTCCCCACCAAATAACAAGCTGTTGGTTGGGTTCACATCCCTCCCGCTGCCACCCCAACACCCCAGCCCTGTTGTTAAGCTGTGCTCAATTCACTGCTGCGGGATCAGCTGAACAGCTCCTGTGCCACCGCCCAGGAGAGGCTGCGCTGGGTCTGTTCCACCTGGGGAGCAGGAGCCCTCGCTTCTCAAAGATTCTTGTTGCTCAGCCACTAAAACCATTTCACAGGATCCCAGAATGTCAGGGGTTGGAAGGGCGCTGGAAAGCTCATCCAGTGCAATCCCCCCATGGAGCAGGAACACCCAGATGAGGTTACACAGGAAGGTGTCCAGGCGGGTTGGAATGTCTGCACAGAAGGAGACTCCACAACCCCCTGGGCAGCCTGGGCCAGGCTCTGACACCCTCACCCCCAACAAGTTTCTTCTCATCTTTCAGTGGAATCTCCTGTGTTCCAGTTTGCACCCATTGCCCCTTGTCCTGTCCCTGGTTGTCACCAGCAGAGCCTGGCTCCATCCTCCTGACACTGCCCCTTTCCATCTTGATCCCCAGGAATGAGTCCCCCCTCAGTGTCCTCTTGTCCAGCTCCAGAGCCCCAGCTCCCTCAGCCTTTCCTCACACGGGAGATGCTCCACTCCCTTCAGCATCTTGGTGGCTGCGCTGGACTCTCTGCAGCAGTTCCCTGTCCTGCTGGAACTGAGGGGCCACAGCTGGACACAAGATTCCAGGTGTGGTCTCCCCAGGGCAGAGCAGAGGGGCAGCAGAACCTCTCTGACCTACTGACCACCCCCTTCTAACCCACCCCAGGTACCATTGGCTTCCTGGCCACAAGGGCCCAGTGCTGGCTCATGGTCACCCTGCTGTCCCCAGGACCCCCAGGTCCCTTTCCCCTACGCTGCTCTCTAATAGGTCATTCCCCAACTTACACTGGAACCTGGGGTTGTTCCTGCCCTGATACAGGACTCTACATGTGCCCTTGTTCTATTTCATTAGCCACATGAAATGCTCCCATTAAGCTGCACAAACCACCTCCATGTAAGAAGGTGGTTTTACGTGTATAAGGCAGCGCTGGGGCTGCAAACCAGGACGGCAGCGCCGCTCTGCCCCTGAGCTCGCAGCGGTTTGAGCTGCAACAGGAGAGGGAAGGAGGTTCATTCAGAAGAACCCATCACCCAGGAAAGGGGCTCCCACCCCACACCGCTGTGGCTGCTCTGCCCCGATGGGACCGTCACCCATGGGGGAAGGTGAGAAGTTCTCAGCTCCCAGCAGCGAGGGGCCCTGTGGGGCTTCGCTCCGTGTTCCTGAAGCAGTGACCCCCGAGCAGCGCGGTGTGCGGGCTGGACCCTCAGCAGGTGACGGCTGCAGCCCCTCAAATAACACTTCAAAGTCACACAATCAAACTGGGGGGTATAACTGAAAACCTGCTGTTCCTTTGTGTGTTCTTACTAGTGACAAATATTATATATGCTTTTCTTTATTCTTGAAGCTGTAAATACCACCCACCAGCTGCGATCTCAGCTCTGCCCAGAATCTGCGCTTTTATTTGATAAAATAAATATCATGAGATCATAAAGCAATTTGGCACAATGTCTTGTGATTAGAACAGGCCTGTCCCAAAATAACTCCCAGTTGCTCAAGGAGCTGTTCGGTCTCCCTGAGAATTCAGGGAAAATCCTCTCTATTTCAAATATGTCAGAAAAGAAGGAACTGATTGAATACGAGCGTATGTGACCGGAGCACACGCAGCCAAGGGGCTGAAACGGGGAAAAGGAGAAGAATCAGCCCCTGGTGCAAGACAAACAGCAGCTGAGCTTCCCACCCTCTGGGAGAAGATGAAAAGATGTTAAACTGGAGTGAGTTGGGTTTGTTCCCAAAGGGCCGCGGCTCCGCCATCTGGCATTTCAGTAAGGCAGAAGGTGCCAAGGAGAGGCGAGCGCTGCAGAGGGGAAGGGCCGGCCTGGGCCACCCCCACACCTGGGCCACCCCCACATCTGGGCCAACCTCACCAAACCATGCAGGTTGCACTGACGGGACACGGGGTTTGTGTCTCCTCTGCCTCCCTGGGACTCTTGCACCAGCAAAACTGAGCTTAACGGGTTTTCCTCTAAGTTTAGGAGCAACGGATTGTTCCTTGCAAAGACACAGCGAGGGGCCGCACTTCTCAAAGGCCTCGGTGCTTCTGCTGAACCTCCAGTTTATCCCTACGAAGGACGGGGAGAAGGAAAATAAAAAATGAGAAAGTGTGTTAGCAAATGCTCCCATGCAAAAGTCTAAACTTTATTCACTTTTATTTATATATTTAACAATTCTAAAGTATTTACTTCTCGCTTTGACAAAAATGAAAAATATAGGAGCACTTTACTCTCTTTAGGAGAGACGGGTTATATACACAGCTATGGAGAGATACTGGTTCCTCCTTTACATACAAAGAAAAATAATATTAATAAAAAAGTGCTTCATCGATCAAAAAAAGACTAAGAGCTGCAAGCATTTATTCACACTGTACATCACAGACCCCAAAACCCGTATCGTAACCTCTTGGCACCTGTCACTAGGAACTGCAGAATCTTAGACTTATTTTTGACTATTTGCACCACAAACCCCGCGGCCCGTGCGCGGAACCGCCCCCCGCCAGCCCCCATCGCCCCCGACCCTCCTGCTCCAGCCGCCCCCGCCGACACCGACAGCAACACCCGCAGCTCCGGCTGCTCGCTGCTCCGCCTTAGGAACAAACGGTTCTGGACACAACGCGGCGCACACTCGGCTCTCTCTTTGCTTCTCCCTCCTGATGGCTTGAGAGCATTTCCAGACCCACAAGCAGGGGAGGCCCCGAGATGCGTCCCCAGAGCCCCTTCCCATGGGACAGGGGCTGTTCTGCTCAACCAGCCTCCCGGACGTTCTGTTTTGTCTCTTCAGCAGCGTAATGATCCTCGCAAAGGGTGCAGGAAGTTCCAAGTCAAAAATAAAACACCTTGACGTTTCCCCGTCAGACCTAATAAATATTCGGAGATGGTTTTCTCTGTGTGATACTCGCTTTGGATGATGCGATGGGACATTCCGAGGAAGGGCGGTGCTCCTTTCCCAAGGTTTCTTAGATTGTGAGCTTTTGGATCTGGAGGTCTCCGATTCTCCAGCAGGATTGTTGGGAGTATCACACGAGAAGCTGGAACGTTGTCTGGTAACACGCTGCGACACAGGATCTCCGTTTCCTCCTCGCCAACTTGCGCTAAGCAGGCTCTATCCAAAAGGGGCCCAGTACCTAACACTCATTTAAAAACATATTCAAGAGTTTCACACTTTAATGAGGTGACTTGAAAAGCGACTCAGGTTGGGGCAGGGGGAAGAAGGGGAATCCACGATGTATTTCAGGTCTCTATTAAACCCTCAGGCTGGTTTTTCCTATGTGGAGAATCTTGAATAGAGACTGAAAAAGGAGGAGCCGCCCCGGGAGCGACGTGCACCAGCGCACTCCCCGCAGCCGACCCGGCCCCAGCGCCTCACGGCCGCTCGCTCGGTGCTTTGGACAGTCTGTTTGTACGGACCACGACAAGCGCACTGCTCCAAAAGTAGCTTTGCATCCAGCACACCCCCCTGCAGACGGCGCACAGACAGAAGTCAGACGTCTTCCACTTTCCCACTCGGTTTTAAATAATGAATTGTGTGCACAGAACTTCAGAGGGAGGCACCAGCGTGACACCCGCCTGGGCTCGGCCACCTGTTCCGTCCCCTCTCGCCACCAGGCACTCCTGTTCCGCAGCCAGCACCGTTCCCGCTCGTCCCCGCTGCAACCGGCCCCCTCGCTGGCGTCTGTGGGGTTCGGAACCCGCCATCGATTCCCCGTCACGCAGCCGGGGTAACTAAGCCCACTCTAAGAACAGAGAGGCAGAGTGCTCTTTTGGGAAGGAGATTCCCATTTCTTCTAGCAGCAACAGGTTCCCAAACAGCAGTTTCTTGTTGGGAAGGAGTGATTGAAAGCACTAGCAATGACGCTAAAGGATTCACGCTTCGCACGTGGGCTGGACTGACTCCCCTCTCCTTTCCTCCGCAGCGGTCTGTCTGCAACAGTTCAGCAGTGGGACAGAAATACAAGAGGGAATCTGGCTCTGGCGCCAGCTCCCTGCCCACCTCTACAATCTTCCAGCAAACAAACATATATATATTATTATATATATATATACACACACGCGCGCAGACACATACACACAGATAGGACAGAAAGGAAACGGGGAATAGCTGGAAAAGGAGAATCCCACAATCCAGCGGTACGTCCCGGAGCTCTGTGTTTCGCGCCCCGACTTCCAAAGCGCGCGGCCCCCGCGTCCTCCCGGCCCCCGAGACCCCGCGTGTCCCCGGCAGGAGCCGCAGCTGCTCCCCGCTGCGCCTTCAGTTGGAGGTGGCAGTGATGGGCTTCTCCAGTTCGAGGTCAAGGCTGGAGCCGCTGGGGTGCAAGCTGCTGTAGCACGACTTGCACACTCTGCTGGGTTCAAAGAGCTGCTGGCTGGGAACGGGCACCTTCTGGTTACAGCAGCTGGAGCAGAAGACGTTGCCACAATTCCTTGCATAAGGAACAGGGGAGAAATGGAGAGATTAGAAACAGTTTGGCAAAGTTATCTTAAGATCTAAAATGACATTAGTGACAGTGCTGGGAGGGGATGGCAGTGGCTCCTCCCCAGCGCCGGGATGGGCGCAGAGACAGCACTGGGCCCTGTGCTGCTCCAGCTGCGGACACTAGCACAGAGCAGCCTGCAGTTCACAATTACAGCTCGTTCAACATTTCCAGCGAGCAGTGACAGCTCTTCTGTACAACCGTTCTCGTGTCAGATAGGAGGGAACGTGCGCCTCCAGGAGCCAGGGCTGACCTCAGTGCTCATCACCGTCACTGCTACTGTGGGGCACAACCACAGCCAGCGAGGGCCCTTCCTCCGTGAGGACACGGGAGTTGTGCTCACACTGCTCGTCAGCCACGTGTTCGAACAATACTGCACTGTGGGAGGAGACAGGAGCCTCCACTCCTTAGAATCACAGAATCATTTTGGTTGGAAAAGCCCCTCGAGATCGAGTCCAACCATTAACCCACCCCCGGCACTGCCCCATGTCCTGAGAACCTCATGTCCGTCTGTCCAGCCCTCCAGGGATGGTGACTCCAGCACTGCTCTGGGCAGCCTGTTCCAATGCCCCACAGCCCTTTGGGGAAGAAATTGTTCCCACATCCAACCTCAACCTCCCCTGGCGCAACTTGAGGCCGTTTCCTCTGCTCCTGGCGCTTGTTCCTGGGGAGCAGAGCCCGACCCCCCTGGCTCCAAGCTCCTTTCAGGCAGTTCAGAGATCAGAAGGTCTCCCCTCAGCTCCTGTTCTCCAGCTGAACCTCCAGGTCCCTCAGCCGCTCCATCACACTTGTGCTCCAGCCCCTCAGCAGCTCATCCTCTCCTCTGCTCTCTCTCTAGTACCTCAATATCCTTCACTCTTCTAAAACTGGTCGCTGGTAAGTCCCAGCACAAAGACATTTTCTTCTGTTTCTTTCAAGCGCACTGCTGGGACATTTAAGCACGGGACAGATGACAGAAATTAAACCCAGTTCTGGCTGATGCAATCCTCCCGTTGCCCAGCAGTCCCGGCTTCTGCGTGAAGCGACCGGCGCCAACAAGGGTTATGCAAAGCCAGAGCTGGGCCAGCATCTCACGCTCAGGAACAACACAGCGCTGCATGGCGAGCAGCTCCCCCGCGATCCTGGTGCTGTCAGCTGGCGCAGGCGCCTCGCAGGAGGCAGAGAGAGAATTTCAATCTGGGAAATAATTACCTTATTTTCCTGCAGCTCCTCCCCCAAACCTGCTGCTGCTCCAGTTTCCCTGCGCACCCTGTCCTCCAACCTCATCCCTTTTCACCTGGAGCTCAGAACAGCACTCCAGGGATCTGAATTTTGCAAGTTTACCTCCACGCCCGATGCCCTTTTGATTAACTCTTTGGCATCGGGATTTGGCGCCATTATTTTGCGCTAAAAAAGATTTGCTGCTGCCAAGAGATCGACAGCGAATTCTGCCGACACCCAGCAGCTTTCATTAATCCTTCAAGTGTCAAGAGGCGAGATTTCCAGATGCCGGTCGCTGATGGGGAAGGCGTCGGCAGCGAAATCCCACTTCTCACTTCAATGGGCTCATTTTCTCCGCTCTGCACGGCTCCTGGTCTCGAAGGGGTAAGCGGAGTGCCAGGAGCTGACAGCGCGTGTCTGCAGCGGGTCTGGAGTCTTCTTAAAGACCCTGTTAGAAATCACTCGCACAACAAGCAGCCCCGGGAGGCATGACACAGAAACCCTGCGGAAAGGCTCTGCTGCTCTAAGGAGATCAGCCAGCAGAAGCGCCGCGGGTGGACGAGGTCAAAAAAGAACCCGAGGGATTAGGACAAGGATCTGTTTGTTGCAGCTCACCAGCTTCCGGACATATGCTGGGGTTTGTTGTTTTATCCTTCTGCGATAGATAATAGCGTTCTGTGCCTGTTCTCCCTCGAGTTATTAAAGCTCTGGACAACTCACCCTTTCTATTGGGGTGGTCCTCTGCTTCGCTCAATAGATTAATAAGAGATGTCAAAAAACACGCTGGAAAAGCGGTCTTGCCCCTCTGAGGGTGACTTAAAATCACGCTACCGACACCTCCTCTTCCCCAGCCACAGCTGTTCACCCATTTGTTGTGACGCTAACCCTCTACACCAGCTCTGCATGACCCGTTACTGCCACAGGATTTTCAGTTCTTCTGAAAGAAGTGGCAGGTCTTTGTCAACACGCTGCACAGCAATATTAGAATTGTTTGATAACAATCCCAAAAACAAAGCAAAAAAAGAATCAAAAATAAAAGCAGAACGGTCAAACTGGAAGGACATTCTCTCCTCGGTTAGAAGTGAAGCATTCGCTGTTACTCAAACACACGAATTACTGACGGTGAGTGTTAGTGTGATCCACACCCCGGCTTAAGCTACCAAAGCCAAGTCCTAAACGTGGAGAGTGGTCTGTTCATCCAGATCTAAATATACGACACATCGTGCTCGCCACCCCCAACTCATCACTAGTGATTTCCAGGCAAGTGAGAAACAAAGAGGGGGAAGAGAGCGAGTTAGTGTGGAGAAGTTACTGGGACAGATGGACAGACAGCAGAGGGGCTGTTGGAAATGCTCACCAGATCTGCTCAACACCTTCAGCGGCCCTGCAAGGAGGGGAGAAAGAGCTCAGCGGGGAACGAGCAAAAGAAGCAAATAGTGGCAATGAAGGAAGCCAGTATTTTTATTTTTACGCTGCTCAAGGCCTTACGGTGTGCGGGTTTCACCTCGTTTTCACTCTCAGGTGAGATGTTGAGCAGGCTGCCCCTGATCACTGGGGTTTGGAAACCGTGTTTTACGGAAATACCCGTTTTACATGTTGGTTCCACCACCAGACGCGCTGTGGACAGCCTGCTCAACCCACGTGAGACCTGACGAATAAACAAAGTGTATTTTGCTATCAGACTTGGAAGGCTGAGTCAGTGTGAGCTCCTGGCGGTGCTGGGGTGTCCTGTGCACCCCACGCAGCTCTGCAGAGCACAGAGCGCGGGTGTCACACGCTGGTCAGTGTGACCGCGCTGATACCGCAGAGAAGGACAAAGGAAAAGAGCATTTTAACTCAGAAAGCCCTTCAGATGCGCACAACTGTATGCTTAGTAATTATATTTTTCATCTGAAGGCTTTGCACAAACACGGTGGACAGGAAACAAAATCAAAGACATTCCAGTTCTGCTCATTCTTCCTGGGTTTGTTTATCAAGAAGATTAAATGGGGCAAAATAGAAAATGGACACAAACCAAGCAAGATGTTTATAATTGTCTGCAACTTCTATAAGCAATGAAGCATCAAAATGTGAGAACTGCCATGTATTTAAATGATGATTCTTATGGTTTTCTCATGTCCAGAAACAAGGAATAGGAATTTATTTGAAACAGAACTTAGAAATCTGATATTCTCTGTCTGTACTGAGACTGGGATGGAATCAAAAGGCCTCTGTCGCCTGCGCTGTCTGGTGCAGCCTGAGCTGCCAAGATGTCTGGCAAAGAATAATCCAGAAAACCTCAATTTCACATAGATGTCCTCGTCAGAATCTCTCATTAGAGAGTGATTGAGTGAAAAGGGAAGAAAGGTTAGAGAAGGAAAGGAGCAGGTTTACAACCAGAAACAGGAAGAAGGTGCTATTCGTATATTTGCAGTATTGAAATACTGAATGCTAAGATGCCAAACTAGTATTTCTTATTATTTACACCCTCTTAAAAAGCTAAACAGCCAGCTGCCTGCAAATGCAGCTTGGGGGAAAAAGGCAGGATCTGTCTGGGCTGGAGCAGATACCAAATCTGGGTTTCAAACAGACCCTGGAAGTGAACAGGAGAAACTTCTGTCCTTCCAAAGCAGCTCTGTGCACTCAGCAGCATCCCCAGCCCCGCTCGGTCTGACACCCACCTTGAGGAGGGAACAGCGTGGCAAAAGGAAGCCCTTTTTTGGTTGGAAAGGGAAGGAGCGGCCCTGGTTACCTGCAGTGGTGCTTCCTGCTGGCCAGCCAGAAGGCGCTGTCGCAGCCGTAGCAGTGCGCGGCCAGGTGGTCGGGGAGCCATCGCGTCACCTGTGGGAAACAGAACCCCAAACAGAGCAATTTAGCAATTAGCGGAAACAAACCCATCTCGTTTGTGCTCACAAACTCGAAGCAAAGCAGCACGAGTGAAGCGCTCACTCTAAGAGCACAAATTCAATCATAGACAGAGAGCTTTCCTTTGAGAGGAGACGCAACAAGCTCCCCTCAGACAGAAATTAAGTCATAAAATCCAATTCTGTGTTTCTTTTCCACACTTTAAAAGTATCCAGGGCAGGAATATTCACCAAGCAGGTGTCCACCTAAAGCTCCTACAAGCTCTCCAGCCCTTCCCCAGCTTCTCCGAGTGGCACAGCGAGCAGAGGGCTCATAGGCACAGGTACTGATTTTAAAGCACGAGAGACGAGTGAAACGCAAGGAAGAGAATTCCCAAGAAGCAGCAGCCGCCCAAAGGCTGGGGGACGATTTGAAGGAGGAAATTCCCATCCTCCCAGGAGAATGAGTGCGACAGGGATTTAGTCTGTACCTCTGTGTCCTGTTTGTCCACCTGCTCCCAGCTGGCTTCAGAGAAAATCTCTGTGCTGCAGCGAGACAAGCAGTTCTGATCCAGATTGCTTTCCGAGTCGGGTATAGACGTCTGTTGGCAAACAAACACAGCTGAACAGAGCCGTCCCGTGGCCCTACCTCCACCCGAACCAAAACCGGACGGTCGTGGGGAGAAAAGGGTCCCTCCTGCTGACAAAGAGCAGGTTGTGCCTGCACTGGGAAGGCAAAAGAGCCCAGTGACTCACCCACGTGGCAGCGAAGGCAAAAGCACCTTCATGAAGGGGACTAGAAACGCCACATGAAGTGGTTTGTGCAGTGGCGAATTGCAAACAAAAACCAAACCCACGACGCCAACAGGTCGGGTTTTGACCCTGCGATGGGAGGATGATGTGAGGCAGAATGGATTGAAACATCTGGGGTTTGTTGTGTTGGCAATGCTGTGGGACTGACCAAAAAAGTTGCGCTTGGTGGCTCATGGTTGCATTTCCAAGGTTGTTTCATTTCCACAACTAAGACCGGCGATACATTTTGTTGGCAAAAATTCCAGAAAATACAAGGCAAATCACACATGGAAACCTCCCAGTTTGAGCCGTATATATTCCATATATATAGTTTTTGGGGAATAATGCTTACGTAGTACAGTGTAGACAGGCAAGAGTTGTATTTTAACTGACTTAAAACTCAGCCAGCCCTTAGAATACATGAAAAATAGCAAGAAATCCTGGGTTAACGGCCTTTTGTGCCTGAGGAACGGGCACCTCTGGAGCTCCAGAAGAAACCCTTCTACTCCTGAGCCAAGGCACAAGTAGAAGGCAGTGACCAGAGCCCTTAAAACGGTGCATTTTGTCGAGAACAGTGTGATACGCAGTTTGTGAAGGCCCTTAAGACCCACAAGTATAATAATTAGCCACAGCACTGATTTCTTTCAAGGAATCCCAGCTTTTTCCAGCAGCAAACAACTCCCCAAAGGGAGCACTCGGTGCTGTTATCGCCAATTTAAATAGCCAAGAAACTGAGTATTTTTTGCAACAAACGTACCTGGGACTATCCAGCACCTCTGCCACTTTTACACAATAGGAAATTAAATAAACTGAAGTTGGAAAGCCCTACTCTTTAAGGGTTGTGCATCTCCTCCCCTTCCCCTTCCCGTCCTTCTCCTCCTCCCCTGCCTGTTGCCCCAAGAACCTCTCCCCTCTTAATTTCTTTTATTTAACTGATATTGAGTCTTAGAAAACCCAAGTTTTGCAGAAACCCCCAGAGCCGTTTGTTCTCTGCATCAGTGTTGCATTCAAGCAATAAAGGCAGCGAATGTATTTCTTTTGGCTGCTTCTTATTAATCAAGACAGGAGAAGAAATTAGGCAAAAAAACAGGTGGGGGAGAAGCAACTTAAAAATCCACCCAAGATGTACAGAGATGTATAGGAACCCTGCTGGCTAGTGAGACCTGCAACTTGGAATTACACTTATTTCTGATTTTAAAATGTCTTTTGCAACCACAACTACATGAATCATTTAATCGCTACAGAAATTAGCGTCCTGCATTTCCATCACGCCTCAATCTTAAGTCTCTACTTTGATGACTTTGAACGCTTTCAAGTAAAAGCCAAATGGTTTAAAAGCTCTCTTACAATTATTATTTGTTGAGAAAAAACCCTCATTGACATAGGGCTGTCACAAAAGCTCTTAATTTGTTCCAGTTAACGAGCCTTGAGCGGGGCAGCCCTCTGACAGAGGGTTTGAGCTACCAGAGCAGTCACTGCTGCATCTTTCTCACCCCCAGCAAAGCCCCATGAGCTCCTACTCTCCTATCCCAGCACATGAAACATGCACAGCCCTAGAAAAATATCTTTGTCTGTATATGAAAGTAACAGGAAGACAAACAGGTTTTGGAATAAGGTCAATGTGCTTGTCTAAGTACGTCCAGGTATGCGCACGTATGCTGTGAAACACCCGTCCTGAAATGAACCTTTGCTTTATTCATGGTCAAACTGGAATACAGTGAAATATTAGTCACCACTAATTGCCATCTGCTGCGCACTCAGTCGTCTGCCCTCTTCAGAATGACCCTGCGAGTTTTCTGAAAGCCTGCAGGCCAAAACCATCCCTACCTGACCAATGAACCGAGAGCTGACAATATGTCACGGTCCAAACCTGACTAACTAACCCAGAGCTTCCAGCAGCGGCCCAGTTACCGTTTCACTCACCACTTCGTCTCCGTAGTCGCCGTTGAGCCGGAAGGAGCTGTTGAGGAACTGGCTCTCCAACCGGCTCTTCAGCTCTTGCACTTGCTTCTTCAAGGTTTCCACTTCTTGCTGATGGCCAGTTTCTATTTGGCGCAGGCGTTGCTGGATGACGTCGGTGTAGACGGGCATCCCGTCGTCGTCCAGGTGGCTCCTGGCAGGCTGGTCGGGGCTGCTGGCCGCCTGCTGCTTCCCCAGGTGGCTAAACATCCATTTTTGGTGCAAGTTCCTCAGGTGAAGCTGCGCGGAGCTGCAGCTGGCCGTGGACACCTGCCGGCTCAGAGAGGCTTTGATCCTCTCGTCCTCTCCGTTCACACAGTGTCCGTTTGTCGCGTGGTATTTCTGAGCGATACTAAACCCCGCGTGCTTCTCTGTCATCTTGTTCTCAGGCTCCAGCTCGCCATTACACACAATCTCGTCTTTACATTCAGCGAAACGCAAGGCACAAGGGGAAGGCATCGGGATGTGTGTGTTGCCGCTACCAGAAGTCCTATGTACTTTTGTTCCCAGTTTTTGAAGTTCTAGCACACTCTCCCCCTCCGGCCTGTTTTCAACAGTTCGCGGAAGTTCATCAGCGCTGTTGTCGATCGGGTGAGGTCTGTGGCAAGGAGCCCTGGGCAGGAGCTCTTGCTTTGCTTCATTCTCTGTTAAGGTTTCCGTAGAACTTTCAATGTTGGATGTTTTTGACTCGCGCGGGATTGTAAGAGGTAACGGAAGGCTGCTATCGTACAGGTTCTCTTCTTCTCCTTCCAGTTTGCCAACACCTTCTTCCTCCGGATTCTTTTGAGCGTCTCTATTTACAAAGCCCTCCCCAGGTACAGTCTGTAGCCCTCTCACCTGAGGCAACTTCTGGAGAGCATTGCTGAGCTCAGAATGCTCATCCTCTTGTCCTTTCAGCTCAGAAAGACCTTGGGACACTGGATGCGGATTGTTCATGAGAACACCTGGATCCACCTCGGCCTTTCCACAAAAGTCACCGCCAAACCCATGGAGATTTTCAGTTCTCTTCTCCCTCTCCAGGGCCATCTCCTCCCCTTTCCCTACTGTCTCCAGGTTACCCCTTAAATGCTCCTCTGGACCAACATCATCTTTAGTGGCCTCTTGCAAAATGTTCTCCATCTGTCCCTCCGCCACACCAGCTGCAACAGAGAGTTCGGCTCCCAGCGGAGCGCGGCCCTGCTTGCTCGGGCCGTCCCCATCAAAGGGATCGTCCCCCGCGTTGCCGAGGCTGCTCAGCTCCAGGGACCGGCGGTGCTCCTGCCACTTCTCGTTGATGCTGGGGTCGCTGCTGCGCCGGTTGGTTGTAGGCACACTGCTGTCACAGGCCGTCGTCAGGTTGTCAAACGATCGTGTTTTTGGTAACCTGGAAAGGTACAAATAATCAGAATCCAAAGTCAGGCAATTTTATTTTTTTAAAACATTTATCTACTATGGTTTAAAAACTCCCCCCACAATTAGGACAGTAACAATCTGCTAACTAATGGACTTCTGTGAAGTGTTATCTAGGAGCACATTTTGACCATCTGTAGCTTCAGTACTTTCTTTGTTTGCCATCAGGAAAATATGATCGTTCAGACTTCAAGCATTCCCAGAATAATCCCTTTACCACAAAGCACAAATGCTTAGAGTCTGGTCACAGCTCCTCGTTAACATGTGCTCAGAATCATTGTACAAAAAAGTAAAGAAATAGTTATGCAACACAGAAAAATAACTGCAATTCAAGACAAGCAAACAAAAGCTGATATAGAATTATTGAATGTCCTGAGTTGGAAGGACCCACAAGGATCAGAGTCCAACTCCTGTCCCTGCACAGGACACACTGTGTGTCTGAGGGTGTTGTCCAGTCTCTTAGAATCCACCACCCAGGATCTCTCATGCCTGACTATCACACTTCTCACTGCCATCAAGAAGGGAATAGGTGGAGAAAGCCATTTCATTATGGTTAGTTTATCTCTACAGGCAGGATGCTCCTGAGAACAGAGGAGAAAGCGTGCTCCATCTCAGCAGTGGTCTGATAAAATCTCTGTCACCCACTATGCAATATCCAGAGCTTAATTCTATTTGCTAATCTCTCTGTTTTGCCATCGCCCCTGAAATGTAACAGCTTTCAAAACTGAAAAAACAACATGCTGCTTTTGGGTCGGTCAGTCAAACAGTCCCACCGATCAGCTTGTCAAAGATACTCCCCTCCCACCACAAGTATCATCCTCTTTATATCCCCCAAGATTCTCAGTTGATCTTACTTTACAGGGTGGGGTTTCTGGGCTCTAGGCTCACCTGCCCAGAGGCTGATCTTCAGGGCTAGAGCCGGGCGCAGGGTATGGGGCGCAGGTGTCGTCGGCGGGCGTGGAGGGGGACGAGCACGGCAGGTACACGGCGCTCCAGAGCATCAGGTTCCGCACATGGCACACGGGATACAGCACCTGAGAGGGGAGAGTATGCGAGGTTCAGAAACAACCAACCGCTCACTCCCAGGGTGCAGAGAGGTGTTCAAATCTGATCAGGGTAGTTCATTATTCAGGTTTGCAGCTGGGAGGCTTTGCTGGATCTCTAGGTAACTCTGAAGGCTTTAATAGCTGCGCTTGGATATATAATTATGTTTTCTTTGAGAGAAGGAGGCTGAGGCGTAACAATAGTGGCTTTCAGCTCCTCATGAATGACTTACTGCAATGTGCTCTGTGAGAATCTACACCTTAATAACGCTGCTGAGCAACTGAACCCACTGCAGAATCCAGCCGCCCATTGTTAGCGCAGAGATTTCCTCGTACTTTGTGTTACACACGAGAGCTGAACTAATAACCTCCCTGTACAGGCTTCAGTTCAAAGCTAAGCCCGTCTTTAATGGAAGCACTCAGATGTTAAAAATTAAGTACATGCAGAAATACTTTGCTGAAGAGGCAGCCTGCTCTTAAAAGGGATTCCTGGCCTGTGGAACACGCTTTCTATTTCAGTTTAAAAGCGCTTTGATAAATTCCACTGTTTTCCCAGGCAACTTTCTCGTGGCCAAGCAGGCAAGGGCAGGGAGCAGCAGGATTGGCGGGCACTGGGCGGAGGGTGGGCTGGGCTCACATTGGTGGGTGATGCTCCTAAACAACTATGATTTTACAAAAGATGTGGCTACATCACAGAGGCACCTTTTAAACACCGAAGCCAAACCACAAAAAGACAAATACAAGACAGGAAATGAGCAAAACTCCCTCATATGGATGAATTATCCTAATTAGCTCAGCACTAGCGTAGCATTTGCTGACAACAGAGGCCAAGTCACTGAGATGGCATCTGCCCAGCGAGACACAGGACACGAGGGCAGCCCGAGGCCAGGCCTGCCCGCTCGCAGAGCATTCTCTAAGCTCCTCCTGAGCAAGGAAAACTTGAATTTTGAAGTCCTCACAAGCTGTATTTATCTGCAGTGTCTCCTGTCACATCCACTCTTACAATGACAATGTCAGGTTGCAAAGGGCTCTCTCTGCTGTCGCCCATTGCGATAACAAACAGGATCTGTGCGTGGTCGGAGTGCAGGCTGCGCGTCCCGTGTCCCAGGGAGGGTCAGCCATGGAGGGCTGCTCTGAATGGAAAATTAATCCTTCTATCCCAAACATAGCTACAAACTCTCTCCTACTAAGCCAGGTTTTCATTTTACTCTCAGGAACAATTAAAAGCCACACCTCTCGTACACAAAATCATCGCATAGTCCTTACAATTAGGTTTATGGTATCTGATACTTCTATAAACATAAAGGGCGTAAATATTTGTAGAAGTCTTTGCTGTCCTAATCATGATGACTTTTGCTGACTGTTCATATGTCCACCACACTGTGTCCCTCAATGCCTGACGTGCCCTCTTCTCAAATACACAGAGACGTGACTCTAAGTCCCTTCCAGTGAGCTATGATGGAAAAGCCAAACTGAAAATGTGAAAGTATGAAGAGAAACAAAGATAGACTAAATAATCGACATTACTTTTTCTGTTTAGACTTAAGATGAATATAGGCAACACGTCTACTTTGTGCACAATTTTATGATGCTCCTCTCAAAAGGTCTATTTGTCAAACACCAGAATATTTTCCGTTACAAAAAAGAAAGCAAAATATTTAGTTACGCATTTCCAGCGGAGAGAAATTTCTGAGGTTGCATTTGACATTCCTCAAATACCAGCAAACGTAATGCGAGACCTGAAAAGTCCGACTGAGGAGTGTTCAAAGGCAAGCATGGACAAGAAGAGCTGAGCTCGCTCTTCTGTCAACGTCAACCTCTGCACTGTTTTCATGATGACATTAAGATGTCCCGAGGCTACAAGCCTGGGTGTTTCTTAAGGTACGTGCTTTTGAGAATGTTATACCTGGAACACTACGGGACTCTGCGCGGATACGTACGGATTCGGACTGCGAGGAGTAGAGCAGGTTTTTGAAGGCTTTGTTTGCTGCCCGCAGCAAAGACCAGACAGAGCAGGTCCGTTCCTGAGTGTGTTTTTCTCCTCTCTCTTTCGCATTGTTGCACAGGAATGTACCAAAGAGGCAAGAGTAGGTGTGCTGCACCAATTTGACCTGCACAGACCAATACAAATATCATCATATGGCAGAAGACATCAACTTAATGTGAGAATCAACATTCAGGCTTAAGAAGCACCAGATCCTTCCTCTGCAGGGCAACCCACCCCCCCTTCCTAAAGCCTGATCCAGAAATACACCTGGCGTTTTTTGCATAGCTCCTCATAAACCAATTGCAAAAAAATTCAAGCACACCAGAGTCCTTTAAAACCATAACCAAAAAAATTCAGGACAAAATAGAAAATATAAAGGCAAAATATTTGTTCACAATCACGTATAAAAGTCTTGCTGGTGGAAACTCACAGCCTTGCAGGATAGGCAAAGAAGAGAATCAGGCCACCTGTTACAAAACATTAATGCAGCACAGAAAGGCAAAGAATAGCGAGGAGAAGTGTTAATTTGTGTATGTTGGTACAAATGCACACAGCACACCCACCCTGGTCATTATTCACTCTGTGCTGTGGTGCCAGGTTGACAAAACAGCTCAAGATGAACTTGAAGCATTTAAATGACTTTCATGAGGTTAGTCAATCATTTAAATTAAGACAAGTGTTTCAACACTCTAATAAATTAGGGGGGGTTACTGTAAAAAGGCCAGAACACTCAGGGTATGTTCGCACACGGCCCCTGCAGATGAGCGGTGAGCTGTGGAGCCACTCACAACGTTCCGGATCTCATTTCACAACCCAGCTAAGCCGGGACTGTACACAGACTCAGTTACGTGGCTGAGCTGGCAGGTGGCAATTCAAGTCAATCGCAATCACAGGAATATGCTTGAAATCTCTGAGTGGATCAGACACTTTTAATTCTTCCGATTACGGGTCCTACGGTCAGTGAATGCCACTTTCCCAGAGACCTGCTGCCTCGAGGACTGACTGAGAGCATTCGAGGCAGATTTCTAACAGGAGAGCTGTCCACAAAGAAAACAAACACAGCTCGTCTATCCTACACGTTTTCAGCAGAAAAACTGAATGGAAAGAAGGATCAAACTATCACTTTTATCATGCTGATTTGATGTATTATACCAGAGTTATTTCAGCATCTCTGAAGTGAGACTATTAAATTTATATAATCTACTTCTTTAAAGTTAAAAAAAGTCTTCAAGGGTGCCTCTCTGGTTTTAAGAGCGAACAGAGCTCAGGTCCCATGAAGTACACAAGTACTTTTGTCCACTGTGTCTGGGCAGTTTCCTGTTTCCTTTATCAGGTTGCAGGTTATCACAGACAGGTGGGAAAATCAGACACCCCTCGGGGCTCTATGGGATGTTAGTACTGGGTACCGGTTTAGCAGCGCTCTATAAAACAGCAATCTCTCAAGCCACAACTCACAAGGAATGCTTCGTTAAACTCGAAAGAGCAAGGGAACTGCCTCTGGAGCTGATGGACGCAGTCCAGCCACTGTAAAAACACCGGGCAGCGCTCATTTAGGTCATCCGAGTTCTCACCATGGCCACAGCGATCTGCAAACTTGTGGCCAAAATCCAGCCACTCCGTCTCCACTAGCACCTGGAAACCCTGCAGAAACGCAAAAAGGACAGATGAAAAGTTCCTGTTGTGCTTTGGTTCCGTTTTCTAAGATAGTCCGAGACTCACGGGAATCACCTTATTACTGTGTCCTCACTCACTCCCATTTCCCTTCAGCACTGGCCCCGTTACTTGTCTTTCCCGCTTTACCCAACGCCTCTGCGTTCTAAAATGCTGCACCATGAAATTAGGACAGAGATGAATTCCCAAGTCCACATGAACAGGAGAGGGAATAAGGCAGGTTAAGTCCTCAGAAGGGAAGATCCTGATACGAGACCTCTCTTGGCCAGGCAGGGGCGAGCAGAAATTCCAATCAATCAAAACCCTCTGGATCATGGTAACCAACACTCAGGCAGGAGGGGAAATTCCAAAGCTCCCCCTTGAAAATCAGATTTTTTTGTCATACAAGAAAAGAATTGATCTACAAAAGGACATCCATGCTCAGGGCACCTGTTGGCCCATGTAACACAGTCACAAGACTGGTTAAAGGTCGAGTTGCGGGATTTGTTATGCAAATGAAAAGGGCAAAGAACATTCCAAAACAGAGCCCAGCTGAGCACCTCATCTTCCAGGACCTAAAACCCGCCACAGGTTAAGAAGGGTTCATTCTCAGTGGAATGAAAAATTGTGCAGCGTGCTTAGTGAGTCAATGGCTGTAATTAGAGCAAAAATAATAGCAGGGAGCTGAAAAGCTTGAAACGTGGCAATGCTGAAGACTCATTTTCCTAAACACTTCTGATCCTGGTATAGACAATTTATGGTTTCCTCTGATGAGGTGGTGGCAAGAAGGAAGGTCAAGGGTGTGTACAAAACCAATGACAACACTTTCCAGAGGGACCAGGAGGAGCTTCTGTGCCAAGGACATCCTGGTGGATGCCCCATGTGAAAAAGTGGGGCACAATTTCATCCAAAAGGTTTCAACTTCTGGTCCTCATATGTCTGAGGCGTTAAGCAGCAGTTTATAGCACAGTGTTCAGACACGTGTTTCTGTTCTAGACAATAAAGGCATCTGGCACGTTGGCTGGCAGATGGAATCCAGCCATCGCACATCGCACGACGCTGAACAGTGATGTGGAAAAAAATCAGGCTGAAAAACCAAGAAAAATATAACGGACAGAAGACGATGAAAATGTGAAACTGGAAAAACACGCAGCTGGGAAATCTAGAGAAGAGAAAGGCTTTGTATCAATAGCTGGCTGAGAAACTGCAATGCTGTAATGGAACTGCAATATGTGGCACTTGGTGCTACACATTCCTGAGCTAAACAGGGGGAAGCACAGACTGTGACTGCAGATACAGCAGAGGGGGAAAATATAATCTGTTCTTGAATTATAGACTATATTTACACCTCTAAGTAACTGCATCTACTGTTGGTAAACTCCCACCAGCTTGAGTGCTTTAGCTAGTGGATAAACCTGGAACAATTTATAGACAGACTGCCTCAGGAAAGGACCCAAACTCCGTAAGTACCTGGCGCTAAGGGCTGGTTTACAAACCTCTGTGGTCCTGTAGTACGGGTCGAGCAGCAGTTTGGCCAGCGCCACGATCTGGGGGGTTCGGTCCCAGCCGTCCGAGCAGTGCACCAAGACCGGGCGCTGGTCTCGGTCCACGGCATGAACGACGAGTAGCGCAGACTTCAGAAGCACAGATAAGTGCTGCAGCCATTTGGTACTTTCCAGAGCTGACAACCAACTAGAGAAAAACAAGGGAAGAGAGTTTTTGCGCTTTTAAAATGCTTTCGCGTTTGGATCTTCGAATTTATCACGTCAAAGCTCCTATTTTAATAAGCTGTGAATGTCATTCTTGAATATTTTTTATGTCTTGCTAACGCTTTCTCAGGTTTGTAAGGAACAAGCCACACAGTCCAGCTGAGGAACAGCCAGCCTGCAGTATGCGCTTTGCAAGAAGCTTAAATAATGTTTTGCCAGATAAGAGCATCACACGCCACCAGCAACGAACAAGGTAAGTGCTGCTGGGTGACTGGAACCTCCGGCAGCCTCTGCCGTGTCCCTTCCCCGAGCTGAGGGCTCCACCACTCAGCACTCCCAGCACCATTGCGCTGGTTCCACAGAATCACAGAACATCAGGGGTTGGAAGGGCCCTGGAAAGCTCATCCAGTGCAATCCCCCCATGGAGCAGGAACACCCAGATGAGGTTACACAGGAAGGTGTCCAGGCGGGTTGGAATGTCTGCACAGAAGGAGACTCCACAACCCCCCTGGGCAGCCTGGGCCAGGCTCTGACACCCTCACCACGAACAAGTTCCTTCTCATGATGTTTAAATGGAACCTCCTGTGTTCCAGTTTGCACCCATTGCCCCTTGTCCTGTCACTGGTTGTCACCAGCAGAGCCTGGCTCCATCCTCCTGACACTGCCCCTTTCCATATTGATCCCCAGGAATTAGTCCCCCCTCAGTGTTCTCTTGTCCAGCTCCAGAGCCCCAGCTCCCTCAGCCTTTCCTCACACGGGAGATGCTCCACTCCCTGCAGCATCTTGGTGGCTGCGCTGGACTCTCTGCAGCAGTTCCCTGTCCTGCTGGAACTGAGGGGCCACAACTGGACACAAGATTCCAGGTGTGGTCTCCCCAGGGCAGAGCAGAGGGGCAGGAGAACCTCTCTGACCTACTGACCACCCCCTTCTAACCCACCCCAGGTCCCATTGGCTTCCTGGCCACAAGGGCACAGTGCCTGGGACTCTGCTGTCCACCCTGACCACCCTGTGCTTCCATGGATGGGTGGAACTTGAGCTCCCTTGAAATCTCTTGTATCTCAGCTATTCCCAGGCTCTACAAAGTGTCCTGGCAGCAGCTGAAGAATCTCGACCCTGCAAAGATCTAGTTTTCCAGTTTATTAAGGGTGGCCAGTCTGGGTCTATTCTGCAACCATGAAAAGCTTTAGAACAGGGGAGTGGTCGGGGAAACGTGACCAGTGCAACAAGAGTGTCAGAGTGAGGCTCCCGCAATGCTGGGAGTTTGTTATCCCAGAGCATCGAGGGGCTATGAAATACAGCTCCTGAAATGACACTAGAGATGTGTGAAGTGCATGGAACACCACCAGAACTTTCTAAGGGAGAGCAAAGCTGTGAAGATTAAAGAACCAGGAGCAGCAGGTAAGCCTAAGTGCTAGTGCTTAGAAGCCCACCTGAAAGTAGTAACGTTCTAGTATCAGTACTCAAGGCTACGTTATAATCTCAGATCTGATTTTCTAGGTTCACTTCAATGATAGAATGACTGCCTTTGGGTCAATTCCATGGTTAGATATAGCTTACAGTTATTACACAGGGAAGTCACCAAGGGAAAAACCACTGAATTTCAGTCTACAAATCAGCAGCATAAGAATGAAGTTGCAGAGACGTGTAAACAAAGGTACAACCCCACCAAACATTCACTTACTTTCCTGGATCTGGCATTTGTGTGCAGAGCAAACGCAGCGACTGGAAGCTCTTGCGGATGGAATGGATGTTTGCCATCCCCATGAACACTACTTCACAGTTCGGGTAATATTCTGTAGGGAAATAGCAAGCGAGAGGGAAGAAACTAAAAACTACGCTAAGTTTCATTTCTAAAAGGAGCTTTTTCATCGAAACAAACTACTGCTTCTGTGGACGGATGAAATAATGTGTTTATGAATATTCCGGGACTTGGGGTTCGGCCGGTATTGCAGACATTGCAACACAGCAAAACAGGAAAGAGTCAGCAAAGCGGTCATGTGTTTATTTTCAGTGTTTCGCTTGACATTACAAAAAGCAAGAGTACAAACCGATGGGAATAGTGATATTAGTGTGCTTGAGGTTATGGAATGTTTTTTAAGAGTGAGAAACATCATAAAAGACAGGGAGCGCCTAAGGTGCAGAAGAATACTAATTCAATAGGCTTTCCTAGATTTAGTTTCCTCTGTCCTGATGCTTCTGTCTGTGCAAAATAGTGTCATGACAGCTAAAATGAGCTTTTCTACAGGAAAAAAACTATCAGGATTCAGAATATGGAACAGAAGGCTGGCACTAGAAAATGCAGGAGTCTCTTATACGACAGGGTTTTATTTGATTTGATTTCTTAACTGTTTATCAGCCCAAGTTCTGGCCCAAACCAGAACACCCAGACTACGCAGCTCTGGTCAGAAACAACTGACAACATCAGAGAACTGAAGCTTTGTCTTTTTCCTGAATTACGTTATATATAAAATAAAGCACGACATAGTTATTTTATTACAGAGAGAATGAAGCAAACTTGGCAATACTTGGAGAAAACTTATCAGCAAAATGAAGCACTTAACGCAGCTCAAATTTATGGAAGGTGACCAGCTGTTCGGAAATTCTCTATAAAGAATTCAAGAACCAATATACAGGAAGACAAGCAAACATTCTGTATACTTGGCTTTTTTGTTTTCGAATTTTCCCCTCTGATGATGAGTTATTTAGTAGTTTTGAGGTCTAAAATGGAAAATTCTTACTGGTGGTTACATATCAAATGCAGCTGTTGCAGCAAAGACCAAAACAAGAATATATGGTCAAAATATCTATAGTTCTGTCTGGAATTTTTTCCTAGACTCTCCACCCATTGATTTTTAACAGGCTGCATTCACATCCAACAGTGTTTATAATACCAACAATTTCCAAGTGCCAAAAACCATAGACGGTGATGACTGCAAACGCATTACAAATGCAAGATGAATCACAATTTCAGTTGCTCTGGGTTACGATACAAATGCTGAAAAATGTTTTGGCTTTAGGAAAATTGCTGAAAAGTTGTATTCTGCACAACCATTCTAGAATATTATTATACTCTAGAGTTAGTGGATTTTTACGAGTTGTTTGAGGTTTTTTTTCAGCCATTAGCACACTGGACACCTTTATTTCACTCTGGTTTATATATTTGACTCAGCAGGGAAAGGCAGCATATTCCACCCAGTTCAGCTTTTACTGCACACTGTTACTAGCTGGTTTTATGCTCTGAGAAAGAGACTTAACGAAGAGCTAAACCTGCCCTTTTGAAAGCTGTGCGATAGCTGCAACGATGTGGAACTTTGCTGGATAAACAGCATTTGCATCCATGCAATCTGTTAAATATGCGCCGGTGAAGTACGTATATCAGAGTAACTATATTTGAGCAAATCCTTTTGATTTAATGAATGGAAAACTACGAAGCAACGCACTTACCTGGGCACTCGCAGCCTCCCCCTTTGGCTCTGTTGGCCACAGCCGCTGCGTACGATCGCGCGTCCAAGATCAAAAGCTTCTGGGGCTGTATGGCCAAACTCTCTGCTCCCGAAGCGTTAGAGATTGAGGAGTCTGGGGAAGAGAAGATGCAACTCACAGAATCCCAGAATGTCAGGGGTTGGAAGGGACCTGGAAAGCTCATCCAGTGCAATCCCCCCATGGAGCAGGAACACCCAGATGAGGTTACACAGAAAGGTGTCCAGGCGGGTTGGAATGTCTGCACAGAAGGAGACTCCACAACCCCCCTGGGCAGCCTGGGCCAGGCTCTGACACCCTCACCACAAACAAGTTGCTTCTCCTCTTTCAGTGGAACCTCCTGTGTTCCAGTTTGCACCCATTGCCCCTTGTCCTGTCCCTGGTTGTCACCAGCAGAGCCTGGCTCCATCCTCCTGACACTGCCCCTTTCCATATTGATCCCCAGGAATGAGTCCCCCCTCAGTCTCCTCTTGTCCAGCTCCAGAGCCCCAGCTCCCTCAGCCTTTCCTCATAAGAGAGATGCTCATAAGTAAATAAAAGGATTCTCCTGACATTGCTTACAACAGTGATTGTGTATCACGGATAGAGAAACAGAACACCTGATTAAACGCAAAGGGTTGAACCGCTACAGTACATGGAAGAGATAAAGCTTTATATAAAGCTCTGCCCCTTACAAAAAGGAACAAACTTACCAAATTCCACATCAGAGAGGTCCCCTCCATTGGTGAAATCTCTGGAACAATTTCCATTCAGGAGTTTGTTGCTGTTGGACCTCGAATCGGAGGCACAGGCTTTGGCGACAGACTGGACAAGGTGCTCGTCATCGGCGTTCCGCCAGCCCCACCAGCTGACCTCGGGCTGGCCGCAGCGGGAGATCACCGCCCCATTGCTCTGGTGCCTGCAACAGCAAACAGGAAAACAAACAGCGGTGCATAACTTGAAGAATCAGGATGGAAAACAGAGGGTGTGAACAATTCAGCGGTGCATTCCAGTTGTTTGATCCATGTGGGGACCTCTGGGGCGTTCAGCAGGTTCAACCAGGGCTTGAGTGACAACGTGTTCCACGTGCTGCCCACCAAAATGCTGACTGACCAAAAGGAGAAAGTCAAAACTTGGGTCAGTAAGAGAAAACAAAGCATTTTCTTGCTCAGTATTGTTGCCTGTTGGTCAAGTGAAAGCTCAGGAACGTTCTAGAGCAGCAGATGAGGCGCTAAAGACGTATTTGACAGTGCTGAGTAGGCAGCTCCACTCCTGGGATACCAGCATGAACTGGAAAGTTCCATTTAACTCATGCTAATTTTCCAGTGAGAAGATAGGAGTAAAATCCTCATAGATTCATTTTTTGATAAGATTTTTTAAAAATCAAAATATATCATTAATTAAATGTTACAGTTTTGGTAGGAAATACTGGCAGAGTTTGGCACCTCTTCTGCCTGATGATAACAGTAACGCAGAATCTCACTCATGTCCATCACAGAAGGTGGTACCCACACACTGCAGATCCACATTAAGAAGCCAGTCTATTTCAGGTGTTGTTTCACCAGCTAAAAGGAAAAGAGCTTTTTGCATCTCAGGACACTACACGTGCGGTTTTAGTTTGGTATTGGTGTCTGCTGGAAAGGAGCAGCTCTGCCATCCCCTTTTCAGCTCCTTCTCATCCCTCTCTGTCCTTCCCCGGGTTGTGTTTCATCAGAGAGCTGATGAAGAGCCACAGCAGCTCTGACGTGAAGCACCAGTGTGGTGCCAGGCTGGTAAATGACAGAGCAAGCAAGTCAATTTGGCTACAGACACCTAGAGCAGCACCAAGAAAGGAAATATTGTTTATTACTGGAATATTTGTCTTCTAAACTGAGATATAAATTGCAAGCACTCTGTATGTTGATAAAACTTCAGAGGAGTGGCAAATAGAGTATCAATAAAAAATAATGACTTGACCTGAATGTTGTGATAGGGAGTCACATTAAAAAAAAGATTATTTTTTAAATGTCTGAAGAGTTCGTAGTTATTTTCTTCTCATACTACACATAGAGAACAGACTGGAAATACTTAAAACGTATTCAAACATTGCAAATATACTCTGAAAAAGATTTCATACTCTTCCCTATATTCTATTATAAAACAAGAGCACTGGAACATGTTATCACTGTGATTTCACCTGCTGGCACATGGCAGTGCTGCCAACAGAAACGTTACTCCCCATGCACTAAAGTGGTTCTATCTGGCCTTTCCAACGTTCTCCTCGACCTTCGTGCCCTGAATCCTGATGGGACCTGTCGGAATGTCCCCTCATGGCCCATCTGAATCATCCCACCGCTTATCCACATGCTGTTCTTCTCCATTTAAACGCTGTTCTTGCTCAGGAGTCCCACCAGAACACCAGAATTATTATATATGTGACATAAGTATGCACACGCAACTACAGTTCCTACATGTTATGATGCAGCAAAGGATTTTAGTGTCTTCCTGCAAACAAGCTGCCCATCTCAGCACCACCTCAACCAAGAGCTGCTTCAATCCCTCGAAGGCGGCACCTGCACAGAATGGTAAGGTTGGCTGAATATTAAATCAAATTTAAGCAGTTGGAGAGCCCTGAGCAGGAGGAAAGCCCACCCAGACCATAAATCTTCACTTTTTTTGCTCTCACCGCTCTAATAAATGTTTCTGGAGGTTTGTACATAGTCAGAGCTGCCGGCAGCACCAGCTCTGCCTCCTGCTCAGCCCACAGCAACGTTCCTCCGGCAAAAACTACCATTATAAAACAGGCCGTGATACGGAATTCTAAGTATTTTTCATAACTCTTTTATAATTGTTTCATATCGAATTCCTCGACTGGGAGGAAGTGAGTGACAGGCGGCGTCAACCAGAGCAAAGGCAAAGCCATCTGAACGGCGCGGCACCGCCAGCCGAAAGGAAAAGCCTTCCAGAAACACCTCTATTGACAGCAAATTAGTTCAGCAAAAAATCCATGCCAATCAGCGAAAGGCCGAGTTCCCCGCTACGCTTGCACAAATAACAAAAGAAAAATAAAGCATCGTTATACGTGTAAGAAATGTATTTGGGATGCTCGGAGAAGCTCATTTATTTTTCCATATGTTCTCGCAGATTTCATTATTGCCTCCCCGCGGAATCATTTTCATGAGTTCATAAACAGTTTTTTCCTCTTCGGCTTCTTGCCTCCCATTTATACCACAAATAATAGGCCAAGAGCAGAGTTCATTGAGAGCTGTGAAGCCCGAACACTCCTAAGCCAGCACAGATATGCAATGGTGAGATGTACCAGTGGAAATCAGCAAACACATTCTATTTACGGACATTTTGGAGGGGCCTATATTATTCAATATATTCATCAATGATTTGGATGAGGGAATAGAGTGACTGTCAGCAAGTTTGCTGGTGACACCAAGCCGGGAGGAGTGGCTGACACTGGAAGCTGTGCTGCCATCAGAGACCTGGACAGGCTGGAGAGCTGGGCGGGGAAACATTTAATGCAATATAACAAGGGCAAGTGTAGAGTCTTGAATGTGGGCAGGAACAACCCCAGGTTGCAGTGTAAGTTGGGGAATGACCTATTAGAGAGCAGTGTAGGGGAAAGGGAGCTGGGGGTCCTGGGGACAGCAGGGTGACCATGAGCCAGCACTGGGCCCTTGTGGCCAGGAAGCCAATGGGACCTGGGGTGGGTTAGAAGGGGGTGGTCAGTAGGTCAGAGAGGTTCTGCTGCCCCTCTGCTCTGCCCTGGGGAGACCACACCTGGAATCTTGTGTCCAGTTGTGGCCCCTCAGTTCCAGCAGGACAGGGAACTGCTGCAGAGAGTCCAGCGCAGCCACCAAGATGCTGAAGGGAGTGGAGCATCTCCCGTGTGAGGAAAGGCTGAGGGAGCTGGGGCTCTGGAGCTGGACAAGAGGACACTGAGGGAGGACTAATTCCTGGGGATCAATATGGAAAGGGGAGTGTCAGGAGGATGGAACCAGGCTCTTCTAGTGACAACCAGTGACAGGACAAGGGGCAATGGGTGCAAACTGGAACACAGGAGGTTCCACTTAAATATGAGAAGAAACTTGTTGGGGGTGAGGGTGTCAGAGCCTGGCCCAGGCTGCCCAGGGAGGTTGTGGAGTCTCCTTCTGTGCAGACATTCCAACCTGCCTGGACACCTTCCTGTGTAACCTCATCTGGGTGTTCCTGCTCCATGGGGGGATTGCACTGGATGAGCTTTTCCAGGGCCCTTCCAACCCCTCACATTCCGGGGATTCTGTGCAGGTCTGAGGAATCACATTCATTCCAACCAGCCTGGCCACAGGAACAAAAAATAGTGAATAGTTTCAGTGTGATTCCACGGTCCCTGGAGATAGAGCTGGGCATGAGATGCTGTCACTCAGTAACCAAAAAATAGATTTAAAAATGTAAAGCAAACCTGCAAATTTCCTAACCACACAGAGACAACCCAATGTGCAGCCTCCCTACAGAAATTCAACAGTAAATCACCGTTAGGTGACTACAGAGCCCTTTTTAAAGGGCATTGTGTAGCTGTGATATACGTGCTCAAGCCACCTTTTGAGTTCGACACTAAATTCGTCGCGTCCTCGGAAGTACAAAGACAGTGAGGAATAACAAAGGGTTGAAAGGCTCCCTCCTCTTCGACAGATATAAAATGCTAAATAAGCTTTTGTCCCTGACTCATCGAAAAGTAAAAGCTGTTTTTATGGCAATATATATAGAGAGAAAACTATACGTGGATTTCCAATCATCCGGATCACCACCTGCCAGCGGGTGTGAGGCCTGTTAGAACGCAGAATGATGAACTGCCTGTCTGCAAAAATCTATTACTAAATGTCAAGGTAGAAAAAAAGAAATCAAAAAGGAGAAAAAATCACCCTTTTCTCCTACTGATTTTAAGATTACAAATGAAAACTATGTGGTAATTTAACAGTCTCATGTGAACTGCGGAAAATTGAATGTCAGGGTTTAAACAATGTCAGTCTGTGAGGTCTTTGCAACATTTAAATCCCTCTCCCATGAATCCCCCACAACGTGAGCTGTACGCAAGAATGCAATGCAGTGATTTTCTCTGCTGTCCGGTGATGCAAGGCGGGGGGGATGTTTCCCCAGACCGAGTTTCCTGCAGGTAAGTGTCCCCCGATTGTGTCACAAAAGCAGTGTTCAAATTCAAACACAAACCTATATATAAATCACACTACTCTCTTCCGTACATATCTATAATATACATACTTATGTGTACTACCATAAAAATAAACCAGGTTAAGTCTTAAAACATCTGTGTGCGCTGGGAAGCATTCGCTGAACGGAGGATGGAGCCATTTCTTAACGTTCACAAAGAGACTGTGCTAACCCGCTATTACATAAAAGAAAAAGGAGAAAAAAAATAGCATTTCAAGTGAATGGTCAGCTGCATAAAGCTGATTTGTTCTTCTTTCCCAGAACAAGGACTCTTAAGCTGGGTAAATAATAATTTGTGGCCTGCTCTTGTACATTTGCTCCTCCAAACCAGGCCAGATGAATTTGTCAACTTTAGTGCTCTCTAAATTTAGCTCCTGCCCATGGAACAGCTTTTCCTTCTGGTCTGTTTAGGAGGAATGAGTGGCTGAGCAGCCTTAATGGAATTATCAGTATTCATTACCACAGAATCACAGGATCCCAGAATGTCAGGGGTTGGAAGGGCCCTGGAAAGCTCATCCAGTGCAATCCTCCCATGGAGCAGGAACACCCAGATGAGGTTACACAGGAAGGTGTCCAGGCGGGTTGGAATGTCTGCACAGAAGGAGACTCCACAACCCCCTGGGCAGCCTGGGCCAGGCTCTGACACCCTCACCACGAACAAGTTCCTTCTCATGATGTTTAAATGGAACCTCCTGTGTTACAGTTTGCACCCATTGCCCCTTGTCCTGTCCCTGGTTGTCACCAGAAGAGCCTGGCTCCATCCTCCTGACACTCCCCCTTTCCATATTGATCCCCAGGAATGAGTCCCCCTCAGTGTCCTCTTGTCCAGCTCCAGAGCCCCAGCTCCCTCAGCCTTTCCTCACACGGGAGATGCTCCACTCCCTGCAGCATCTTGGTGGCTGCGCTGGACTCTCTCCAGCAGTTCCCTGTCCTGCTGGAACTGAGGGGCCACAGCTGGACACAAGATTCCAGGTGTGGTCTCCCCAGGGCAGAGCAGAGGGGCAGCAGAACCTCTCTGACCTACTGACCACCCCCTTCTAACCCACCCCAGGTACCACTGGCTGCCTGGCTACAAGGGCCCAGTGCTGGCTCATGGTCACCCTGCTGTCCCCAGGACCCCCAGGTCCCTTTCCCCTACGCTGCTCTCTAATAGCTCATTCCCCAACTTACACTGCAACCTGGGGTTGTTCCTGCCCACATTCAAGACTCTACACTTGCCCTTGTTATATTGCATTAAATGTTTCCCCACCCAGCTCTCCAGCCTGTCCAGGTCTCTGATGGCAGCACAGCTTCCAGTGTCACCACTCCTCCCAGTTTGGTGTCACCAGCAAACTTGCTGACAGTCACTCTATTCCCTCATCCAAATCATTGATTAATATATTGAATAATACCAGCCCCAGTACTGACCCCTGAGCCACTGCACTAGATACAGGCCTCCAACTGGACTACACCCCATTGATCTTTTTAATCCCTCTGTCATTTGATATTTTTCAAGAGATTTTAGACATTTATGGGAGGATAACTACACCAGGAAAGCAGCCAAGGTATTACATGACAGCTTCCAGAATATTTGAAAAAACAGATGCCAAAATATATTTCTTAGTAAAGAAGCTGCCAAAATAAGTGTCTCAAGAAAGTGGTTTTGTTATGAAGAATTGCTGGACTCAATATCTAAGGAAGAGACGGTCTGATTAAAACTATCTAAAATATGTAGATAGGGTATATCTCCCTTAAATCATTCTGGGATTTGTCCTTGTCTATCCTGCAGCCTGAGTATTAGCCAGGTGAGAATGAGAGAAAACCAAGGCAGTACCCAGCGGGGGATGCTACTGATCGTTCCTTCAGCTGCCTTGATGTCTTCATCTTATTTTTTAATATGAAAATGAAAAAATGTAAGATCACTCTTAAGCAAGGTGACTGGCCTGGGAATGACTTGCAGGAGACGCAGTGCTGACTGCTGTTACAATATGTGTTTGGAAGGAAAAGATACAAACCATTATTTTCACTCAGTGATCGTGCAGCAAGATTGTCTTAACCTCATTTATGGCTTGACAGGGGCCAATGTGCTGCTGTCTGACACACCTGGGGTTTGAAATAGGTATAAACCAAAACATATGTAGCAACTGTAGAGAGAAAGACCCCAAGTTATCAGGCCTAACAGGTCATTCGTTGCTGTCAGTTAAATACAGGTCCGAACATTTTCTCATGTGAGGGGTCCCCTCACCCTTGGTTGACACCTAAACCCTCAGGGTGGGTTGTGTTTTGCTCCAGGGTCATGTTCTCTACATTGTTTGCTGCTGGGATCCTTCTGGAGTGGAGCAGCAGCTGGAGAACCAGGCTGGGGCAGTTCGGTACCACTCGCTGGGCAGCACAGAGGGGCCGGGGCCGGGTTTTGTCACCGCGGTTCTCCAGCTCTGCCCTGGGCCATCACACAGCGCCCTCTGCATCATGTTATGCAAGCCTCTCTTCACCTTGCCTAAATTATTTTTAAATACCTTTAACGCTTTTGCTGAAGTCTGCCAGGCGCCAGGGGACATCAGGGGCCCAAAAAAGCCTTAACACCTCTCATTACAAGCCAAGATTGCCAACTGCAACTTATTTCAGCGCGTGTACCGCCTGGTGAAAGCTGTGGCAGAGCCTCACCTGTACACAACAGCAGGGATGCGCTTCCAGGACCGAAAGCTCGCCACGCTCTCCAGCTCCTTATCCGTGATCCAGGCAGGAACGATGATTTCCTGGGGGTAACTTCCACAGAGCCTGCGAGAAACACGGGGCAAAGCGTTGAAGGCAAGTTACACACCTCCCCAACAACACACACAATAAGGAACCTGACGGCAAGCTGTTTTGGTTTTTAAATTCCCATTTCACTGTGTGTTAACAAACTCTTCTGCACAGCCAAAAAGCACTGTGAACACCAAGGGGTGGAAAACGCATTTCAGAATTAGAAGATTCACACTGGTGTCCTCTCAGGAAATTCATATATAGACCATTTTTAAATCCAGCTGCTGAAATAAACTGGATCATAGAACAGAAATTCCTCATCTCTCCATGTTGAGAATTAACCACTGGATTTCTGGGTCACAATCACAGAAGCAGAACCACCTGGGGCTACTGGATTCAACACAGAGATTTGTGTAGGTATGAATATATTGGTTAATCAACCCTGGCTGAAGGCAGGAATCCAAGTGTTGTGGCTTATGTCTGACCGGCTAACTGGAACTTTCTAGATGCATCTCCTCCTGCACAATTGAACTAATAGAGCCATGACTGCCAAGGGGAACAGCGCAAGCCGTCAGTAATGACCGCAGCATACTGCTGAATCATAAACCGGTTCGTCCCCAGTCCATCCCCTTCAAGAGATGCATTTAGTGCACAAGGACAGACCTGAGCGCATGTCCGAGACTGTTCTATTCAGATAAATATATCAATTCTCCTGAAAAACTGCTCTTTTCTCAAGTGTTGGCCACAAGAAGAAAAGGAGCAGTTCATGTCCTTCTGCTTCCATGTGAGACAGAAAGCTTTTTTCCTTTTCATTAGTAATAAATGCGTAAGGAATAGCTATTTTTCCTTCCCTAGGTATTTTAGAGACCAAGACAGATATTCTTCCTGCAGTGATACCACTGACCAGCTGCAAGTCATTACCCTGCAAAGACAGAGCAATGAAACGTGTTTGATTACACACATTGCTGCTGGTTTTGCTGGGAATTGGATTAGGGAGCAGCCGGTACAGCCTGTCCTACCAGAAACACCTTCTACCAGCTACAGAACAGGCCATTTATCTGTGTTTTAAGGATCAGAGAAAGTGTTTTCTCTTATTTTCAGAACCTACAAGCTTAATTCTTCCAAAACATTTTTATTTCAATACAAGTCATTGTCACAAGTTAGAGAATGACACAATTTAAAATGTCTTTGCTAACTTCAGGCCTTTATTCCATTAGAATATTTATTCTCTAAGAAATCCTCCAGCAAGCACATCAAAATCTACTATTTTTAAGCCTACAAAAATACTGATAAAATATTAAATAATGCTTTCAAAGCATTTCTGTAAAATTGCAAAAAAAAATCATCATAATTCAAATTGTCCCTTATGAGGAACTTGGAAAGACTTCCAGTAATGTGTTCTACCAAAATGGGTGTTTTGATGCCACTTGGCGGCGGATCAGCAGCCCCCAGAACTCACTTGTACTTCTCGTTGATGTTGGAAATCCTCCAGGCGTTGTTCATATCAAACCCCATCCGCTCCACTTCATTTTTGAACCTCGAAGTTACATGTTCTCCTGGGTATCAAAGCGGAGAGAGAAAATACATGTGAAATAAGCAGCACCTTTTGAAACAGAGGAAATACCACCACTGCGCTCATACTTATTAAAAAGTGAAAAGAGAAAATAACAGTTCAGAAGCGCCATTGACATTGACCGTTTGCTTTTCTCTGCTGAACTTCAGAAGAATTTTGTATCAATGAGAAGAACATGAAGCTCTGATACATGGAACTTGGGCGATCACCTTTTAATTCGCAATTTCAGCCCCAGGCTGTGACTGTAGTCAAGCCCTGTAATTTAACCTGTATCTCAGTTTTCCATCTGTAAACTGCATATTATTCCTCCCAGAGTCATGCGGAGATACAAAGATAAAATTAATAAATGATTGACAGAGATCAGTTGTGAGGCCCCCACAAATTCACAGAATCCCAGAATGTGAGGCGTTGCAGGGCCCTGGAAAGCTCATCCAGTGCAATCCCCCCATGGAGCAGGAACACCCAGATGAGGTTACACAGGAAGGTGTCCAGGCGGGTTGGAATGTCTGCACAGAAGGAGACTCCACAACCCCCCTGGGCAGCCTGGGCCAGGCTCTGACACCCTCACCACAAACAAGTTCCTTCTCATGATGTTTAAATGGAACTTCCTATGTTCCAGTTTGCACCCATTGCCCCTTGTCCTGTCCCTGGTTGTCACCAGAAGAGCCTGGCTCCATCCTCCTGACACTCCCCCTTTCCATATTGATCCCCAGGAATGAGTCCCCCCTCAGTGTCCTCTTGTCCAGCTCCAGAGCCCCAGCTCCCTCAGCCTTTCCTCACACGGGAGATGCTCCACTCCCTGCAGCATCTTGGTGGCTGCGCTGGACTCTCTCCAGCAGTTCCCTGTCCTGCTGGAACTGAGGGGCCACAACTGGACACAAGATTCCAGGTGTGGTCTCCCCAGGGCAGAGCAGAGGGGCAGCAGAACCTCTCTGACCTACTGACCACCCCCTTCTAACCCACCCCAGGTCCCACTGGCTTCCTGGCCACAAGGGCCCAGTGCTGGCTCATGGTCACCCTGCTGTCCCCAGGACCCCCAGGTCCCTTTCCCCTACGCTGCTCTCTAATAGCTCATTCCCCAACTTACACTGGAACCTGGGGTTGTTCCTGCCCAGATACAAGACTCTACACTTGCCCTTGTTATATTTCATTAAATTAAATTCCTGGATGAATATATTAAACTGGAATGAGCTACATTTGTTTCCTAGACACTTAAAAAAAATATCAAAATACAATTGCAAAATATACGATGGCAATAAAGAAAATTTTCCTGATAGACAGAAAGTCTAGAGAATTAGAAGGTAATTAATCAACCTGTAGAAGAGAATAACCTGATGTCCAGGCTCGCACAGCTAAGAATAAAAATACTGATAAATTTAATGAATGTGTGAGCAACATGAGATGAAATGATTCCATTGCTTGTCTCTTTAAATGACTGTATCACTAAATCATGAGGCAGAACAGCATCCAAGAGGAGGAAAAATCACTTGAAAAATTAATGCTTTAAGTATTACATATTTCCATCACATATTTAAGAAAGCCCTTGAAGTCTTTACATATCTGAGAAATGTGTAGATACGGTTTTATCTCATAGAAATAAATATACATGTCTGAAACCATTTTTATGTGATGTTACAGAAGAATTAAATATAGAGAAAGAGGTAAATTAAGAATAAAGAGCAGCCTAATTACAGGACTTAACTGATAGCAAAGCTACGTGTTATTCATTCCTACAGGTCACATCACACACTGAAAATGGAATGTGCAAATCTAGACGTGCTTTACAACATGGGCAACGTGCAAGAGATCTGCACAACAAGATCGTTTTTCCTATGCCTTTCGGAAGTTAAAATGTGAGAACAACATTCTGTGCATATGGACAATATTCACCATTCAAGGCACACGGTGCTAAAATCTGTGTCCTGAGTGACCTCCATCACTTATTCCCTTTCCATCGTGTGACCGGTACAGCAGTACCACAAAAGACGACATATTTCTGCCTCCTGCATGGTGCATTTTGTGCAGGTCAATGTTGGTATCACGCAGGCTCTACCTTCCCCATCGCCAGATCAATTAGACCGGAGCTTGCCAACAGTTTCCCGCTTCTCACGTGAACTCCGCATCAGCTTGAATTTATTACCTGCCCGGCACCTGCTGCGATAGATCAAGTGCAGAGGGGAAACTGGGACGATACATTCCAGTCAACAGCTCGCTCATGTTCTTCATTAGCAGCACATTTCTTATTTAAAAAAGCCCTTTTACTGGAACAGCAGCAAGTTCTCACAGCACTGAGGATGAGTGAGCTTCATCATCAGCTCCTTCAAGGGACGGTCATTAAAACTTGTGACACATCCTACGGATTTTTCTGGATAGGAAACGAGACTGGAAACATCCCCAATGGTCGACACTGCATCTTGCTAGTGGGTTTTAAGGGAAACACATACAACTACATGAAAAGGAAATATTCTGTTTGATTTGTCCCTTTTCATTTTGCAGCTGCTGCGCATATCATGAAATCATAAGTTTTCCTCTGAGAAATGACACCCCAGCCTTAACGTTTTCTCCATTCCTCCTGAAATAGTGGTATTTTAAGAGGCATTTTGAGCCAAGATGGAGAATATTTTCGAAGCATCCCAACCAACTCTCAAAATCAGAGAAAAAACAAGCTATACTTTTGGGGTATATGTATATATTTTTTTGTGTACTTGTGGTGATCTTGAGCCACAGTTCGTATCTCCCATTACATCAATAACAACTTACTTTTTTTCCTAAGAGAAGCAATTTAGTATTTTGCCCATATCTAGCAAATGCTGGGCTTATTGGATGTAAACAAATAAATTACAGTGTCTTAGCATTATTTTCTTCAATTCCATTCCCATAGATTTATAGATGAAACTTCCCAGCCAGGACGAGATTGCACTAAAATAAGGTGCTGTTTTGCAGCTGTGAATGAACCTCCGGAGCAGCTCAGGGACCTCCTGCTCCTCAACATCCACACTGAACAGCAATTACAAAAAACACGGGCACAATAAACACCATATGGTGCAGATTCGAAGTTGCTGCCATGGTGAAAAAACTGTTATTAGTGGAATACATGACTGGCTAAACCAAATCCACAAAAATGTTCTTGGGATTTCAGGTACTGCTTTGCAAACTGACCCCAAAGTAGCTGTGGTGGGAGGTAATCTTGCCTTTTTCAGACAGATATACAAGACATTAAAGGACACCTTGCTGTAGGCAAAGATATATTATACCTATGTATTACCATGTAGAGTAGATTCACCAGCTAGCGAAGAAGCGCAAGAACTTACGTACAAAAAATAAATCCATACTGGAATTTTCCAGGTTCACTTTACAACTGCACAGACTGAATTTATTTATAACTTTTTTGAAAGTTGTGGATTTCAGCAAGGAGGCAGCTCCTAGTGATACATAATGTCAGGGGTTGGCAGGGACCTGGAAAGCTCATCCAGTGCAATCCCCCCATGGAGCAGGAACACCCAGATGAGGTTACACAGGAAGGTGTCCAGGCGGGTTGGAATGTCTGCACAGAAGGAGACTCCACAACCCCCCTGGGCAGCCTGGGCCAGGCTCTGCCACCCTCACCAGGAAGAAGTTTCTTCTCATGTTTAAGTGGAACCTCCTGTGTTCCAGTTTGTACCCATGTACCCACTACTCAGTGCGTTTGTGATGATCCCCCAAGTGTTTCCACGTACCTGGGCGACACAAATCCCCATGCTGCTCCTTCTCGCTGGCGTACACCTCCATGCACCATGCATGGTAGGCGAACGAGAAGAGGTCTTCGATCTTGGAGGGCGGGCGGATGGCATTGTTCAGCCGCTTCAGCCAGTCTTGACACTGCTCGAAAGTAGAAAACTGACACCTGGCCCAGAAACAAATATTTATCTGTTAATTTGCAGTAAGATGCCACACAAGATTTGACAGGCTGCCTATGAAAAGTTACGAAGTCAAAATAAACTGCAAGCAGAAAAGCAATGTTGTGCAACTGCAAACAAACCCAGGGTAAGCGCTAATAGTCAGGAAGGCGGGAGAGGTTTATGTGTGCGTTTGCTGTAAACCCAGGGACGGTGACACTAAGCTCAGCCTGCAGCTTTCCCCTGAGCAGAGGCAGGAGCGTTACAGCCACTGCCAACCGCTGGAAACCCAGTGTCCTGGTTTTGTTAAAAACAAGACCGGTTTCTCTTTCAGTGAATTTTCCTTTCAGGTAAGTTCTTCTAGGTAACTGCACTTTTCTGAATTTGGCTTGTGTTTTTTCAGACACTGCGCTCCGGAGCTGATAACATTAGCAACAGTATGCAGAAGAGACCCAGATTTAGATGTATTGCCACGGCAGCCAAGGCTACCGATGAATTTCGCGCATCCCTTAAGTGAGAGGGGCGTATTTGCCAGGAGGGACGAACAGAACAGGTAATTAAAACTGACCGACTCAGTATTCCATCCCATCCACATCATACACCCTATAGAAGTGGCAGATCGCGAGGGTCTCACTCTCTTGGACCACGGCCAGCAGCTGAAGAGGACCCTGCCTGTCATCCCTGCGATCTCAGGCCTGCTTCCAGACCCTGCATCCCTGAATCCAGTTCTGGTTTGCTGCGGAGTCCAGCCCAGGACTTCCAGGTGCCTTCCCTGCAGCTCCGCCATTGTGCTGTGCCAGGAAATCCAAGATTGGTTTTGTATATTTTTTGGTATACTTTGTATTGTCTTCTCTATTTAGTAGCATTACTAAAGCATTTTTAGCTTTTTCCGACTTGCAAGTCTTTCTCCCTTTTCCTCCCCTTTTCTTAGTGGGGAGGGCAGGGGGTGAACAGAGTGTCTGCCACTGTTTATTGCCGTCCTGCAGTAAAGGGTGATAGCCAGAAAACAGCACATACATTGTAATCTATGCATCGTATTCCCATAAACATGAACGCATTTTTACATCAGGCATAGGAGAAATATCCATTTGATGAATCCACTTAGTTTGAGAATAATAAGGGCAAACTCCAGTATCTGAAATCTTACATTCATTCCCAGTCTCATATGCTGGGATTCTCTTCCTGGCCTTGGTGGGAAGCACAAACACTGGTTTTGAAGCTGAGCTTGGCCTAACATTCCAGACTAACAACAACCACCAGCAAGAATATTCTCTGCACAGGACAAACTCATCTCCCAAGCAGTACATTAAAACCACATCAGCTTGTCTTTTCAAGGACTCTTTAGAATAAAAAGGTGGAAATAAGATCAGTGATTTATTTTGCTCTGACAGATTTCTTCAAGATTTTATAGTTATAAAATATTCACCAAGTATTTACATTCAGCTCAGTCTGCCTTCTCCCACACTGGTGGTTAATGATAGTATCTGTATTCTCTAAGGGCAGGATTTATGACCCTACCTGCAAATATCTGCAAGGCAGTCATGGGAGGGAAAAGACGTGTCACGAAACGTGTCTAAATACCGTGAGGAACCGCAGCCCGGAGGGGTTTATTCCCTATCGCTGACTGTAAAGCAAGCCCAGACTAACAGCTTCGACTGGATAATCCTCTATTAAACATCCACAGTCAGGCAAGATACATCTCACCCTGGGGACCCCATTTTCTTTTTAAGTTCTTTTAATGTTACTGTTGCAAATAACAAGTATAATATTCACTTGAGCCCGAGCATTCAAACACAAACTAGTTTGTTCATGGAAGAGAACATGAAAATGTTCTTAATCTAGTATATCAGCCCATACTTCAGGATCTTCCAAGGGCCAGTGGCACCAAGTGCTGATTCTCAGAGAGACAATCTCAAAGGGAAATTCATAAGGAAGGGCAGAAATGCAAATTTGTATTCGTGCTACAATTAAAGAGAAACAGCAAATTAACGTAGAGAGGAAGGGTGGCTTTTTTAAATGTCAAGAGCTACAAGTTAAGAGGAAGTTAAATATTTAATTCACATTAAACTAAATATTACTTCTAAAGCAAAATCAGCCCTCATCAAAATCCAGCATTTCAGGAAGCAGCTGGCCTGTTCAACATTCCGAGCGCTCAGAGATTACGGGGGCTCATTTCATTATACAAAAGGTACTGCCAGCATTTAATCAAACAGAAATGTTCCTTTCTTGTTAATTAAAGTTTATAGATCAAAATTAATTCCTGCAGCGGAGAAGGAGGCAAGAGCTGTTGCTCAGGCTCAGTAGCGCAGGGGCACCTGGGGCAGATTCTGAAGGACAGACAGAAATAAATCCGCATTTTTAGGTATGTTACTGGGTGCACGGGGTTCCAGACCTGGCTTTACCTTATTTCCTCATGTTCTTTGCCAAGGATGGCACCTGTACCCTCAGAGATGTTAACCAGGCAGAGTGGTTGGTGTTATCCAAAGGATAACATCAACCTGGAGCTGCATAAGCTCAGCCCTTCACCCTCCAAACCCCAAATCTTGACTAAACACTTTTCCCAGAAAGTATGTGTTTTAGTGGTTTTCGTTAGTTCGTAACTAATTGAAGCAATATATCATAAATTATTGTAAGGCGAGGAGAACGCAGTGAGACTATAATTCATTTCAGAATAAATCGAGATTAGCCACTTAAGCTCAGACCAAGGTTTGCTGCTATACTGCACCACAGCAAGCAAAACCACAGACCATCTTGCTCCCACCCTCTTTACAAGAACGCCCGGCTATCATACAGAACAATCAGATGCAAAGACAATCTTTTGAGGGACAGCAAGTCCACTAAGTAAGAAGAACATTTCCCCAAAGCGCGTGGAAAGCAAAGTTACCCCCCACTCAACATCCGGCCTATTCGTACCTGATCACCTTGCAGTCTTTGCACGTCAAATGAAGTTGAAATATATCACGGCACTCAACGCTTTCTATAAGCTGCAATGGAACCTGCAATTAAGAAGAGGACATGATGTTATTTCAAGCAGCACTAACACTGCAGTTCCTTTGCATATCTCGCAAGGATTTATTAGATGACTATGTGGAGTCTGAAAAGAGAGAAAACAACATAGAAAACCAAGTCTAAGGACCTCAAGTGCTCTGAAGTGTGGTAGCGTGGATCAGTAGGTTCAGCTCCACTCCTGTATAGTCCAGAAACCTCACAGGAAAAGCGAAAGAAAGCCACAAGCTCCTCTCTCATGGAAGCATCTTCCTCTCTTACAGGTTCAAAGTTTGGGATCTTGGAAATACAATTTTAGCTGTTGGTGTCAAAGAGGAGCTGCTGAGCAAGATCCCCTTGGCAGGCTGCTGCAGCCTACAGGCTTGTTATATGGAAATATCCCCTATTTCCTCTTCAGGGAAAAAACATTTGACCTGTTTAGATCAACACTTGTGATCAAAGCAGCCTTATTTAGAGTAATAACACTGAATAATTCATTTTTAAAGGTGTATTATATGGGCTTGTGCTTATGGCACATGTAACTAGCAGAAGCTGGATGAGGCAAAACATGTAAGTGGATGCAAGTGCCTTTAAAGATAAGAAGCCACAAGATGAAAATATTACTTTTCATTAATATTTTTGGACCTTTACCTGAGACAGGCAAATGTATTCGTTTAAAACAATAATGTGTGTTCAACTATCCCATATGTAACAGTTCCACTTCCAAACAGAGAGAATTGAATTGTTTATCAGATTATATTGAACGCTACACAAGGCAACAAAACCTCTGCCATCAACATCCTTCAATACCGAGGCTATGAGAGAAACACTCAAATGCTCCATTATCTTCTCTGCCAGCAGAGATGTCTCAGAAATATAGACCACAAGAAGACATAGGCTGAGCATGAGGATGCTCAGAGAAAGCCAATGGTAAATGCGATTAAAACCCTTGTGTCTGTCACAGCCACAGTGCTCCCTGCTCACCCAAAAGGCAGAGTCCAGGCTCCTCTTCTGAATGCAAGAGCTCAAATCATTGCCCAGAGCTCACAACTCCCAGAATATAACAGGCAGGTGTTGTGTTGATGCTCATCCTTCACAGAATCCCAGAATGTCAGGGGTTGAAGGGCCCTGGAAAGCTCATCCAGTGCAATCCCCGCATGGAGCAGGAACACCCAGATGAGGTTACACAGGAAGGTGTCCAGGCGGGTTGGAATGTCTGCACAGAAGGAGACTCCACAACCCCCCTGGGCAGCCTGGGCCAGGCTCTGACACCCTCACCCCCAACAAGTTTCTGCTCAAATTTAAGTGGAACCTTTTGTGTTCAAGTTTGAACCCACTACCCCTTGTCCTATCACTGGTTGTCACCAAGAACAGCCTGGCTCCATCCTCCTGACACTCACCCCTTATATATCTGTAAACATGAATGAGGTCACCCCTCAGTGTTCTCTTGTCCAGCTCCAGAGCCCCAGCTCCCTCAGCCTTTCCTCACACGGGAGATGCTCCACTCCCTGCAGCATCTTGGTGGCTGCGCTGGACTCTCTGCAGCAGTTCCCTGTCCTGCTGGAACTGAGGGGCCACAACTGGACACAAGATTCCAGGTGTGGTCTCCCCAGGGCAGAGCAGAGGGGCAGCAGAACCTCTCTGACCTACTGACCACCCCCTTCTAACCCACCCCAGGTACCGTTGGCTTCCTGGCCACCCCTGTCAAAGTACGAAGCAGCAGCAGCGCTGGACTCTCCAAAGCTGGAAGTACCAACCCGGTCCAGGCAAGTTATTCTTTGTTCTTCTTGTTGTAAATGGGCCACTAAAGAACAGAAATTCATCCACAAGGAGACAAGACAGTGTCTGACCTGACAACCCAGTAGTCTGGGTACTCAAAGCTGAACTTGAACTTTGGACTGTGTTTTATTACTGGTTTGAGATCTGCAATAGTCTGATATAAATCACGGAACTGGCACACAAAATGAGGATTCTCTCCTGGGAAACAAGCTCCCTCTTCATGTGCTGTCCTTAAGCTCAACCTGACTGTGGGGTCACCTGCAGACAATACGGGCGGTGCGGATGCTGACGGACGTGGGTACCGACGGAACGGAGGATTTAAATGCACTGCAGGCAAGATCAGACGTACTGTTCTTACAGCACATCTTTTTATTTCAACTGCTCATTTCCTCCATGCATTCTACTTGATTCTAGCCTGCCAGGTAGATAAATTGTTATGATAGTTCTGTCTAATAAATCAAGGGACTGGAACAGCCCTCGGGCTGGAGAATGTCCCTTTCAGCCTCACATACACTGATAAATTATTTAAATCTACCTCTGACTTACAAGGCACCACCTGGAAAGTAAGGGGCCTTTCCCCAGTTAAGACTCTACAAGACTTGCTTTTTAGTCAAATGCTTTGTCTATTAATTCTATTATTTTTTTCAAAGCCCTCTTTTATTGCATTTTTCCCACGTCCATCCTCATTTCAGCAGCTCTTCACCTGGCAGTCTGGTTCCAGCCCTCATTCCCCTGTCTGTGCTCTAATGACACACTGAGTAGTTTTCTACTCCTGCATTAAATTTCCTTCTTTCAAAGTCACTCCTAGTTCTCTGCCCTTTCAACGTGTCCTTTGCTCAACAGCCGTTCTTTTCTCTCTCCCCATCCACTTGCCCAGAATCTGCTGGCTGTTCTTCGGGGCAACCTTCATATCAATCTTCTTCATTTCCTTTTCCAGTCATAAAAACCTGTCCTCTGATCCTCTTGCATTTCCCATCTCTCTCCTGTCCGTTATTCTTTCCCCAGGAAAACTCTGTGAAATTATCTGTGTTCTTTCCCACTGATAAGCTCCCATTTTCATCGTTCTGTTTTTCGGGGTGATGCACACAGCGAGTCCGACATCCAGTGCTCTTGAAAGAGCCATCAATTCTCTTTTTGCAGGCACTTCACCATATAATAATGGCTACCAAAACAAAGCAGTGAAGCAATCATTCTTTGCTTTTATAAGAATAAACATGCATTGTTATCCAAGGCCAATCACATCACTCTAGAGAGCACTAGAGCATCACGCTCTCACAGTATCTCTCTTGATTGTCTTGTCTCTGAAATTATCTCATTTTGAACAATAGCAACGTTCTACAGCTCAAACTTTGTATTTTTGAAATTAAAAAAAACAATAAATTAATTACTGGAACTGTTACCCAGCAGCAGCACAAGATACTTTTAGAGAATGAGACGTCTGGAGTAAGAAAAAGCACAAGTTGTGTTTCCACTGCTGAAACAACCCATGTCGCGGCTCGACCCTTGAGGACCACAGCCAGGCTGCTACCCCGTTTCCCTGAAAATAAGCCCTACCCCAAAAATAAGCCCTAGTAGGATTTTTCACAATGCTCAAAATATAAGCCCTACTCCAAAAATAAGCCCTAGTTACAATTCATTTTTAGAAGTCCATTTAAATAGTGTCCAGGCAGCTATACACGTAAAAAAGGAAAACTAACTGGCAGTGGAATGCAGCAGGACAGATGGGACAGAATGTGATGACATGACTATATTTGAATAAATACTGATTTATTGGTTCAAGATGAAATGTAGACTGTTGTTCATGGCAAAATAAGACATCCCCTGAAAATATACCCTAACACAACTTTTGGAGCAAAAATTAATATAAGACTCTATCTTATTTTGGGTGGAACAGGGTATAAGCCCCTTCACGGGTCACTATGCTCTAGGCCCTAATATACCATTTGCCCTGAGTGTCTCCTGGGTAGCACATGGCACCCATGAGCTGTAATGAGCGTTTACTGCTTGTTTTCCCAGTTCAGAGCCCGAGCTGGTGCCAGAGTTATGGTACAGATGGGCACCCTGAGTAGCAGGAGCCCAAAGTATGTGCTGTGGACCCGAAGCGGGTGAAACGGGACACGCGGAGGAACTGAGGATGTGAGGGCAGCTCAGAAGGACGTGGAGGAATCAAACCCCTCCAGGTGTGATCTCGTCCGTCCAGCCTACAAGGAGTACCTGGCAGAAGTTTTGCTTTTCATTACAGCTAATTACTCTTGGGTTTTGTCTTGAAGCAATCATTTAGTCCCCCTTCTGCTTTCACAATTAACATGCAACGTGAACAATCTGAGTATCAGGATCTGAGAATGAAACAAGGACTAAGCGCTGCTGTCCGGCTCGGAATTAAACAAGGACTAAGCACTACTGCCTGGCTCGGACTTAAACAAGGACTAAGCACTGCTGTCCGGCTCAGAATTAAACAAGGACTAAGCTACCGTACAGCCCAGAATGAAACAAGGACTAAGCTACTGTCCGGCACAGAATGAAACAAGAACTAAGCGCTACTGCCCGGCACAGAATGAAACAAGGACTAAGCGCTACTGCCCAGCTCAGAATGAAACAAGGACTAAGCGCTACTGCCCAGCTCAGAATGAAACAAGGACTAAGCGCTACTGTCCAGCTCGGAATGAAACAAGGACTAAGCGCTACTGCCCAGCTCAGAATTAAACAAGGACTAAACTACTGTCCGTCTCAGAATTAAACAAGGACTAAGCTACTGTCCGTCTCAGAATTAAACAAGGACTAAGCTACTGTCCAGCTCAGAATTAAACAAGGACTAAGTTACTGTCCAGCCCAGAATGAAACAAGGACTAAGCTACTGTCCGTCACTGAATGAAACAAGGACTAAGCTACTGTCCGGCACAGAATTAAGGACTAAGCTACTGTCTGGCACAGAATTAAGGACTAAGCTACTGTCTGGCACCACAACTGTGCTACAGATGTAACAAAACACCAAACCAACCATTTTTTTCAAAGGCCAAGCAAGAGAAAGCTCATACGAAAACTCACTTCATCCCCAAGACTAACGTTTCCCTCATCTCATCAACATGACTTTTCTCTTTTTTTTTTTTACTGTGTCCAAGATCTATTTGCAGAGGCCCCATCCAAGTCCACCGCTCCATAAGAAATAGTTTTTCTCCCTGTAAGCTCATCGCACGGTTTCATAGACTCCTGCTCACAGGGAGAAAAATGACTCGACAGCAGCATCAACTGCAGAGGTTGAGATTTTCCCAAGGAAAGCCAAGCGCCAGAGCTCAGCCTGGGAACCAAACTGCCCGTGTGCACCAAGGGCTCCCTGTTGAGTCTGCATTTCTGTCCCACGGATAAATGTAAGTCAACACTTTTGAATGTCATAATCCCTCCGAGTTACGCACGGTCTACTGGATCTTTTGCATTTAAAACACCGCATTGCTATTACTACCGTGATCTAGGAAATGATCCCCAGCAAAGACGGGTGTGTACAGTCGTTTTCCACAGCGTTGCAACGTGAGCATTACTAACTTTTAAACGTCTTTATTTTCAAGTACGGGTGCAATGAATGATCCAGCAGCACTGTGCTACTTACTGAGGTTTCCCAGGCACTGTTTTGACAGCCAGTCTATTGAATTGCAAACAGAGAGAGAATAGTACGGTGAACAAAAACAAGAACAAAGACCAGGAGAATCCATTTTTAACTGGATTCCAATTCCATCACGCAGTTGCCTTTACTAAGGGATCAATTCTACCATGAGAACATCCCACCCGCTTCCAGGAGACACCTGCACAGAACAGCCGCACGTTCCTGCTACAATAACACAGATACTTGCTAAGAATCCCCTTTCTTAGACAAAAGTGCATCTCTCCGCTGAGCTGACAAGGTTGTTAGTGTGGCTGGACTTGGTCAGGATAGCGATTCTTAGGAAAATAAGGCAAAATTATGAACAAAATAAGCAACCCCCCCTCACCATGTCCTAATGTCAGTCAGTTATAAATTCTTAAAAATGTCTTTTTACAGATGTTTTCTGAACAGCTCTCGTAACAAAAGCAGTAGGAAAGAATCAAGATGAACTCAATCAATAATTTAGAAAATCACTGTCTGATCAATAGTTTCGATCCACAATAACCAAAGTGATTATTACGCCAATATTTAACAACTTCAATGGTTCCTAATTATTCTAAGTGTGTTCTATCCTTAATGCAAATCCTGTCTGCCTTGGCTTCATCCTGCATTATTAGTAATGGCCTTATATGGTTACAGAAGAATAATCTGTATTCTGCTTTACCTCGTACATTATCTAATTGATCCTTTCTGGTTAACGGTGACGTGTGACGCAGGACAAACGAGCCTGGAGACCCCAGACGGTGAGAGGGCAGCTACTGGATGTGAAAGCCGGGGAAGCAAAATTAATATGACCAACTTGTACGGGCTCTTTCCTCAGCAACTCTCGCTACTGCTCAAAAATATTAAATAGAACATTCTTAACAATTAACACCCCCAATTATCTTAAGGACAGATGTGACAGTAAGTGCGGTACATGTATTAGTGGCCTCCCTAAGAAAGTAACTATTATTTCCTGTCATTCCTCAGGACGAACTCTTGATTTCTAGATTTACAGTGTAATTGCTTTGTTCAGAAATAATACTTGTATTTGCTGAAAATCATGATGATTTTTAGCACTTTGATGATGTACGCAGATGTTCACCAGCCTACTGCAACAATTCATGAACTAAAGTAGCGCTTAAAGTGATTCAGAACTATGGCACAGGCACATTTCCAAGTCTGTAGATAACACAGCTATACTAGAGACAACATAAACCAATAAAGATGGAGTTTCAGTTACTAAATAACATTTTTCTGGCACGAAATAATTAAACACCAATTTCCATTTAAGATTGCCGTGGCAAACATTAGATCAGTCAGGTGCACAGGAGATCTCGCTGATGTCCAGCCCGTTGTGTGTCACTCATGTATGTGTTGTTGGACACTTGTTGATTCTTATATTTTGTTTCCTTTGCTTTTCTCAGGTGGGAACAACAGGCAGTTCTGGTGTTTGCCACTTAACTCACCACCACATAGTTCAGGATTTATGACCAACACATGGCAACGGCGACCAACACATGGCAACGGCGACCAACACATGGCAACGGCGACCAACTAGTCAGGGATGGGACTTGTCTCGAAATAAGGAGATCGGCAAAAAAACCCATCATCAGGAGAAAAAAGCTTTGATTCTTTGGATTTTGTGTTACCAGTTTTAGCACCGATATCCACAAAGATATTTCTGTGCCATGTATAATGTTGTATCAAATTCTAGATAGTTCACAAATGGTATTACAACCACTGTAAGTCAGGATTAGACTCTTGCAAAGGACTACACATTGCCCTTTAATTTCTGTCCATGAGCATCAGTAGCTGGATGTGTAACCATTTTTAAGAATGGATCCTTGGGGTAAAGCTCTTTAAGGAAAGGCGTATGTCCAAGCCCCAGCTCCGGTACATCAATGACTGTACTCACATTACCCAGCTTCAGGTGTGTAAATTCAGCAGCTGGACCTGCTTCCACCTTCGGGAGCTCCAAGCAAAGCACAAATCTAGTCTGGGTGCCTAAAGAGCCCTTTGGAAGACCTGGGATTTATTAATAACTACCGACTGCACCCAGAGCTCGGGGAGAACAAACAGCTGTACAGAGAATGGAGAGCTGAGCAATGTGAATTTTCCTTCCAAAGCCCAATTTTCAGAGCAGCTGAGGCATCTTTTGATGCCTAAATATGCATCTGTCCTCCCTGAAAAAATCTCATAAAGAGAATTTCCATTACCTTAAAAGGCAGGATCGCTGCACTTTGATCCTCAATTCTCTCATTTGGGTTGAGTTCAGAATATGATACAACCACAGTAGCACGAACGACACTTACATTCACAACGGACTCCTTGAATTTGATGTGGAGCCTGTAATTGGAAAGCGCAATGATGGCATCCTCTGCTCGTCCGACGTACTCCGTGCTCTCACCATGAAGCTCAATGAATGGGACCTTCCGAATAGGAAGAAAAATCTTTCAGGAACCATTTACCGCAAAGATGCAACCTCTTGTAAGTATAAATTCAAGCATGCACCATGATAAAATCCAAATGAAACGCTGCTGAGAACTCAGCCCAGCTATTACTGCTGAGGCAAGTCTGGGGTAAGGTTGGTTCAGAGGTTAATTGCAGCCTTTGTTGAAAATGATTCCTCATTTTCTTTTCATTTTCCTGAGTAGCGAGTGCTTGGTCAGGGAAAACAACGATTTTTTTAATGAAAATCTAAGTAAAAATTTTTGGCAAGAAGTCTGACCAACCCCTTGATTTACGCTCACTCCTTACTTAATGGAGGGTGGCATTTCCATGATGTTAATTAAATTCATCCTTAAGTATGCACACCATAAAATGAACAATCATCTATGCTACTGGTCCCCAATATTCACTAAGAAGCTCTTGTAACCATCTTCGACTGGATCCCTAAATGCTGAAATCAGCTGGACAAATTGCACCTTTTGCTTCTCACTGCAAATAGAAAATGCACAACATGCTGCTGCTTTATGACGTTAGAAAATCTGCATTCGTATTACACTACATGTAACAATTTCAACCATTTAATTAAAAATGTGACTTAAGCCCCATTTAGCTGAGCTGGGTAAAACTTGAAAATAATCTGGTTCTACACCAGTTTAGCTTAAATCAATTAAAAATATTTTCTATTAAAACAAAACAATGTATCTGCAGTTGATGTGAGAGTGTCTATGTGGATAAGTCGCTTGAACTAAATCCATTTCAAAAGGAACTTTGGAAAATTGATAAACCCAAAAAAATACCCATTTTGTGCAAAATAAAGGCTTTTGGCTTCTCTGTAACAAGAAGTAACGGTCGTACTTAACTAGCTCAATGTTATTTTGAGTTCTAAATGATGGAATAAAGCCTAGCACTTGAAATTACTGCAGAATTAATGGCTATATGTTTCAGCCACTCTAAGGAAACTCTTGCAATATGATGCACCAACAGCACATGAATAGTTAAAATGTGTTTCTCCTCTGACTGCGCTAGATTGCGAGTTAAAATCCTACGGGAGAGGCTGGAGAATCTCTCAACCAGAGGGATCGGGACGTGGCTGTTACCTGCAGGTTCTCGTCCTCTCGGATCAGCTGCTTCCTGGGAAAGATCTGATTGGCCTGGATGCATTCAAGGCTGTGCTGAGTCTCTTCATCCTAAAAAGCAAAGCGGGACAGTTCACCGAGCGCTGTCACTTGCTGCCTCCTTCAACACCCGCTATCAACAAGCAACCAAAACCCCACCAGGAAGGGCTCTGCAGAGAATTCGGGTATGGGTAACTTAATAAAGGCACCTAACTTGCAAAGCCAAGCATGCCAACTAAATATATTAGAAATAGGTTTCCTTCCTGCTGACTGATTAATAAACTCATTAAAAAAAGACTTGTATTAGGAAAAGAGTATGAGTCTAGACTAGCGCTAACATTACATTAATTCTCTAATGTTTTTCATATTTTAGGCTATTCTGCTCTGTAACAGACTCTACAAACCCCTTTTTCTTACCATGACAGGCCCTGGATAGGAGGAGAAATCCTCGTCTTCACTCACAATACTTGGAGGCTCTTCTTATTATTAAAATCTAGAAAACCAGAGAAGTGTAACAATGAAGTTAAACTCATTTGCTTTTGTCAAACAAATACAAATTAACTTTTAAAGACCGAGAGTTCAGTTGTTAGACAACTGCAAGCAAACATTATTATGAAAAGATGAAATCCATATAAACTAACTCTCCTGAGAGACAAAATTGTTTCCAAATGTGTCTGGCTCCTTCTGTTCATTCTGAAAAATCGTTCAAGGTTCTGCTGGGAGAACACCCGACCGATTGCAGCAATTATACCACTGTTGAGCTCATCTCAATTAAAACATGTTCATCTTTCTCCATTACCTGAGTTTTCTCCCAGGCCCTTTGCAGATGGTGATTCACAAACACACAGGCTATAAAACCAAAGGGATCGTTGTGATAAGTGTCTGAGCTGTTCTGTAACACAGGCCGATGGAGCCTCCTGAAATCACCTTGTTTCAACAGTGGCATATGAATTAAAGTTCATATACAGATCAAACTCCCCATTTTAGAGTTATGACTCAATTTCTACACCCATGGATGTATCAAAATATCCATTTGCTTGCAGTGACCTTTCCAAAGGCTCCAGATCACTATACACTAGTGAATCGCTCTCTCCACCATCTATTAACAATAGATAACAATATCTAATAACAATAATAATAATAATATAATAACAATCCCCCAACCTTTAATCATCTGCACATTTTCTGGAAATATTGAAGAGCATACCATCTTGAAATTTATGCCTATTAGGCGTAATGATGGAAGTCAGTATAAGAGTTACAATTTGGTTTTGAGATTTATCTTACATTCAATTCTTTAAATTCAGGTATAATTTTAAATTTATAGATGGTATCCCCTCTGTAAAAAAAATTACTCATCTGGGTATTTTACGGGACTTGCGCATAGAAGATACAAATGAAAACGTATCAGTTGAGATCACAGAATCCCAGAATGTGAGGGGTTGGAGGGCCCTGGAAAGCTCATCCAGTGCAATCCCCCCATGGAGCAGGAACACCCAGATGAGGTTACACAGGAAGGTGTCCAGGCGGGTTGGAATGTCTGCACAGAAGGAGACTCCACAACCCCCATGGGCAGCCTGGGCCAGGCTCTGACACCCTCACCCCAAACAAGTTTCTTCTCAAATTTAAGTGGAACCTCCTGTGTTACAGTTTGCATCCATTGCCCCTTGTCCTGTCCCTGGTTGTCACCAGCAGAGCCTGGCTCCATCCTCCTGACACTCCCCCTTTCCATATTGATCCCCAGGAATGAGTCCCCCCTCAGTGTCCTCTTGTCCAGCTCCAGAGCCCCAGCTCCTCAGCCTTTCCTCACACGGGAGATGCTCCACTCCCTGCAGCATCTTGGTGGCTGCGCTGGACTCTCTGCAGCAGTTCCCTGTCCTGCTGGAACTGAGGGGCCACAACTGGACACAAGATTCCAGGTGTGGTCTCCCCAGGGCAGAGTAGAGGGGCAGTAGAACCTCTCTGACCTACTGACCACCCCCTTCTAACCCACCCCAGGTACCATTGGCTTCCTGGCCACAAGGGCCCAGTGCTGGCTCATGGTCACCCTGCTGTCCCCAGGACCCCCAGGTCCCTTTCCCCTACGCTGCTCTCTAATAGCTCATTCCCCAACTTACACTGGAACCTGGGGTTGTTCCTGCCCACATTCAAGACTCTACACTTGACCTTGTTATATTTCATTACATTTCTCCCCACTCAGCTCTCCAGCCTGTCCAGGTCTCTGATGGCAGCACAGCTTCCAGTGTCACCACTCCTCCCAGCTTGGTGTCACCAGCAAACTTGCTGACAGCCACTCTATTCCCTCATCCAAATCATTGATGAATATATTGAATAATACAGGCCCCAGTACTGACCCATCAGCAGAGAGCATCCAAATTACTGCACAACACGGTTCTTGCTCTAATTGCTGCACTCAGCTGCAAAACAGCTCCTATCAGAATCATGTGGCTTTTCATGTGAGTGTAAGAACCTTTTTATGGTGAATTTTGGAGAAGCTGTTTGAAAAAAAACACAGGGGTTTCAGTTTGAATCAGGATTAGATCTAATCTGTGATGCTGCCAAGATAAATGGTAAAAGAACTTCTACGACTGGTTCTAAAACAAATAGTCTGCACACTCACGGTGCTCCCAGAATGAGTGAAATGCTTCGTCAAGCACCACAACACAAGAGAATTTATAAATATCGTTGGCAAAAATAGCAAGAAATATCGAATGAAGCTGATCCCACTGAAGAAATCAATTCTCAAGTAGACTCATAGCATTGTTTTCTCATTAGTTGCAGAAAGGAATCAGAATTCTCGTTTTGTTTAATGGCAGTTGGCACATAAACAGCTCCTCTATGACATTCCAACCATTTCCCAGAAACCAAATGTTCAAACAGAGCTTCAATAATAACTGACCAAGAAAACATCTTCAGAAAGGGCACCCTCAAATTCAGGCTCCTACTTATAAATAGGATCCCATATAAAGAGCAGAGAGCTATAGTGTAGTGAATTGTTAGAAATAATATTGGTTCCTTGTCAGGACTGAGGCCAAAAAGGGTTATGTTATCAATTTACTGTGCTGCCCTTGCAACTGTAGTCTCACATATATTAAATTACACCAAAAAGAGGTTGGTCTTGTTAATTCTCCATCCTTACGTTCTGCTTGAAAAGATAAATGAGCGGTAAAGGTTGGAACCTCAGCCTCCCTCCAAGCCAGGATGGGAACATCTTAATTACCTTTCACTTCAGATGTGCCTTCTGGTCTAAATTATGTACATAATTAAGACTAGAAATAACCATCTGTTTGCCAGCGATTCTAAACAAAATGAGATTGTATAAATAAAGGATCATTTAAATTCACATGTATTTAAATGCAGTTGGACTTATAACAAGGAGAAACTCGTGGCGGGGGGGTAGCTGGTCTGACCCAAAGCATACAATGAGCTTACCAAAGAACGAGATAATAGAAGTCCTCTTTGCCCCAGAAAGTTTCAACCGCGACTCCTCCAACACTTCACATCGGCAACTGCAAATAAAAAGACAGCGCTTTAAAACATGAACGTTCTTTGCATAAAAAACAAACGTTGAGCAAATTATACAAGAAATTCAACTGGTATGTTAGTTTGTCTCAATTAAAGAGGAAAAGTAAAAAGTACTGATAGGGAAGTTGTAACTCCTGAGATGTTATTATGCCCAAGGAGGGAATTCAACAATGGGATTGGGACAGACACATGTGCTGGTCAAGAACAGTTCAGAGATCACGGCCACAAAGCAACTCACATGTTTTTTAAACTTATTTGGTACACAGGAGTACAAAATATATTACTTAGCAATACAAGCTACAGGAGATAGATCCACCTGGTTTTGTACTGATCTTCCAAAGTGGTTTTAAATTCTACACAACAATTACCTTTTTCCCCCCAGGAAAGCAGATGAAAAGCTCCCAACAGTGGTTATTCTTGGGCGCTTTTGGACAAAGCTGCGAAAAAGCCCCACGTACGGCAACGCTCGCATGATACCGTCATAGAAAGCCTTATCTTTTTGGCTTTCCAAGTGCTGGACAAACAGTGATTTCCTCAAAAATAAATTTAAATGTTGTTTCACAAATATATATTAAAAAAATACTCTCTATAGGGAGAAAATATCTGATTTGCTTCATTCCTCGCTGCTGTATAACCTCATCTGGGTGTTCCTGCTCTATGGGGGGATTGCACTGGATGAGCTTTCCAGGTCCCTTCCAACCCCTGGGATTCCGGGATTCTGCTCATTGCCGCAGGTTTTCAGAGATGTCGTCTATAGGGACACAGAGTTCTATATGAAAATACCCAAACCTACAATTACAGCTCCAGACTCAACCCAACCATTGAGCAGCCAAAGGGCTGGAATTGCAGCCCTTGGATCCACCGTAACCGCCTGCGTATGTGCCTGGCAAGTCTAATCCTCCAAACATATCATTCTGCTGCTAGAAATAGTTTGCTTGTACTTCGACGTTCCACAACGAGGGAGAACTTTCACGTTCTGCTCCATTAGAAAAATAAATCTCTGGTTTGCATTTTTGTGTCCTTTAGGTTACGGCTTATAACAGGGGAAAAAACCCCAAGAAATAGGACTGATATCGTAGAAAGAAATAGTTGAAAAGCACAAGCTTAGATGCATCTAACACTGCATTCTAACATTGTGCACAGCAGACACACTTTAGGGGAATCTCATATGCATCTACATCCAGCTATTATTTTCATAATCTGTGACACTAGGATGCTCTACTTTAAAACACACAGAATCCCAGAATGTCAGGGGTTGAAGGGCCCTGGAAAGCTCATCCAGTGCAATCCCCCCATGGAGCAGGAACACCCAGATGAGGTTACACAGGAAGGTGTCCAGGCGGGTTGGAATGTCTGCACAGAAGGAGACTCCACAACCCCCCTGGGCAGCCTGGGCCAGGCTCTGACACCCTCACCATGGAGAAGTTTCTTCTCAGATTTAAGTGGAACCTCCTGTGTTCCAGTTTGCACCCATTGCCCCTTGTCCTGTCACTGGTTGTCACCAGAAGAGCCTGGCTCCATCCTCCTGACACTCCCCCTTTCCATCTTTATCCCCAGGAATGAGTCCCCCTCAGTGTCCTCTTGTCCAGCTCCAGAGCCCCAGCTCCCTCAGCCTTTGCTCAAATGGGAGATGCTCCACTCCCTTCAGCATCTTCATTGCCCTGTGAATGATCCCAGCTGCTAAAAACCTCAGCTAAGCAGGAATTAAACTTTATAAAACAGTTTCTAAAAGCAACACTTGATTACCTGCAGAGATCAACTTTTTTTTGTAGTTTATTTTAGAACATCTCCCAGCCAACAAGCCATACCCAACTCCAACAGCTTTACAAGCTGATGATTAAACGCGGCACCCGGAGCAGAAAGAACAGAGTTTTACTCTGAGGTACCAGCCTGATTGATCAACATGTTGAACTTTACAGCCGCCTGGTTCTACAAAGTCGCCTTTGACGGGAATATTCAACAAGCTTATTAAACAACAACAAAAAAAGGTACGAAGGCAGATTACGCAAGTCTAGAACGACTCTTCAGAGAGTTTTCTGGCCACATCCTTGCTTTTAAAAACACAAGATACACACTGAGGGTAGCAGAAGATAGACTTATTTTGTGTGCTCGAGGTGCAAGAAATAAACCTTCGCAAGCCTGCAACAAGCCTTTTATTGAATTTAGTGCGGTTTGGAAGAAGCCACCGAATCTCCAGGGTTTTGTAGCGAAGTTTGAAAACAGGAGAAAAATGTTCCAATAGAAGTGTTAATAATTGCGCCTTATTCCAGCCAGTCCTCAGCAAACACCTCGGGCCACATTCCTCCGCGGGGCTGCGGGGCACAGATAAGCACCTCTACTGTTATCGCTTCCTAAGTCAAGCGCTTGTGCCAAAATTCAAGAAAAAAATACAGAAAAAATACGCTGACTGTAAAAAAACCAACAAAAAATAAATCACAAAACTAAAACACTAATTACTGAAGGGAGGGGCAATCCCAAGCGCTGGGTGTGTTTAATTAAGAGTGCCCGGCACACGGGCGCTCGCTGCCCCGCGCAAGGGGACACATCCCCCCCATCCCTGTGCTCCCGCTGTTTCCTTGGCACTTGATCTGCAAAAATCAGATGGGCAGCACAGGAAAGCAAAGGGGAGCAGATGAAAAAGTGAACAGGACCCCTTTGTTAAATCCTACATCGGCACACGTGTCTAGTAAAGGAATTGGCTTTGCACCATCTTTCTTCCTAGGTGCTCACATCCTCAGAGCTGCTTTGGGTTTGATTGCTTTTATATTCACATTTAACGCAGCCTGATTTTAAACATGTAAGAAGTCACTCTGCCCCAAGGCTTCAGTACTTCAGATAATGTGAACAGAACCCTTCAACTCAGCTTTTGCTTCGAACCATCTTCTTCCGATCCCCCTCTGTTGACTATTTTGTGATGCTGGGTACGAGGTGAACACTTCAACCAGCATGGCGGTCTTGCCTCTCCTGGTTTTTCTTGGAAGATGTTATGGACAAGTAGAGTGGCGGGATGATATATCATACTGTGAGACGGAAACACAAGTCGTAATATGGTTGTGGGGGAAATTCGGATAAATTGTTTCCAAGTTGCTAGAACTTTTATCCCTGAAGATATTCCCACCTTGAGCAAGCCAACAACACTGACCCTACTCTGGGCAGAGCGCTGGGCTACACAACCTCTCAGCTACATTATCCCATCAGCCTGTGACAGTGTTTGTCTTGACATTTATTTAAACAAAACACTGGCAAATAGCTACTAAAACAGCCCCGAGAAGTTTTGATAAACATGTTTGTTTAATTAGGAGATTGGGAAGTTGTCACTTTGGTTTCTTAGCAAAAGGCTGTACCTTGCAAGAACAGAAGAGGTTTGGTTTGATAAGCATGAAGTGAAATGACAAAATACTTCCCAATTTTCTCTAGCCACACACAAAGCTATCCTCATAAGGACACAGATAAACAAGAGCAAACTTTCTTCTGCTATTTGGAAGGTGTATTTTTTCCTCCCTTTGCTGCAATATGGCATTTCCGCACCGTGTACGTTGTCCCATGTTGCAACCTCCATATGATGCAAGTGTGGCTACTGATTAGAATTTCTCTATTTCCATTTACATTTCTAACTTCGCAATATTCCTGTTCCCACACAGCCCAGCTCTGCAGCAACTCAACCTCCTCTTGCACCATATCACATCCTACCCATTTCATCACCTTTTTGTATGGCTGCTTTCCGCTCAGCTTTAGCTTGAGATTATTCTCCTCCTCTTTCACGTTCTTCCCAGCAGATTTTAGGTCGCTCTCCCCCAAAACCATTTTTACCCTCTTGTTAGCATGCTAAGGAACCGAGTGCCACTACCAGCTCCCTTGCACTCGGGGTAATGTGGGCACCTTGTGGTTGAGCCAAAAAACACAAAGGGGACAAAAGCGTTGCGACCTCCACCCTGAGCATGGTCGTTCTGATGCCAGAGAGCGGGTACAAAGCTGCTGCTTAAACACATGCACATAGAGAATCAGAGAATCATTTTAGTTGGAAAAGACTCTCAGGATCATGGAGTCCAACCATAACCCAACTCTACAGTAACCCATGTCCCTGAGAACCTCATCTATGAGCCTTTTCAACCCCTCCAGGGATGGTGACTCCAGCACTGCCCTGGGCAGCCTGTTCCAATGCCCAACAGCCCTTTCCGCGAATAATTTTTTCCTAATATCCAATCGAAACAACCCCAATCTCCAGGGAGGTATTTTCTGGTTTCTACTGCCACGTGCCTGCTCCATCACACACTTGTGCAGATAAAGTTACATCATTTCCAGCTTGAACATGAAGGAGTGTTCACATCAATACTCAAACAGCTCACTTTGACACGGATGGGAAGCATCCTGCCTAAGAGCACTTGCCTTATTCCATTTTCCTTTCTACCTGTGCTTCTGTGAGTGAAGAATAAAGTTAATTACATGAGTCCAAAGCATCAAAAAGGTTCTGTCAGCATCAGTCACTGCCCTGACTCATACATTAATGGTAAGGCAAATCATTTTCCTTTGCAAGCCTTTCCAGGCGGCATGTGTGCTTCCTTCAGCTTCCCACTCAGAAGAGGCATTGATCTGGTTTTAAAGCCTTTGATTAAGCCGATTATCTCTGCATACTAGTGAAGAGAGATCACTTCTTCCACTGCAAAAATGAAATGTAGAAGCAGTAGTTCAAAGTTAAACCCAAAAACATCTCGAGCAGTAAAAGCAAAGCACGGAACGGCAAATAATGCAGCGGGCAAAGCGCTTCTGAGCCTGCGGCCACCCAATGGAGGAGAGGGAAATTCAATCCTGTGTTACGGAAAAATGGACCCTCCTTAACTGATATAAACAATCAAAATCAGTGGAACTTTAGGTGCGATTATAGCATTAATTATTCCAATAAATAGGAGGTTTTTTAGGAAGAATGCTTCTGAATAAAAGATTATATATCAATGTTCTCCTTCACTGACCCGAAAACAACACAGGTCAAAAGACCACAGCAAGCTTGACAGCGAAATCTGAAGAAAACGTCACATTTTCTTACAAGATTGCAGTTCTGCTTTTCTTTGAATTCCTTTTTCATTTGGATAAAGCCTTGAGATCCAAATGCTGCAATTGCTCATACAGAAGCCAGGATACAATCTACCCAGCGATGTTCTGCTGAACCACTGGGCGTTTAAAATCCAAATTAATCACCCATTCTGTCATTTCCCTTTTATTTCAATTACTTCATATTCCTCTGTTTTATGTGCATGACAAGTAACATCTTGGAAGGCCCAATGAGTTTGGTGTGAATTGTGTGCAGATCTGCAGGGACGGGATCTGAATCCAATAGTCGTGCATGAGAGGAGGCAGGATGCAAAACACTGACCAGAGCTTGAGCTGCTGGAAACTCGGGAGATTTGGGTACATTCTAAGCCAGAAAAGTGACCAAGTGTGCTGGGGAGGGAATATTATGTCAAAAGTTAACCGGAGAGCGATGAAAACAGGGCAACATAAGACTGAAGTTATGAAACAGAAAAAGCAAATCAGCAAGACTGAGACCAGGCAGCAAAAGTTTCCACTGAGGATGGTGGAAGATGGGGAAGAAGGGAATCATTTGCTCCTCACACTTCCCATTTTTCCACTAAGGTTCTCCCAAGCCGCTTGCCATGAGTCACACTCCCCTCTTTCTTCCTTTGGAAAAGAAAAGCAACAAACAAACAGGCTGTTAAAGTCTCAAAGGTTTTAGTCATCCCCCTTCCCTCCTCTGGGACCATTTTGCTTTAAGCCAGCCCTTGCCATTAACTGCACGAGCCCTGGGAACAGTGGCTGCTGCTGGAGGAGAGCAGCGTTAATCACCACAGGCTCCTTACACATTGTATTAATATTTTACTGATAGCCAACGTTAAAGAGATCTACAAATAATTTTAAAATATTTTGAAAACAGGAAGAACCATAAAGCAAATTGGATTTGAAGTCTCCTTTGGTGTTCCAAGTCACACTGCCATGGGAATTATTTTTTCCCCACTGAACTGCCTTAGGGTAACACACAGTTACGCTATCAGCTCCTAAGCGTGGAAGCTGACCTCATTTTCACCATACTTTGTCTGGCACAAAGCTTTTAAAACCTCTTTAACAAATCATCACTCAATGCTTTGTAATAAGCCAACTTTATCGAAACACCAAGTACCTGCTAGGAATACCCTACTTAATGCTTTGAGAAATGGTTAAGTTACTACGAGGTGTCCGTAGCAGGAAAATCAGCCCCCCCAGAGGCTCAGAGCAATGGCACCAATCAGCCAGATCACAGAAAAGTCTCTTTTCAATAATCAAGGTCTATAATGACACACCACTTATCGCACACCTTGTGCAATGCAATTACAGACTATACTTTTAATCCATGAATTCTTCAATTGCATTGAAAAGAGCTGTTCTGTCAAGGAGGCCATTGGGGGAAATGGATTTCCACCTTGGCTGTGTTCATGATGCCGTTCGGTGTTTGGTGATTGACACCAACTACTCTACACAGGAGTGGAAGTTACTCATTTCCAATGGCCTAACACCAGCACTTGGTAAAAACTGTGGCACACTCCAAAAACGCCTTTAATTTTACACTTACAGTGGTTTTGCTATAAAACAGACTATGCTTGCATTCCCTGAAACATCAGAACGGGTACTGCTCCCATAGTCCCCCCCAGCAAAACACTCCCCTGCCTTATCTTACACCAACCTGACATTTCAGACCCCTCGCAACGTAATTCAGCTCCAAGGTGCGAGAAGAAACTAATCCAGAGAGAAGTCAGACAATGGCACTACTACTGTACAGTGCTGTATGTGCTGCTTCCTTGCAGAGCAGATGTCAATAAAAAGCACCTGCATATCATTCAGAATCCAGAGGCAGCTTAAGAATCACTGCAACACCTGCAGAATGACATTTTCTTTACAGAACTAGTCCATTTGTCTGTTCGTCTCTTAAACTACTTATATATTTACTTCTCAAAGCACTAAGCAGGCTAAGTTTAAATGGCGGAGTTTGCTGTTCAAACAGCAATTACCCTCAGAAAGCCCTGAGCTACAGCAGAGCTCGAGCACCCACCTGCGTCCCGCACCAACAGGAACGCTGTCGGCTTTGGGTAGAATACATCACATTTCTGCCAGCATCTGTGAACTTCGGGATGAAGAGCTGGTCTCTTCCAAACCAGCCATGATAGAGGATAAGTATATTTGTCCACAGCATTAATACTACTGCTTATTTACAGTAGGAAAGCGTTGCATTCAGGTATGTATTTATTAGTACATGCAAAACTATTCTGCTCACACAATGCAATCAAGCAATCACACTGGAAGAACTCATCTAGGCTTTATTTAGCGACAAGGGACCACTTTTTATTAACTAGCCACCTAAACTGCACATTTCAGGAGATAATCAAGGATCAGACGAGCTTTTCTAGGCAGATAAACAGCTGTTTTCTCCAGAGCAGGCCAAATACTTGCTTGGGCATCATCCGCAGAACTGCCACAACATCAGCAGCACTCGCTGTTCAACCAGCCACTCACTACATGTAAATACTGTGAGGCAAAAGTCAAATTAGGAAGAGATAACCCATGTGTGCTTGTGCATGATAAGGAGAGCAGCAAGAGCTGGGTTAGGAAACACTTGCAGCTTAAGTGAGCAGAAGGAATTTTCTGCTCACTCCTATTTAGAAAGTTCCAGCTTCAAGGCAGACACATGATTTACCAGAACAGGCTGCTGTTTTCCTTACCTTTGAGCAGCTAACCCATTCCAGCCCAGAGCAAACAGATTATCGCATCGATCCATCTCCACGTTCAACTCCTCCAGGCTCTCAGGAGTTGGTTCTGTTACTATTCAAGTTTTCTGCAGCAGGAGAGCAGATTCCTGCCAGTGCTGCCCTTCAATCAGCACAGCTCTGAGGAGCTCAGGCTCCTCGCGTGTATTGAGACGTACCCAGAACTCAGATGCCTTCCCCAATTAAGGAGCCTTCCTATATTTAGATCACAAGGGGCAGACAAACTGGTTTGGCTGACCTACCAGCACGGGGCCTCCAAGAAACCTGCTACTTGATGTCCGCCCTTTGGTCGGCCGATTCAAGTCACTAGGAGAAAAAGCAGAAGAGCAAATATCTTTTCTCCTATGGTTAAATCACTTCCAAATATTAAGACAGTTGTTTATTCCCATCTTTTTCCATTCATGGAAAAACACGGTTACTTTCAGAAGCAGGAAATGTAACTGGAAAAACACTATTTTCGATTTGCACTTAAGAGCTAGAGATGGGGCTCCGGAACTAAAATAAAAGGCAAGCAAAGAATGATAAACTTTACAAGTGTCTTATGAATACACAGAAAAAGGACCACGAGCCACATGCAGATGGAACCGCAGTGAGGGGCTCTGAAGAGCCAAGACCGCATCTCTCAAGAGCTCCATCACACACCAAGGGTTTCAACAGCATTCAATTACATACATTATGAGCATCTAGTATGAAGCACTGAGGTGTTCAATGGACTAGTTCGTTCTGTCATTCCTCTACAGGCACAACAGTGGTGTTTTAGAGCCGGCTGACTCTCTGATGTAATTTTTTAAGCTTGTTTCTAAGTCCAGAAGCCCTCCAGCTACTCCAGCAAGGCAGTACGCAACACAACCGCCTTGTTCCCATCTTGAAAATAAAGGCAGGAACAATTACAATTTCTACAATCCTGTTTCCAGACTACCCAGGGAGGCTGAGCACAGTCATGGCAACTCCCTCAAATCTTTTCTTTATACAACACCTTCCATAATACTGAAAATACACAAACTTGTCAGTTTACACTGAAGCTGCACAGACATCCAGAGCCAGGAAAGAATTTACTTGGATTAACAGAATACGCTTCTTCCAAAAAAACTAAACAGCGTGAAGCCCAAGTTAAATACATTTAGGCATTTCAGAGAGGCACACCAAAGAAGGTTCTGTGGTTGTTTTTAAGACACATTTGTGTATCAAAACACTGAGTTTCAGTTAGAATTGAAATTAAGTTCTGCACTAGACTGCAGCTTTGTTAGTGAAACAAGGTCTGACATCCCTCCAGTTAATATTTATTGGCCCTTCCTTCTCTAAAGTTAAAAATCCATGGATCTAAATGTTTGAGCTTCCTTAGGAAGATATTTGCCTGTATGGTAACTGTGTCTCCTTTGAAACCCCTGTTTCGATGGCAAAATCAACCACCTGGAGTGTGTTTCTCTAGGGAACATGGATTTCCTACCTGCTCACTTCAATCACCTACAGGAAGGTCTCTAGAGCAGATTAGTTTTTACCAAAAAGAGTAATTACTTCAGTAAACTATTTGATACGTCCGCACATATAGGCAAATGTATTCCTACAGCAATTCAACACTAGAAGCACTTCATCTACAGCAACCTTTGTTTCTAGTGTTGAATTATTGTAGAAATGCACTTGCTTGTACACACAGACATTTATGGCCTTGTCAGCTCTAATGGGACTACCTAGAACACATTTTTTCCCAGAATTTGGTTTAGTGTGGATTCACTCAAGTCAGGCAAACCTCAATTTGAAACCTTCCTCGCTTATTTTCCCTAGAGAAACTCATTGATATTGGCAAATATAACAAACCCTGAGAAGGGAGAACATTAATAATACAAACAACACAAGAAGTCATCTAAGTGTTTTAGCCTTTAGAGCACATTCACTCCTTCCCTGTGTGACTCAAAACAAACTTAGTTTACTAAAGAAGACTTGGTTGTAATTAAGAGATAAATCATTTTAAAGGAACTAAAAGTTTAGGCTTTCCTGTTACCTAAACAAAATACAGCCACATTACCTGTACGTATGGTAGAAGTGAGTGCTGTTCAACAACTAATTCTTGAGGCATCAGGGAATTTTCATTTTAAATATAGTTTAATCCAATATTTAAAAAATACGTGAGTTTGTATGCAGGAAACTTTGGTTATTCACTTGAATTTTGTTGTGCATTTGAATCATTCTCAGTCAGACTCAACCTTCCTTTAAAGAAATACAACACAGCTGTATATCCATCCTTATGGGAAATTTCGCATGTCCCCTTCAAGTTGTATTTTATACAGATATGCAAGAACAAGCGCATTAGTCCACAAGCTTGCTTAAAGGTCTGAAAATAGCCCAAGTTACACATTTGTAGCACAATTCTTAGCTGTGACCTGCAGATACCAACCTTCAACTAAATGCACAGGAGCATTTCATAGTAAAAATTAAGATCAACTAAATTCATCTATTTTTATTCTTTATCCTTCAATTTGAAATACCCTCTGGTAAGTGACTCAGTAGCAAAACCAAGACTGTATTTACCAAACATGCATTTAGAGATGTTTGTCTTCAACCTACGATGATAAAACACTCACGTCGCATTTGCTTAGATTTGAAAAGTGAATCAGGAAAGTTTGGGGAACGAAAAAAAGGAGCAAGAGGTTTAGTACTTAAGTTTGGGGTCCTAATTTATTGCTTTGCTCCTGATGAAATTAAATGGCAAAAAAACCCTGACCTCAAGTGACATCTCGTTTCACGATGTGTAAGTGGATGGAGCTGCTGGCAACCCATGAACACAAGACTGGGTTTGCTCAGGTATTCAAGGATCTCCTTAAAGATCTTATGAGGTGCGAGCCTTGACCAAAGTCCAAACCAAAAAAGGGCAGGAATGTCTTTCCTTCCCGTAACTATAAAAATCAAAGCTGCCTGCAGGAAAGCTTGCACCAGGTCCAGCAGGACTCAACTCCAGAAAGAAACTCCAACTCAACACCAGAGATTTCTGTGCTCTTAGTCACAGAACAAAACTCAATATCCACATACAAAAGCACAGAAGTTGCTTCTGCCCCTTTAAGTCCAAATGGGAAAGTATTATAAAGAAAGATAGATACATATGCAAAAAAAATCAGAGTATGAGTCGAATGGGACAAGTGAATATCAGTCCAACTCTCTACTTCACAGAATCCCAGAATGTCAGGGGTTGGAAGGGACCTGGAAAGCTCATCCAGTGCAATCCCCCCATGGAGCAGGAACACCCAGATGAGGTTACACAGGAAGGTGTCCAGGCGGGTTGGAATGTCTGCACAGAAGGAGACTCCACAATCCCCCTGGGCAGCCTGGGCCAGGCTCTGACACCCTCACCCCAAACAAGTTTCTTCTCAGATTTAAGTGGAACCTCCTGTGTTCCAGTTTGCACCCATTGCCCCTTGTCCTGTCACTGGTTGTCACCGAGAACAGCCTGGCTCCATCCTCCTGACACTCCTCCTTTCCATCTTTATCCCCAGGAATGAGTCCCCCCTCAGTGTCCTCTTGTCCAGCTCCAGAGCCCCAGCTCCCTCAGCCTTTCCTCACACGGGAGATGCTCCACTCCCTGCAGCATCTTGGTGGCTGCGCTGGACTCTCTGCAGCAGTTCCCTGTCCTGCTGGAACTGAGGGGCCACAACTGGACACAAGATTCCAGGTGTGGTCTCCCCAGGGCAGAGCAGAGGGGCAGGAGAACCTCTCTGACCTACTGACCACACCCCTTCTAATAAACCCCAGGATGCCACTGGCATCCCTAACACTGTTTCAATTAGATCAAGTTGCTGAAAGACACATCCAGCCAAGGGCTGAATATCTCCAAGCGTATTCTTTCTAGACGACCTGTTCCAACATTATGGTTAGAATCTTAAGTTCAGAAAACTACTCAAAGGCAAAGGAAGCCTCCACACTCTGAGCAAAAACTGGGGAACACAAGGATAAGAACAATGTTCAGAATACTTAAGTCTACCTCACTTTTATTGTTAGTTTTTATTTCAAGTGGCTATGCGGTTGGTGTAACAAATCTGCATGTGAAGACAAATCTAGAAGCAATATTCACAGCTGAGATGAAAAAGGCATTTGCAATTTCGATAATAAATAACAGCTCGCTGTAGGAACCACCTCAGTACTCAGGCCTTGTATTTCTGAAAGAGCCCGCATGTGGTTTTATACATCTAATGCCAAATAACAGCCAAATGCCTTTCCTGAATCAAAGATTACATCTTTATGTAGGAAAGCTCACTCGACAAGCTTCAATTAGTCTGTCAAGCAAGTACAAGGACCCAAGGTATGTACGTTTTAATACAACATCTGTGTCATCAGCTTGGAAATACAACATCTCTGCATTGTTTCAGGTCCAGCTGACAGAACGGGTTTGAAATCTTCCCCGACGGTCGACGTAGTGGAATAACCACAGAAATCCAGGCAGCAGCACTCCCAGCTAAACCTCTGTGTTCGGTCTCAACAACTGAACACTTGACGTGAACTGATGATGTTCTTTTTTCCAGCTACCGTTACCACAGATGCTGAAAAACTGACCTCCTGAGAACAGGTCCAAATCAATGGTGTGTTTTGGTATTTTGCCAACTTTCCAGCCAGCACCGCCACCAGTGGGGCAGGGACACATCCAGTTCCCCACCACTCACACCTTCCAGAGCAAGGCACTAATCCCTCAGCGCTTCTACAAACACCAAGTCATTTAAGAACTTATTGGGCCATCTGGAAGCTCTAGATTTCTTCAGGTGTCCTGGCTTTCTATTGCAGCCTCTGCTTAAAATGACCTGTGGGTACGAGCTACTGATGCCAGCGCACTCGCAGCAACAGTCAGGGGATCAGACAGTTCATTAGGCATTTGAATATCCAGTCATCATTCCTCCCCCAAACAGCTTAATCTGATTATATTCGTTTATTGGCTCAATTGCACAGCACAGATAAGCCTCTTTTGGAGGGAGCTGAACGCCCTGGCGAGCCTTCGGAACAGAACAGAGCTCACATTTGGTGGGGCAGCTTGGTCAACAGCAACAGCCGTATTTAAGAACTCTCCCTCGATCCAAAAGGTGTCCACGTAGCCAGTTCCCACAGCCTCCTTTGAAACAGTCAGCCCTAAAGCTAGGGGCAGAGTTGTACAGTTTTATTATTTTGAACATAACGTTAGTGAAAATCCTTTAGCAAGGTAGTGTAGGAGAAAGATAAGGACTCAGCAAAACAAGTCGATTCAATGTGAATCACGCTAAGCCATTTATTACAGAAACAAGTCTCCTTATATACATAACTATATTCTAATCACGTGTCCACGCTCCAAGCATGGATTCGCTAAATGAGTATCGTGGGCTATCCGTGCTCTGGAGTCTTATTGATGATACGTCCGATGATTCATGCCACACCAGGACCCCGGTGATTGTGGAACACCCCTCTTTCTCACAGCAGATTCTCTTCTTAGCTTCTCGAAGTGGCCTTGAGATACCTTTGAGCCTGACTAATTCAACAACAGATCTTTATCTATCAAAACCCCTCCACAAGGTAGGTAAAGTTTCTCCCCTTTAAAGTTTTCTTGCGGAGTAGCATATGGCAGTTCAAGCTGGCAAAACTACACACATGAGGGGAAAGAGTACATGACACTAACTTGTATAGAATCATAAAATCATCTGGGTTGGAAGAGATCCTCAGGATCATTGAGTCCAACCATAACCCAACTCCAGCACTAAAACCATGGCCCTATGAACCTCGTCTAAATGCCCTTTAAATCTCTCCAGGGATGGTGACTCCAGCACTGCCCTGGGCAGCCTGTTCCAATGTCCCACATACCTTTGGGGAAGAAAATATTTAAGGGATATTCAAATTTTACACCTGCTCAAACTACATAAATGCTAAAACTAGAAACCCACCAAGGTTCAACAGGCTCCTGTACCAACATTTTTATACAAACCAGGAGCAGCTGTCCTTCAGCAAAATGCCTTCCCCTCCATGCGCCTTCATTGCTGCAGGTGCCCCAATTTATCTGCCTGAGCACTCAGGGCTGAACATCACCTTTCTGCACAGCCATCCAACCAACAGCCATCCACACCAAGGAAGACCTTCATCTGCCTCTGGGCACAAGTTATTTCTCCAACAACTTTAGAATCAGGCCATTTTGTTTAAGCCATGAAAGAAAAAGCCATGGAATTCGTTTTAAAGTCAGTACGTGTAACAGAGCACATGTCACCTGCCTCAGCGAGACACCACTGCCATGCTGACTTGGTCTGCCGTGGCTTTAACTCTTGTCTATCTTATCAAAACAATGTCAGAAGTCTTATGCAAGTTCACCTCTAACACACTCCTTATCCTCTTAGGAGCAATTGAATGAAATGTGAGTTAATGAATACCACAGTGGGAATTATTTCATTATCCCCATTCTCAGCTATGATGTCAGACTTGAGAAGCAGCCAGTGACACTTGCTCAGGCTCAATCAGGGGCTACACCAGTGGCGCTCACGGCAAAAGGCTCGCAGGGTGCACCGACAGCCCCAGCAAAGCTGCACCGAGAGCAGCCTTGGGGAGAATTAGAGCAGTAAGGGTGAGGAACACAAGCTGCCACTTTGCCTTTACAGAAGGGAGGATGGCAGAAAGGTTTTTAGCAGCATCCATTTAATGTACAGGCCTGGTACAGGTATGGAAATCACTGCAGGAACAGCATGTCAGCTCATTTTCCTCTTGCCTTATCTCCAATTTTACAGAGTCCCACATCTCCCCATTCCAAGTTACCACCCATTTCCAGTACCACCTTAGTCAACGTGTCTCTTGCACTCCATGAGAAAGCCAAGACACCTTGAAAAGGCAGTCTGAAGCGAGGTACAGGTCCTCCACCAGCCATTGGCAATTCTGTCTTGAGGCATTCAAGGCTAGTTCACTGCCACTTGTAGTTAAACTAACCACTACAGAACCTGGTAGCAAGGAGAACAAAAGCAAGAAAGACCTCCTCAGCCCAGCAGTATCTTCCTCCAGGTCATCAAGACATCTGCCTGCAATAAAAAGCAAGCTTCAGATTGCCTGAAAAGACCATCTAGATCTGCTAAGGAGACCAGGCAGTTTAAGACCACATTTAGAGAGATCATATTTTATTAATTTCATAACCATTAAAATCCATCCTCATTGCTATCAGGACTTCAAGTAGTTTCACTCTTGGGATACATGTTCCCTCCATGTATTTCCTTTACATTCAGCAGTCAGGAGCAAGTTCAGAGACAAAAAGCAGCAGACATTTGAACAGTTCATATCAATCCATTATAGAAGCTTCTAAGTATTCCTTACCGTGTATTCTCCTCTAACAGCTTGACTGATACAGAATTAACTTGTGCACAAGCAAGCTAAAAACCTAAGAAAGAGGAAAAGAAAGCCTGGGAGACCAAAGCTAGAAGACTGACTTCTCCTGCAGATGGAAAACTAGAAACATCTTCCTGCCATGTCATAGCCAAGGAAAGAGCCCAAGGCAAGCTCTGCAAGCAGTTTTCTTTACGTGGACTGCAGAAACAGAGGTACGTTCTCTTTTGAAGGGCTCAGACTTTCCCATAACCTGCAGCTTGCAGTCACTTCTGAACAACCACGCGTTACCGAGTTTGCGTAATGCTTGAAAAGCAAAGGATAATTGCACCATACTCCAAATCACAGCAAAAGGAACACTACCTTCATGCCTTGTCTGTGCTGTTCTGTCATTCTCACGAGTGTGCACATGGAAGATGTATTCCTCTTCGAGTCCTGGTGTCGCAATTACTTTGTCACAAATACAACGCTGAAGTACCTTCAGAATGGTTCAGTCGATATGATAGCTGCCATGGGGGAATGGGTTCAAATTGCAACACAAGAGGCTCCACTTAAATAGGAGAAGAAACTTGTTCCCGGTGAGGGTGGCAGAGCCTGGCCCAGGCTGCCCAGGGGGGTTGTGGAGTCTCCTTCTCTGCAGACATTCCAACCCGCCTGGACACCTTCCTGTGTAACCTCATCTGGGTGTTCCTACTCCATGGAGGGATTGCACTGGGTGAGCTTTCCAGGGCCCTTCCAACCCCTGACACTCTGGGATTCTGTGATAATGCCATTAAGGTATACTCGACTCTAAACCCACTGTTGTTCTATAAGCACTCACCTTAAATTCTGCAATAACTGCTCAAAATACCTATATTTAAGATAGAACACTAATCCATGGCAGTATCTGTAAAACTGAGAGACAATCCAGTAGGATACACTATCAGAAGCTGGCTTGGGGGCAAGTTTCTAGTTTCCTAGAAGCTTCTGAACTGGTGTGGAACAGCATCAACCTCCAGCTCTGCCAAGGAACAGCATCTCCCAGCACAGGAAGAGCATCTGTGTGCAGGCGCTGCCTGAGTTTAACGGATGGTCTGCACTCAGAGCTGCGCAGAAAGGCTCGAGGTGCTCGCTCCGTGGTGCCCATCACCTCGCAGCAGAGCACACAGCTGGGCTTCAGCCCACACAGCCTAAAGGTGAACACAACACCACCGAGGGAGGCAAGAAACAAGCTTTTGAGACAGTACGCAATTTAATAGGGTAATGGGATAGAACTAATACCCTCACTTGTGAGGCCAGAAGCCTTAATAATTCTGACTTGCACAGTGATAACTGTCTCATGTGCTTATATTCCCCACTGAGTCAGAGCGGTCCTTACACAAGACATCAAGACAAAGCTCTTCAGAGCTGTGCAGTGAGGTTTTATGACGCTGTATCTACGCTCTTTCTACAGCAGCGCTGGTTATTCAAGCTGTCGTGCCAAGAACACCGTCAGAGCCACCCGCAGCCAACAGCGCTCCATCATCTACCCTTAGAGCCACAGTGCGCACCAGCCGCACACAAAAAGTGCCCTACAGCCCTCACCTAAAGCCAGACCTTGTATCTTGTCGACTTTTAAAAGAAGGCCCACATGAGCAGTTCTTACTTATTTTGGACATCCACTTCAGGAGGTTTGGTGGGAGGACAGGACAGCCATATCCAAGTGTCCTTAACCCTGCAGTTTCCAGTTTAAATATGTCTAGATAGAATCACTAGAAGGAAGCAAACCATGGCACCCAGACTCATTCATCAGTAATTTAAAAAAATGTAAGCGGACAGCAAATTCTTTGGTGTTCAAATGCAAAGAACAAGCAGCTCACCAGATATTCCCTATATTATCATAAACAGCTGTAAAGACACTACATTCTTCCCAATCACCCCAGCTTTTTGGTAGAATTAAGTAGCTGCCTAAGTGAGAGTCAGTTATAAAGTTGTTCTGTCACCACTGGTATTTTCTCAAAGCTTAAAAATTAAATCAAGTATTCCACTACTGGAATTTTCATCACCAGGAAGTTACAATCATGCTTATTGCATTATGGTTATTGGTTTGTTCTCCAATATAACTCAATCAGTTCAATACTCTGAGTTAATTATTATTGTTTAACCAAGGTAAATGCAAACAGAAACTTGAAAAGTATGAAATAAACAGCAGGAAACCAAGCTCCACTGCTTAAAGATAAACTGAATACTTCAGTATTGCCTGCAAGCATCAGGGACATTCTCCCACAGCTCTAACACGCATGAGAAGTTTAAAGCTCTGAACTGAGCTTCAGAAAACAGGCACATGAAAATTATACAGCAAGATAAAGACTGACTTTTTACTGTACCCAGACACTCATGATTGGCAATGAAGAGAAATGTTTTCATACATAAAAAAGAACTAGAAACTGGAAGGATATTCTGTCAGACTTTTGATTCAGCAATAAAGCATAAACAAGCACAAATAATCCTCTGAAGAATCCATCAAAACTCCAGAGATCCTTGTTCTCTAGAGCTGCTTCTGCACTGATCAAAAAGCACCTTCAGTCCTACTCTTCAACTGAGGGAAAGCAGACCCAGCATCAAGGAGCTGATGAAGGCAGCAGGAAGATTCAGCCTTATTTTACAGAAGCGCTACCAGTTGCCAGAAGTTTCACTGACTTTGGCTGACGAGGCTGAACTTGGAACTGCTCAAACAGGTACCTCATTTGAAACTATTATAGTTTGAGATGTTCAAGCTTTAGAGGAAAAGCCTTTGAACTTGACAGTGGAAGTGACTTCTACAAACAATGAGCTTCACTCAGCAAGAGCAGCATGCTCAGGAAATGAGTGAATAGACAGCTAGAAAGAGTCATTCAAGTGGCAGTCTCCATGAGCCGAGCCAGGACAAAGTGCTTTTTGTTCCTCCTCTTGAGATCTTGACAAATCAGAAAGAGATTCAATGTGCTAGCAAGCTGGGTTCTGCCTCGCAGAGCGAGACGCGATCCGCCGATGCTCCGCAGTAACTCGCACCCGAGCAAACAGCAACGCGTGTGTTCTGGTTTCCTTGTATGAAATTTGAAGCAAATCAGGCCTTTTCAGCACTACAATGAGCTGACAGAAAATCATTTTGCTTACAGTCAAGATAAAGTAAAACCTCAGAAACAAGAGCTAGAGGTCCTAACTGTATAGGTATTGAACACTATGAATAACTGAATTTTTAGTCTTGTTAGAGCCAGGAGGAATATCTGCCTGAGTACAGTCACCAATGGAGGTTTTACTGCTTCTAGAACAGGCTCTGAAATACACACATTTGTGTCTGGTACATTTTTCGTTTAACCTTGCTAAGTTCACCAGCATTATGTTTGGCAGGTCAGTGACCAAACCAGAGTTACTGAATAACTTTACAGTCTGAAGTTTCAGCGCACTCGTTCTCACTCCTGAATTAAACACACAGCCAGCGGAACATCCACAAATCCAACAACCCACGAGGACTGAGCACATTTTACCTGTGGAACACACACGAGCGTTTACCAAGATAGCAAAACTCAACATAAATGCTGAACAAAAACTGGCAATTCAACTGTTTTAGTTAATTAATAAAATAGTCCTGCGGCAAACTTTCTACATAAATCCCCAGTACAACTCCAGCAGCACCACAGGTACACAACCCAGAGCCAGGCAAACCTGCTGTGTTCTGCAGGTGACAAATCCAGTTTGACTGAGATACAGAACAGTTTCAGGAGTTGCATTTTTGATGGGTAAGTTGAAAATCAGTAGTAACGTCTACCCTTTCAACATTTAGGCCTCTCTGTACCAGAATTTCAGCACCAACAGCCCAGTGCCATACGGCAGACAGTATTTTCAGCTCCAGGGTTGCATGATCCAACCCTACTACCCTGTACCTGTCCCAGACCACAGTACAGGCTGTTGTAAACCAACAACTTCCCTTTAGGACAGAGACTGTTTCACCTACAGAAGATAAAGCACTGCAGAAGTATTGTTAAATGCTTTACTTGCAGCAACCTTGGTCTAGAAGTATTGTATTAAACCTCCCCATCCCTCAGAATATACCAGTCTAGAAATGCTGAATGTAGCACTAAGACTCCAAGTTAAACTCAGAAGATACAATGGGCTGAAGACTGAAATGAGGTTAAGTTGCAAGTTTCTACCTCAAATCTGTATGCAAGGGGGGCTGTGTCACTTTTGACAAGGAGCTAAAGTACTGAAAGGAAGAACCACATTTGAGCTGTGATGAACTCACCTAAACTCCCATCCCACCAGCTCAGTTTGAGCAACATTTCTGTGAAAACTTTACATCAAGCAACCTCAAAAATACTAAGGATATCATTCAAGGCTACTGTTTTACACATAAAAAGCCCACCTGCTACATCTCCCTTTGAAAATTCAGTGAGGCTTGAAAGTAGGGCAAACCTAGCTAAATAAATTAGAAGACTTATTCTTTACGTCAGAATTAAAGCCTCCAGACTCTTCCATTCAACATATTTCATCATCAAGCACTTCATTTTTAAGTTATTCCAGATACCCAACATATATTATAGTATTCATACAGCCTATTTTGTTTAGACAAGGCATTAGTAAGGGCTTTTCCCCATTCCTCCGCAAAAAGAAACTGTAAAATTGACATCCAATATAATGTAAAACACATCACCTCCAAGCTAAAGCTGAAGTTAAATGCTCCTCATCTCCCAAGGATTTGGACAAATATCCAGAATTTCACAGGCAAAAATACTCACCAGCAGACCAAGTACCAAATCCTAATTTAGAAGCTCAACACTGTACTTAAGAAACAAAACAGAAGAATGGAAAAGGTCTAACAAGATGGGCACAGCTGGTTTTTTGCCACAGGTCACATTTACTTCTTTCTGTTAAGGAAAAATCTTCCCTACTCGGTAAGTTTAGAGTGACACACACCTTGATAATTCAATAACCGAGATCTGGAGATTAGGACATGGGTGAATAATCAGGAGCTAACTCTTTAAGCAAATGCAGGTTTTAACAAGATAAATTCCTATTATATACCTGCAGAGTTTAAAGGTTACAAAAAGCTCTATGTCAGCACCAGGCAACAAGCTTTTTATAACACAGCAAAGATGCTCTGAATGCCACGTGGAGGCTGAGCTGTCACTCACACAGCGCAACCTGTGGATCAAAGCTTCACACTAAGATTCACAACTTTCTCTTCCACATTCTTATATGCAATAAACTATCAGTATGTTGTTTAAACTCCTCAAGTTCTGATTAAAATCTCAGAAAAAAGAAAAAAAGGTTAAAGTATCCAAATCACTGGCATGATTTTTGAGGGGTTACAAGTGAAACGGCTCTTCAGAAGTCAGCCAACAAGCAGCAGATCCTTCAGACAGCTTTCAACCCATCACATTTGTTTCAACACGTACAAACTCTGCTAAATCAAGTCTTTCAACAATGCTTGGCATAAAGTCACCCAGGGGAGACCACAACGGCAAAACCTGACTAATTGCTATCGAAATACGGTGCTGGTTGGGTTTTCTTCTGCAAACATGACGCATGTAATGAGTTGTTTTACCACAACTGATCTTCATCCAGCTGAAGAAGCTTTCTCTGACCTGGCCCTAGGGTGTTCCTTCACCTTTTGCATTTTAGTTGGCTACCAAGAGTTAAACAGATCTGAACACCAGCCTCCTAAATTTTCCAGAGTCAAACAGGAGGCTTGAAGTTCCAGAAAACAGGTGCTGCAACACCAGTTTAAAGTTTACTGTTTGTACATTCATGAAAGTTTAAAAGCTGACCTTTTACAAGCAGTAAAAAAAAAAAAAAGGCTGGCAACATCTACAACTGCACCATTAATGTTCTTCACAGCAAAATCTTTCCAGCAATAAAACCACCAATACTCACCAACCTACCCGAACAGACCTGAGTGTTCTCTGCACCTGCAGAAGCAGCTACCGCACTGCAAACCCAGCCTGGAAATTCAAACGAGCTCTAGGAATTCTTTAATTGTCTTGGCAAGAGTCAGGATAAAAATTGTGCAGTTTAACTACATAAATTAGGTTTTGGATGTATTTTTGGCATCAGGCCTCTATTTAAACTGTAAGCTTAACTAGATCCTTTCCAGCCCACCTGCTTACTTCTAATGTGGGAATTCTTGCACAAAAACCCTTAGGTCTATTCTTGCCCTTTTCATGATACAAGTCACTTAAAACTGACTTTTGACAAGGCATGTTTTAACTTATCACTGCTTGCCTTTGGTAAGTGAAGTCAGTTTAGGTAAATAAATGAATCTGCAGTGTATTTTTAGAATAATTATTTCTTACCCAGTATACCGCGCTTGGTCTGCTGGGATTGACACATGGTAGCCAAGCGTTTATGATGGAACTAAAAACTGAATTTTGTTGGAGGAAATAGAAAAAAATAACAAACATAACAATACAATAACAGTTAGTAGAAATATTTTGTAACTGAAAAGGGGACAAGGTAGATTAAGCCACACTGCAATTTTGAGCCTCCTGAAATATGCTGAAGTACATGAGGCTTAGCCTTGTTAGGTCTCCAATTTGAATGTCAAACCATTTGGGTCTAAGACCAAGAAGTATTGTAGCAGCAGTAGAGAAGCCGCGTTCAGCAAGACTGGCCAGATAATCACATCATTTGAGTGCTGTATGTACTGCTAAGACAGTCTAAAAAGCTGGACAATAACTTGAAATAGTGATGTTCAGAGGATAAAAGAAGCTACAGGGCCCAGCAGCATACGACTTTTCAGTGAGCTGCCAAACTGCTCCCTCCCCAAGCAGAACAGATCAAGTTGTCTTACGCAAGAGGAAAAGTCTTCATACCTTAGTGCTGAATGAGCACGTGGCGGGCTGAGGAATGAGGCAACAGCACTAGTAATTTAGGGCTGCTCTCTGGGTGTGACCCTCAGAAAGACAGGGAGCACCTCAACTTGTACCCTATACAAACAGCTTCTTCAAAAACTAGTCATAAAAAACTGAAGCAAGAAATAGTTCTTATTGTCTTTGTTAGACCAACCTGACACTCAGTAAATCAAGCACAATCCTTTCGGTCTGTGTCCACAGCTCCCCGGGCTGAGTCCTCCCCGTGAACGGCACACCCGGTGCGGCGATGAACCCAACCACCCCACAGGTTTAAAGACTGCTGCCTACTCCAACCTCATTACAACAGCAGGTTTGACGCTGGTTTCTTTTCCTCTCAGCGAATTACTCCAAAGTTTCCATCCTCACACCCTTCCACTGTTGGGTTACCACCAACCTTGCAAGAGTTCATAGCAAGAAGCGCCTACGTGATAAAAATATTGCAGAGGAGTTCAAATGGCCGAGCAATTGAAAGCTAGACAGTGCTTAAACCAGCCTGGCAGTCAGCACTTGACAATCAAAAGATAATTTGCCTGGAATAACGAGCTAAGTATAGAGGCACCAGGACAAGAGCTCCCCAAATATTTTTGCATTTCTTTGGAGTGAACCAGCTTGGGAGGCACCAGGTTTCACCTGCTGGTACAGTTACTGATGCTACTCCAAGCAAAGCAACAGCGATCTGGTGCTGAACATACCAAATTCTGCAAAAGCAGCACCAAGGGGCAAGCTCAGCATCTTCTTTTTTTAACCATCCTCTGTTACCATATTTCAGCATTTTAGGGAATCCTATTCTATTTTAGAAAACTCCAACAACATAGTCACCTTGTCTCGTCCTCTCATGGCACCAGTGTTCAGCGGTTACGCTCTCCAAGTATCAGCACCCACTCTGTTGTTTAAAAGCTAAGTTTCCAGTTTGACATGTGCAAGACATTGTGGTTCCAGCTACTAAAGCCCGCAGAACTGAAGAGGGAAAAAGCCACATGACAGTAATCAGGCATGTTCCTACCTTTATGGAGCTATACAAGAAGTTACTATTCTCTGAAATTATCTGTTAATTAATAATTATTTTACTTTAATAGGGGTTTAAGAGTATGACTTATACAGGTTTATATCCACTGATATCCCATATGGTCACAGATTCTGAAAGAATTATTCACTGTCCCACCACAGTCTTCCAGCAAGGAAGTTTCCATACAAATACCCTAATAAATATTTGAACATATAGGTATAATCTCAGTATATTGAAGCTGTCGTCCTTTTTATCATGAACTAGGAGTTTTCAAGCAGAGATCTGATCTCCTTACTTCAAAGTCTAACTTACCAGATGCTTCCCCTTGGTTTTGCCAGAACACAACCCAGCAAAAAGTAATATTAAACACTTAGACATGGATCCCCAAAACTGAAAATTTCCATGTGGCTTCTCCCTGCAGTCCAAATTTCTTCATCTGTTACGCACAGGGATGCTCTGCAGCAGTGAAGTACGTTAACCAAACACCTCCAAATCATGTGCTACTCATGCTTGAGTCTGAAGGGATTAAGAGATTCCAGCGCAAAGGAAAAGAAAACAAGCAGGCTATTGTATTCTGCATTAGAAAACAACTATGCCTTGACCATAATCCATTAGCCAAACCTACAAGGAAAGCAGAGCAGAGCTTGAAATATTTACCTTGCTCCATCTTCCTCCTTTTTCCTCAGAGAGTTCAGATTTTCCCAAAGTGCAAAAAGGTGCATTCGTTTGGAAGTTACTCAAATAAAGGTTCAGTGAACATAGACAAAGATGATAATTTAATTACAATGGGTATCCAACCAGAATATAATGCACTGTTCACAGCAAATTCCTGCTACCAGCAGCGAGAAAAAAATTGAGAATCTGAATTCTCAAATGTATTCATGACTCATGACTAGTATGTCCGCCAATCACCGTACAATTAAAGAACAGGAATGCTTAATTGTAAAGATGAACACTTGCTTGATAAAGATTAGTCATTAATTTGATGAAAAGCTTCACCACTTAAAAACATGCACAGTGCTTAGATGGAAAGTAGTAAGAGGTCTGCAGGCAGAGGCAATAAACTTGCAAGTTTACATTATCACACTTGGCTTGCTTTTTCACTTGCTTTTATTAAAGGAAAATAATCAAAAACTTCAAATTGCAATCTGCTTCGGCATTTTAGTCAAGTTTCTTGCACCAAAAGTGCAACAATGCCTACATTACAGCAGCGTAATTGCTCTCAGAAGTGACAAAAGAAAATAAGGGAAACCCAAATAGAACAATAAAAATCAAAGCTATCAGCCCACACCGCTCAGATAAAAAGTTTCTAATGTATTCTGACCACAGCTAACTTTCCTGACTACAGAATGGATCGAGCAACATGTTCACATTAAGTTCCAAGCAAAGTTGCACTGTGATATGTCAGGTGAGTTTTCTTCTCATAACTTCTCATTTTGGCTCATCTTTTCATTGTCTCAAGATAGACAAATATTTTAAAAGCCTGAACTTACAGAGAACCCACAGAACAAAAAAAGTCAGCTTTAATAACAGTAGCTTTTAAAGTTGGAGAAGACACTGAAGGCTGGAAGCAAATAAAACTGATGTTTTCAGAACAAGGCCTGAAAAAGCCTCCAAGCAAACACCTTATCAAGGCTGCAAACAGTATAATTACAAACAGCAGAACTTCACAGCATCTCATTTTATCTCCGGTTTAAGTTTCAATGATAGCAATTACAAGCTTACAGATAGCAATGCAATAAGTGAAGCTTTCACAGGTACACATTTAGGTCAATTACGGCTAGGAGAGATGAAATCAGGCAGCCACAGCAACCACCTTCCTCCCTTTCCTGCTCTACTTGCACAGAAAACAAGGAGAGTCCAGCTGCTGGTCCCCTTCTACCTACCAGATGGGAAATGTCAGGGAAACACTTGCCATCAGTTCCACACCTCGCTGCAGCCACCTCCATAAGCAGCTTCAGCACTAAACTCACTTCAAAAACACATACTGAAGCATAAGAGCAGTAAGACAGAGGTCTTAAGCTAGATCAGCTCCTAGACTGGGTCATTCTTAGGTCTTCTGTACAACAAAATTGAAGCTTCATTTCAAAAGTACTGAAATTTATCTTACCCAAGTAAGATCTGCTGTAAGATGTTAAAGGTATTAAGACTCCAGTCACAAGCAGTTCCTGGGTTACAGTAGATGCAAATCAATTGTTCCCAATCTCCCTGGGTGGTCATTCTTTTTGTTGCCATTTCTTTAATTGAGTCTTCAGTCTCGCTCAACTCTTCAATACTTTCAACTACAATTTCTAGTAAGTAAATAACTGAAATCTAAATTCTAGTAGTCTACCTTCGACCTGGGAAGTGCTAGACTCCACATGACAAAGACTCAAGGAAAGGTCGGATTTTCCGTCTATTTTCTTGAAATCCTATCACTAGCCGTACAGAAAAAAAACATAAGAATCCTTTTGTGGAGAACAGTCAAACCACAGAGAAAAAGGAGTCACACAGCACTCGTAAGGCTTGTGATCCACATCACTCCACACAAGAGGCTGCTCAGAGGGGTGAGCTGGGGAGAACACAACGTGTCCCATGGGCAAGCCTTGCCTTGGCCCCACAATCCAAGGGCGCTCAGAAAGCCAACCCAGCCTGGATTTAATCCTTCACCTTTCCGCGTGCAGACAGGAATTTATCTTCCCTCACGCAGGTGGCCAGGAGCAGCTTCCCCCAGGCACTTCTACAAGCCAAGAAAGCAGCACTGGAGAAAACAGCTCCATTCTCTCGAGAGCCTGCCTGGGCCCAGTTGATAGAGGAGCCAAAACCTTATTTTAAAGGCAGAGGGAAAGCAGAACTATTTTTAGTTCTTCCTGAAGCTCTGTCCTTTCAGGTAACACTACAGAATTAATGCTTTGATCATTGCCCTGGTTTCTAGTCCCCAAGTTGAAGGAAATGAGGCCCACAAAAGGGCAAGAGAAAACTGTTCTAACAGTGTTTCTATAAATAATGTCTATACAAGTGCATAAATCTCTGGTATTAGAAAGAAAAACTACAAAGACTTAATTATGGCAATGCAGCAATCTTCCTCCACAAATTGAAGTGCACTATCTCCCCCTATACTGACTACATATTCTAAGAACTAAGCCTTATAGAGAACCAGAATAATCAAAAATAGAGACTGTTAGACTTGTATACACAGGACACCTCACATGGACAGGCATCCTGGCTAGAGATCTCTAGTTCAAGCTATTTTGTTTTCAGAAATCTCAGTTAAAGCATCAAGTATAGCTGTTCACTGGTTTTCCCTGATGAAAATCTTTCCACACTCTTAAAACAGGGTAAGAAAGACCACAAACAAGAGAGCCCTTAGTAGAAGTCTCATCCATGAGGAATAGTGTATTCACAGCATGGAAGAAGCACATCCAGGTAGTAAGTTACTTTGATAAGGTTGTTTCTTTGAAGAGTAGGAAGCTTGAGATGACAATGAAAAAAGTCTTTTCCATTTCTTTTCCCAATAAGGGCTAAACAAAGTAGGACCTGAGAGGGCAGATCCTGCACAACTGCTAGAGATAGCCCCAGTAAAGAATAACTTTGGCTCTGAAATTACACCAAGGCAAAAAAACACCCTCAAGATATCCAACATCCTTCAAGTACAATCAGTCTCAAGTTTATCAGGTGCCTGCAGCTGTAGCTCCACACACCTGCAGAACTGCTCCAGCTCAAGAAGCCAAGGACCTAAATCCTGCTTCCACCTCAAAGGATCTCATAGGTGCACTGAGCAGCACGAGCCTCCTCAGGGACCTAATCTAGCAGGAGGAAAGCACATTTAAATTGATTCTTCCTCTAACCAAGTTAAAATGCAATTGCAGCTTCTTACTTTAACGCTCTGTCAGAAGATTAAAAAAATACAGTACTGTAAGAGCCAACTCTCCTCACACTGGAGGCTTCCACTTGTTATCTGCAGAAGTACGTACGTACCAGCCACCCCACCAGAGGAGAGTCTGGAGAAGCCCCATCCAACCCTGTGAAAACCATCACTCTGCAGGAAGCGCAGGGGTGATCAGGCTAAAAATCCAATGGAGGTGAGCACAGAACATACAGCTTGAAATCAACATACACAACAGGAAGGAAGAAGAGAGTTAAATATCCAAGTTCCAAACACAAATCTTTCCCACATGGATATTCACTGTCTTTTATGCCATGTTACAGGAGTTAAGAGGCCTGTGGCAGCATGCCTTGCCAACCAGTCTCAGAAATCCAAACATTTGAACAGCCCATTACAGCTCTCACCATAAAGAACACACTCCAGTCAGGGTGGGGGGCTGTTCTGACTGCCCTCCTGAAAGCCCAGCTCTTCCTAAGTAGCCAAGGACTAAAACCAAGTTTTTGATTTTATTCTAGCTTCCAGATGATTCCATAGGTGACAGGATAATTTTCCAAGCTAAGCTCAGGCTTCCCAACTTGCACTAGTTCACTAGTTCTAACGCTTCACAAGATATGTAACAGCCAAAACCCCTAAAGCTGACCACTACCATGCTATTCATATACTGGAAAATAATTTGATGAACTGATGTCAAAGTCAAAGCATCAGCTAGACAAGCATCTCCGATGAAAGTGAAGTTGGTGTTGATGGCTTTCATCGCAGCTGGTCAGTCCATCCCAATGAATACTGCAAAACACAGACAGATGTGCTCAGCAAGGCAAGAGCTTGATTTGCTTTTCCTCTCCTAGGACTTCTCCAAGGCTTGGTTTCTTTGATATTCTTTCAACTAACACTGAACTGCAAAGTTATATTTTAAAGTATTTGTAATTCAATAATTTTGGTTTATCTAAAAGAGAGGTTTAATATGACCTGAGATCTATCAGCATGGGTTACTGAGAACACATTCCATTACTGGCATGAGGGGTAGCTCACACAACAGCCTGTCCCCGAGCCATCCCAGCAATGATGCTTTACAGCTTTTCACTTCATTCCTAGTCAAGAGGAAAAATAACAGACCATCTTCTCTAAAATTAGGTTTCACTAGTATCTTGTTCTAAGTATTAACTTTTCAGAAGTGGTAATACTTCAATACAGCAGCTTGTACAAGTGTAGTTGCAGTATCACTTAAAGGCCATCCAGCTCCAAAAGTCTTCTGAAATTCAGCTCTCTCAAGGAAGGGAACTTATTTAGGAACCACTTATTTAGGTAGGGTTTTTTTCAGAGGTTGGGTTGTTTTCCGCCCTCCCCCCCCATCCCCATATCAGAGTTTGGAAGGGTTCTACCACCTATTACAATGTCATTAGTTGCCTCAGGCATATATACACACAAATATCAGAAAACCTTCAAGCTGGATCATACCAAGCTTCCTTCGTTGCAACTGTTTTCAGCATTAATGCCCATGAAGTATTCAGCTGCCCCCCCGTCCGACCTACAGAGCACATTGCCAGTTAAGAGCTTGACTCGCGGTCACATTCACACATCAAATCAACTGCTGCCTCCTAAACTTGAGATTAAGATTCTAAATCAGAGGTGTTTCACCAGATGAACCAAAGCTAGGTATCAGCAACTGTATTTTAAATTAAGCCTTTAAAAACGCTGCTTTGTGATGGACATCGAGGACTCCAGAAATAGCTCATCTATTTCCATTTTAATGCCAGAAAGCCTTCTGCTTTGCTTTTCTTCCCCAGCTCACTTTGCATGGTGTGGAGCTGCAGTTCCAACACATTTCTAGGGTTTATTGCTACTTACTGAAGGCGAACAGAGCACCCTTAGCTCATAGACCAACAGAATCCAGACATCTCATAATAGATAAAAGGAGGATACCACTGGTTTCAACAAGATAACACCACATTTCTTCCCTGCTACTACAGGCTGTTCTTCCTTCTAGCTCTGATCAGGAGAGACCGACTTGAGGTCTTCCTTACAGGATAAAAATCTCACTTCCCAGAACCGCTATGGTTCACTGAATCTCACCTCCTTCACACCAGGAACTATTAAACAGACGAGAAGAACAGGTCTGGGCTACTCAGGCTCTAGCTTGCCATTAGATTTCTATGATATCAAGCACATTCTGTCAGTCCTGCTCAACTGTTCACCCCAAAGCAAGGGGACAAAGTCTTTGCTGTTTCTGTTCTTAACTACATTGCGAATGAGGAGAGTTGATACCAAACGATGCTGTGTTGTGTGACCTTTGCCCATCCCACAGGCAGATACAAAAAGCTGACATGCAAGTCAATACACCCACCAGGATACAGCAAACCTGCATCGTTCAGGATTAAAGCTTCCAAGGTAGAAGCTGTAATTCATCAGGAGCTGAGGTTTTCAGTCCTTTACTGGGCATAGTAAAACCTCAGTATTACAAATTCCTGAATTAGCACTAACTTCACTTTCATGCCCTTCACACAAATCACTTAATCACCCTGCAACTTTGAAGCTCCACAAAGATACAGTTCTCTTTTAATGATCCAGTTAATTGACAAGAATTACAGCATGAATTGAGTGCTAGGCATATTCCTAACATTTTCCTGACAGCACTGGGAAGTTATGGCACCACTATCTCGAAGACATTTGGAATTAGAAATCATGAAGCTCAATTCTCAGAGTTAAAACCCCTATGGGATCTAACAGGCAGGTCTTTACCCCACCAGCTACTCAAACTAGAGACAAATGCAGAACAGTTGCACATTACGGCTCAGACAATTTAGTACTTAGAAGCTTATTTTGAAAGAAACATAACTTCTATTACTTTGACTCAGCCAATGAAAGCAACTATTGAACAAGTGGATATTTAACTACCTGGACCAGTTCTAGTCGACAGTATTTGGTAAGCACAACTGCACTATTTGGAGTTCCATGTTCTGGAAGACACCAACAATATCAAGAAGAGTCTTATCTCAGTATATCCAGCTACACATCCCAGAGCAGGAACAGCCACCACATCCCTTTGATCTCCACTAGTGGAAAGACCTCAGACTTTCTGCTGGACGCTAACCCAGTTCCTCCCATTCACTCCATGGAGACAATTCGTTCTTCTCGCTACAGCAGACTTGTCAGGCTTCTGCCCGTTACTCCAGCAGCCTGACAATACCCTCCTCCTTAAGTTACTCCTTTTTTACGAGTTAATTGCCAGCAAAGCACTGCATAGCCACGTTCCTCCTACTCTTGAAAGGCTGACAACATACTTCTCTCCACCATCCTGGGTTGCACGTAGGTGGAATGAGATCTGAGATAAAATATTGTATCCCACATCTTCAGAAGCTTGGGCATGCTTCGCTCCCATCTTCTCCAGCTGTGGATGGCCATTTTTATGAAAAAAGGGAGTTTATCAAGCTGACCTATTCCACCTACTTGGTATCATGTATGGGTTGCATAGCATATTACTTAAGCCAGGTTAACACTGTTAATTTAATAATTTCTAATGCAGACAGTTATTGTAAAGGATATTAACACTACCCTGGATAGGTACCTATAACTATCTGCCAACAAGAGAACTGAGCTTGTTTCTCAATATCACTCCTATAATTTGAAGCAGGACAAGAGCACCTTTTAGTGCAATCACTCAAAAAACCCCTACTGCTCAGCATTACTGTTTCTGCACATCTGCCCCTCCCCAAACTCCAAAGCACGCACATAGAAACACTTGTCACTGAAACATTTTGGAATCCCATGCCCCGCCTTCACTTATCTGCAGAAAGTTTCAACACTTACAGTCCGCAGTATTTCCTGTACTAAAGGAAAGCACTTTTTCTATCTTCCAAAACCACTGCAACTAGACCCAGCTGAAGCAATGCAGATATCAGATGTTGGTCTCCTCCCCCCAAGTTATCTACAAGCACTCCTGCATAAAAACACCTTCACCTCCACCAAAAAAGTTAACTTTCAAATACTACAGCACATGCTTTAATAACAGACGAAAGGCAGCCAGTTCTTTACCTAAAGCTTAGAGCATGACAGGCATTACAAGAAACCTGCCACAGTTTCCTCAGTCATACTCCCGTCCCTTCCCAATGGACTCATCTCGGCATTTAAATACAGCTTTACAGTCACCATAAAGCCAAGCGGTACCACTACATGACATGATTCACTAGGCAAGCACTTTTCTTCTAAAAAGAAAGCCTCATTGCACATGGTTCCATGGGCTTATCATGCATGAGAACAAACAGGTGAAGCACATAGAAAAGCACCTGTCAGACTTGAAGTCTGCAAGGGCTACAAACTCATAACGAGCCTTCCCCCATGAGGGAAGTGGGCATGAAAAGGAAAGAAATCAGTTTCCTGTACAGTGAAATGAGAAGGAACACGAGGTCTCATCTGTTGATAAAATAACATTCCTTAAAAGAATGAACAGAGGAAGGAATAACTTCAATGAAAAAACTTTAAACTCCATGTTGGGGGGGTCAGGGAGGGCAAAACACTACTTACCAGAGAAGGGCAACATCTGCTCAGATCCCATCAAAAGAATAGGACTGTTAAGAGGAAGATGGGGAAGAGGCACAATTAAAGCCCCAAAACGATGTAAAGATAAAGCCTTAACAAGTCCCACTTGTAAAAAGAACGGGAATTTTGCCCCAAGCGCAAGGACAGCTGAATACAACCGACACCGCGGCCAAAGCAGGAGCAGCCGCCGAGCTCCGGACCGGCGCTGCCAGCGCCGTGCGGCGACCCCCGGCTGGGGGACACGGGCAGCCCCGCGGGGCGGGCGGGGAGGCGGCTGCGCCAGGTGGGGCCCACACGCCACGGCCCTTCCCCGAGCCCCACCGGCAGGGCCGCGCCGTCCCCCCGCGGCAGGCCCGGGACGGCACCTCCGCCCGCCCGCCCGGGGACGAGGCCGCCGCCGGCCGCGGTGCCGAGCGAGCGCCCCGGCCCGCCGCCTGCCCCCGCGACAGCCCCGACCGAGCGGAGCGGAAGGAGCCGGATCCCCGCCGCTGCCCCTCACCCGCGGGCCGAGGGGGCGTGCCGGGCCGCGGCCCCGTCGCTGACAGCCCGGCCGCCCTTCTCCAGGCCCCAGCCCGGCAGGCCGGCCCACCCCCCCGCAAGACACCGGGGCGAGCCCGGAGGCCCCCACCGGCTCCTTACCGCGGGGCAGGGCATGGCGCGGAGCCCCCACACCCCCTCCCGGGGCGCGGCCTCCTGCCCGGACCGGAGTCGCTCGCCTCTCGGCTGCCTCCGCCGCGTCTCACAGCCACAACAACATGGCGGCCGCACGGGACGCGGGCACGGCGGGGCCAGGCGCGCGCCCGCCGCCTCCTCCCCCCACAGCCCCTCCGCGGGGCGGGGCCAGGCGCGCGCCGTTCCCGCCCTCCGCCCTGAGCGGAGCGGAGACGGGCCGGGCGGGGAGCAGTGATCGCTCAGGGGTGTGCTCAGCGCCCAGCGCCGTGGTTATGGAATCGTAGACTGTCCGGGGTTGGAAGGGACCTGGAAAGCTCATCCAGTGCAATCCCCCCATGGAGCAGGAACACCCAGATGAGGTTACACAGGAAGGTGTCCAGGCGGCTTGGAATGTCTGCACAGAAGGAGACTCCACAACCCCCCTGGGCAGCCTGGGCCAGGCTCTGACACCCTCACCCCCAACAAGTTTCTGCTCAAATTTAAGTGGAACCTCTTGTGTTCCAGTTTGCACCCATTGCCCCTTGTCCTGTCCCTGGTTGTCACCAGCAGAGCCTGGCTCCATCCTCCTGACACTCCCCCTTTCCATCTTGATCCCCAGGAATGAGTCCCCCTCAGTGTCCTCTTGTCCAGCTCCAGAGCCCCAGCTCCCTCAGCCTTTCCTCACACGGGAGATGCTCCACTCCCTGCAGCATCTTGGTGGCTGCGCTGGACTCTCTCCAGCAGTTCCCCGTCCTGCTGGAACTGAGGGGCCACAGCTGGACACAAGATTCCAGGTGTGGTCTCCCCAGGGCAGAGCAGAGGGGCAGGACCATCCCCACAGCCCAGCAACTGCTCCCTCTCAGTCCCTCAGCAGGGGAAGCCACCTCGGCCCTTCCTCCTTGTATAACCCCCGGGGGTGTTTGACCCCCGCAGGAGCAGGCGGGCTGGGGTTGGTTCTGCCCACAGCCGGCTCTGCAGTCCTGGGGTCGCCCTTAGGAACCCTCCAAAGCCTGTTCATCCCTTGGAGAAACACCCTGTCTGACTGCAAAGCATTGTACATAAAAGCAGCTTTTCTCTTACTTTTGGAGGACAAAAGCTCACTTAGCATTTTTTAGCTGTTGAAGAGGATTTGGGGACTAATAGATTCATCATTAAGCACATGTAAAAAAACTGCTTTTTTTGCTTTACCTCAGGGAAAAATAAGTAATGATGATTTTTTTTAAATGTGTCCAATAACTTGTCTCAGATACTGATACTCAGTATCTGATACTCAGATACTGGCCATGGAGAGACCAGAGACACAGACACTTGGCAACAAAGCCAGTGTGCACAGGCTGGATTCTGAGGCAAACTGCAAAACCACCCAGTGGAGCCTGGACTGTCGGGAGTGTCGCTGCTGGTTTATGATCAGATTTAGACAGGGTTCTCAGGGACATGGTTTAGTGCCAGAGTTGGGTTGTGGTTGGACTCGATGATCCTGAGCATCTCTTCCAACCAAAATGATTCTATGATTCTATAAGGCCCTTTGACCGATGCTTCCCGATGCTTTCATGGCATTGAGCTCAGCGGTAGGAACGTGTGTGGCCCGTGCCATGAGCTAATGGAGAACAAGGAGCCAACGCAAGGCACAAGAGCCAAAAAATACATGGAAACTGAGAGACAAGCGATAAAGCAAAAGGGATATGGACATTAAGCAACAGAAAGGCAGGAGAAAGCTCAAGAGGCAAATGACAGCAGGGTACGGTGGGCAGGGAGCGCTGCGGTGTCCACAATGAAGCTTTGGCTAAGCCTTGTGCAATAGAGTTCCTTTTCAGCAGCAAGATTTGTATCTGGGTTTTGTTGCAAGCGTGACAGATCATGAATGCTTTATTTTTATACATATCTTTAATTTACAGTACCGTATGTAGGTCAGGTTGTACTTTTGAGAGAGATTTCCACCTGCTGCTCATGTTTGCCTTGATCTGAAATGAAGTGCTTGCTTGCGAGCAACTCTAAAATGCATTCCCAAATTATCCACAGGACTCTCCCTCTGAGTCCAAGGCTAGTCATTGTGACAGATGGGCTCCGGTCTGTCATTAAGTCATGTTCAAACTAGAGGCAGCACTAATTTTCAGAGAGAACAATACAAAATACAGGATCCCATGTCTCTAAACTCAGATATAAGCCATGCAGTGAGTTGTTTTCCAGTTTCGCTCTCTTGGTCAGGGACAGTAAACATCTGAAAGGAAGTTAATCAGCCCCTCAAAAGGGATTTTTTCCAACAACAAGCCATCATCTGAATGCAAATGTGATCTGAATGTCAATATGTACCTTCAGAGGAGCTTTGGAAGAAATACAGGTAACCGAAGGGAAAAACAGGATTCCTGGCCTGTTTATACCCAAAAGCAATGAAAAAATGTCCAGCTGAGATAGCTGTAGCTGAGAAGGATATGTGTTGACAGCACAAGGCAGCAGAGTATGGATTTTGGACGCTCCCTGTTGAATGGCTGCATTTGCAGTGTTCCTGGATGGGGATCAAATGTTGCCCTATTTCAGGCAGCTGAATCCTGGAGACCTGGGGATTTGTACAGCAGAACCTCCTGGTTTTAAAGAGGGGGAACTGGCTGCAGTGCTGTCACTGGGCAGGACAAACTGTGTCCTTCCAGCTGCTTCTTTCAGTGATACTAATTGTTTTCTTTAGCAATACGGTCAAACACACTTTATGGAGACTCCCACATCCGAGTGTCTCCATTTCTTGTGTTCCAGTCTATTTTTTAACAAAGGCTAGGTATGGCTCCACGTTAAATGACTTTTGCCTCAATTTTCTCTGATGATTGGGGCAAAAGATTATAGCTAATGAGAATTATTGTATGGAAATGGAAATTACTGCACGCAAAGGGAGAGGAAGGTTGTGAGAACCTGGCACGCAACTCAGGGAACGACGTGTTCTCAAGCCCACGGTTGGGATGGACCTGGAATGAATCCTCACTCACGCAGCACAAAGTTTCTAATTTGTCAGGTTGAGGATGGTAATAAATTACAGAGGAACTACAGAAGCACTATCTGGTTTTAAGCTGGAGGAAGAAGAGCAACCCAGTCACTGCAACACCTGTTAGTCTGACCTCAAGAACATTAAAAGCTTAGAAAAAAATGTAAAGGAAAAAGCAGTTGGGGACAGACAAGTAAGTGTAAAATAAAGTAAAACTCAACTTTACTAAAGATAGATTGCATTTGACTAAGATTATACCTTTGATAATTGTTTTCTAGGCAATGCATATACAATAGATTTAATCTAACTGGTTTTAATAGAATATTAAGTAGAATGCCACCTGCCAAATGACTAGTTCATCTGGGGAGCTATTTGGTAGGTAATAAGCTGGCTACAGACAAGGATTTGAATGGAAAGGTAGACTCTGAAGGTGGAGCTGAGCTCCTCAAGAACCGACTTGGAGAATATCAGTAGGTCAAATAATTTATTCAATAAATTAATGGAGAACGGGTCTGTAAAAAATAGCTTCCTGGAAAAGGCAGGGAAGTGACCTGACCCAGCCAGGCATGTCGTACGTTCTTTTGATCTTGCGCGGTATTTTTCGGTCAGATCTTGGAACGAAATGTGGGAGGGAGGTGACAGCATTTGCTGATGGCACAAAGTTGGGAGGCACCAGCGCTAGGGAGGGAAAATCTGCGTTGCGAGAAGAGTTGGATAACAGGGAGTGCTGGCACATTGGGGACGGGATGACATGTAATAGCGGAATGTGCAAGGTCGTGCACTTGGGAATTGCTAACAAGAATCTCTGCTGCAAGCTGGGAGCTCATCGGTTGGAAATGACAGAAGAAGAGAAAAATCTGGGTGTATTTGTTGATCTTAAGATGACCAAGAACTCCCAATATGAAGCAGCTCTGATGAAAAGCATGTATCAACTCAGATCTTTCCAGGAGAGGACCAAAAGGTTAATACTGTTACCCAAAGCTCTGCTGCAACCTCCTCTGGATTTATGCAGCTCTGGTCACTTTTAATCAAGGGACACAAACTTCAAATGTGTCTGGACAATAATTACAGGGGAATCCTGATTTTTTTTTTCTTATGTAAGAATCTTGAAATAATTTACTTAGCCAAAAATGTGAATGCTGAGAAGGGATACGGTTGTTCTCTGTGAAACTTCAGGGAGTACGCACAGAAGTAAACATGTCTCCCTTAAGAGCAAGGGTGATGTTAGTGTGAGAGAAAACAAGTATCCAATGGCCATGCAAAGTCTGGACTGAAACCTGAGAACAGCCAAGCATCCAAGAGCTCAAGTCCTGCGGCTCTGGGTCACCCTTCCCAGGGCTGCCGTCCCCCGATGCAGTTGAACTGACCCTAAAGACCCAATGAGTCCTTTCCAAACCTCTCTTACTGTTCGAGATGCAGCTGCTGAGTTACTAGTTGGCTTTTTCTTCAAAGAAAAAGGGCGCCTGATGTGGAGTGATGGGCTGCAGTCACAACCCAAATGCCCTTTGAGGCCTTGGCTGTATTCAGGAAGGGCGCATTTAAAACCCACAGGTGGCCGTGGCGGAGGCTGACACATCCTGTTCCGGACCACCCCACCTGGTCCCTCGCACCACCATTCCACAGAGGCCGGTTCGTGAGCCTCTCCTGGCTGTGAGAAACAATCCTGGAGTGATCTGTGCCTGGCACAGCGAGAAATGGCCAAATCAAGCGTGTGGCAGGTACTTCCCCAGCCCTGTTCCCATCCAGTAACCTTGAATACACTTCACTCTGGTGATCCAAACAGCCCAACTCAGACTCTCTGCGCTGTTACGATGGAAAACTGATGGGACAGTCAGATATGCCTGAAAACAAACAAAAAACAAACCCACAGCACACCGAGTTCTGATTCTGTAAGAACAAGACCATGAAACGCAGGGTAGTTCCCTTTCTCAGGGCTTCAGCTGGCTTCTTCAGCCAGTTTTCTACCCAAAAGCAGCTCTCTTTGTCCTTTGTTTCTTTTTTCATCTTTCACTTTACCTTGACATTTTACTAGTTTTACTCTCTGGTTCCTTTTCGGTTTTGTAACAGATTCTGAACACAATGCTGTGCTCAGCCCCGTCTCTGCCCAATGTATTTATCCCATGTTCCTCTCTGTGCAGGCACTTCTCTTCATTCTGCTCCCATCCAACATGCAGCTATTTCATTGTTCCTTTAACCTCAACGGCCGGTGGTGAGGACATCCCTGATTAAAACACACCAGGTGAGAGGCACCCGCTCTGTCAGTCATCCTGATGGGCCCAAAGATGGATGCTCTGACTCATTCCCTTGAAAAGTAGATGAATAATTTGGAAATAATGAGATTTTTATTACACACATATAATTTATTGTCAGAACATTTTCCCAACAGTCTCATTTTAGGATCTTTTGTCTTGCAATAACCCTAGTTTAAAACAATACATACTATTAGAGACACTTTGCCGAAGGGAAGCCAGCACAATGAAGCTGTGTTGGCTACGGCTACACATTGAGATAATTATTACAGCACTAATCAAATACAAAGTTTTGAGGGACTTTGCAAACTTCAAGTTCAGTGGAACAGCTACAACATTTTGGAGCAAATACTGGAAACAGGGCAGGATCTGCAAACAGCAGAGCAGCCGCAGCCATACCATGGCCGAATGATGACAGGACAGCACCTCCATATAGAATTTATATGGAATGTACTATTTCTGCATGGGTTTGTGAGCACAGAGCATTGCTCTGTGGACACAGATCACTCCTTGCTTGTGCAAGCTGTTTCTGTACCTGGAAATGAAAGCTGAAGACATCAATACTGAAAATATGCCAGGTGTAGGCAGAACGTTTGGAGCCCTTGTTTTATGTCTGCTTGTATTATTTTCTTACACTTCAAAGACTAATAATCCCTGTTGTTTGCTGTTGTGGTTTAACCCCAGCTAGCAATCAATCACATTTGCCTAGTGATCTAAAAATAAGTAAAATGTTCAAAGTATTTTATACTGAACATTTTTCCTTTGGAAAAGTTAACTTGCTGTGTCATGTGCTACGTTGCTACAACAACGCCGCCTGAAAAATGCTTTTAATAATAAAGCATATGTATTTTTTTAATAAGCACACTTAAGATCCTTCCTCCTGAAGATGGATAGTTGTTATTATCCTGTTACACAAAGGAGAAACACAAGACAGCAAGAGGCTAAGAAGCTGTCTGATCAGAGGAGCTGCTTCAGTATCAGTAGAAAATGATATTATTTTAACTGATTATCTGAAGTGATAAGTCTTTAGTGCAGAAATGCTCTGGTAACCCACTCAGGACTGCGCAGGTGTCAGAGGAGGGAGGAACTGCAGGAACTTGCACCATCGAAGCTCAGAACTTGAGCAAGTCCTTCATTCCAGCAGCCGGGCTGAACCCGCAGTGCTCGGAGAAGCAGGGGCTGTTGTTGTGCCTTGGGCACAGAACACGCCAAGAAGGATTTGGGGCCAGCCCTGGTCTCTTTTCTTAGTGAACAAAATAAAAAATATCCTGTGATGAGACTTTATACTCAGAATATGCTTAGAGGGGGTTAACGGGAGAATGATGGAAAATAGAAAAAATAGTTAATAAATTATTGCAGGATGCACCAGGTCAGTAGTTTAATGAGAACACCTGTCTCTGACTATGAAGAACGTGCTGTGGAAGGCTCAGAACTGCCACTAGTCCTTGATAAGCTAAGGTGTATGTTGTTAAGATAAAATGTAAAAAAGGAATATGTAGAGCTGGTTTGAAAAATTGCAAAGCCCAGGGCTACACTGATTCATCATATTTACTGTAATTGGATTTCAGCTGCTTAGAAAATACAATGGCCAATTACTACAACTTTGCAATTTAGGACTATGGTTCTGTCTTTTTTCTAGATTACACTGACATTTTCCTCTGCTCGTTTCAGAACTCCCTGATTTTATTTGTGTTTTATAAATGTGTTTGGAAGCAACAGTCCTTCGGGGTTTCCTGTGCCCTCAGACCTGCGTGCAGGCTGATGGATTTAAAGCCTCCACACTGTCCTTTTAGCCGGAGAGGGGACAGCAGGCGTGCTGTCACTTGGTGTCACTTCACAAGAAGGTCACTTGGCCCAGCGACCGCTGAGCCTGCTGTGCGAGGAGGAGGAAAACAGAGATCTTCTGTGGCTCGGCAGAAGCGAAGCAGATGTGCCAGGCTGTCATTTGGGACTTTGAGGCAGGATTTGAGAAGACGCAGGAGCTGTGGAAAGCTCGGTGCTGCTCGGAGTGCCCTATTGCAGCAACAGTGACAGAGGAACAGAGCGACAAAGAAACCAGACTGACCTCCAGTAGCACACTCTTGGTTTCAGTCCTCCTCTTGGTGCTTTTGGCACCGCTTGAAATTAAAAAGCTGCTTTTGTGTCTCATTGCTGGCCAAGGCTGAGTGTCCTTCTGCACAAGGAGATTATCAGTGCGGGTCTGTCGGGGCGCTGGCAGTGCCACCGGAACCGGGCGCGCTCCCAGGCTATGACTTGTGGCAGCCGATCGTCTGCACCGCTCCCTTCAGCACCAACCAACTTCCTCCCACCCGGGAATCGCACCAAAGAAGGATCCTTTGAATAAAAGCTCCTTTTCCAAAAGCTTTTGTCTGGAGAAGTTGGCCAGTCTGCGATCTGAAGCCGACTCGCCTGGTAACTTCAGCCGGCTCCTGGTCAAACCTTGAAAGCACGATTTTTCAGCAGAGCTCAGCAGCCTGAAGCTGCTTTTAGTGTGGCCAGGGTCAGAAAGTTGTGATTCACATTAAGATTTTGGATTTGACTTTTCCTGTCATGCAGTGTTAAAGGTCTCTGGCACATTGTGCACAGGTGAACAGACGCACTTGATGGTAGAATTGTTTAATTTCTGTTCATTTGCCAGATTAAATTTAGTTTGCATGTGTATACATATAATTATGTAACTCGTTTATACAGACATAGTTAATATCAGTAACGTTTTGGGTAGAGGCTCCAGTAGTTCAGTGCTTTAGGAAATGGAATCTATAATACACAATTGGTAAAGTAACAAATATTTTTAAAAAAATATTTAAAAAGGGGAATAGTGATTCAAAGCAGCTTGATAACAGATTCGAAGCCCACTGAGTCACTTGGAGTCTTGCCACCGCTGCTCGGGAGGAAGGTTGGCAGAGGAGGGGAAATAAACAGACGCCTTTGCGAGGGAATCGTGTTTCAGCTGCCAAATGTTCTCCTGCACAGAACAATCGGCGCAGACCTTGGATCTGACACCGGTACTAGTGTTTTGTTCTGGGAGGTTGTTTTGCACAGCGCGTTGGTGCTGTGGCTCCAGCCCAAGGGCCTGACTTTGTGTAGGGGATGTCGGAGAAATAGCAATAATAAATAATTCATTGGAAAATGAGTCATTCAAAAGGAATGGCAAAAGAATGGTGAGAATGGCAAGTTCCGGACAACCTGTCATGACATTTGAAGTGCAAATCGATCGCTCCTGACTGTGAGCGGGAACACAGCCTTTCCTGGCTGCCTCCTGCCAGAGAGAGTGGCGGGGTGGGAGCAGAAGGAGCCCGGACGACGTCGGGGGCAGCAGGGAGCAGTGGGGCTCCTAGTGGGGCTGCAGGGACCCCTCGGGGTGACACCTGCTCCCCTCCACAGGGTCAAGGCACCCAGCACCGCTGCACATATCTGGGAGTCGAGAGAGGTTCTCCTGCCCCTCTGCTCTGCCCTGTGGAGACCACACCTGGAATCTTGTGTCCAGCTGTGGCCCCTCAGTTCCAGCAGGACAGGGAACTGCTGCAGAGAGTCCAGCGCAGCCACCAAGATGCTGCAGGGAGTGGAGCATCTCCCGTGTGAGGAAAGGCTGAGGGAGCTGGGGCTCTGGAGCTGGACAAGAGGACACTGAGGGGGGACTCATTCCTGGGGATCAAGATGGAAAGGGGCAGTGTCAGGAGGATGGAGCCAGGCTCTGCTGGTGACAACCAGGGACAGGACAAGGGGCAATGGGTGCAAACTGGAACACAGGAGGTTCCACTTGAATTTGAGAAGGAACTTGTTCGTGGTGAGGGTGTCAGAGCCTGGCCCAGGCTGCCCAGGGGGGTTGTGGAGTCTCCTTCTGTGCAGACATTCCAAGCCGCCTGGACACCTTCCTGTGTAACCTCATCTGGGTGTTCCTGCTCCATGGGGGGATTGCACTGGATGAGCTTTCCAGGGCCCTTCAACCCCTGACATTCTGGGATTCTGTGAGTGGAAACACCCACGATCCGGAGTCTGCGAGGGGTCTGATTCGGGAACAGGAGCTGGACCCTCGTCACAGCCCCGTTCCCAATCAGCCCCATGCCAGCAGGCACAGCCTGGTTGCTATTTTAGGCTGCTCCACCATCTCCAGCTGGACTCTGGCCTACGTTTAGGCAGAGTTCCCTGTGGTGAAGAAGAACCGAGACCCTCCAGAGCACCGGGGTTGGCGACAGTCGGTGTGTCCGTCCCCCACCCCCCTCTCCGGGAGTCAAAGCGTCACTGACCTCCGCTGGGCTTAATTGTGCCTGTATTAATTGGCAAGAATTACCCTTGTCCCGCAGTGTGACACCCGCGCTAGGGTGGGCAGTGACCCTCCCTCCCGGCGGGTCAGTCCGAGTAAGTTAATAGGGTGACTGATTGAATTAGCTGGTTTTATTCCAAAAGGAAAACTCGGCTCCCCCCGCCCCGCCGCTGCCCGCTCTGACACACTCGCCGCCCGACCTGCGGCGCCACGCAGGCTCCGCCCACCCCGGCCACTTCCGCTCGGCACCGGAAGGGCTGTTTGGCTGCGGAAGCGCGGTGCCGGCGGCGGGACGTGGCTGCTGGTAACGGGGACTCGGGCGCCGGAGCGGGACCGTGTGGGGTGCAGGGGCTGGGCGGGTGGCCGGGCCTGGTAGGGCGGGGACAGCGCGGTGGCAGTGACCCAAGGGGGTGTCCGGAGGGACGGGGCTCCGCTTATTTGGGGCTGGAGAAAGTGGTCGGGGCCTGTGGTGGGTCCGGGGCCTGTTGTAGGCCCGTCCGCCCGTGCTGGGCACTGGGGAGGCCAGGACGTGTATCCTGAGGTCAGTTTTGGGCCCCTCACCCCAAGAAAGGCCTTGAGGTGCTGGAGCGAGTGGAGAGAAGGGAACGGAGCTGATGAGGGGCTGGAGCACAAGTGTGATGGAGCGGCTGAGGGACCTGGGGGTTCAGCTGGAGAACAGGAGCTGAGGGGAGACCTTCTGATCTCTGAACTGCCTGAAAGGAGCTTGGAGCCAGGGGGGTCGGGCTCTGCTCCCCAGGAACAAGCGCCAGGAGCAGAGGAAACGGCCTCAAGTTGCACCAGGGGAGGTTGAGGTTGGATGTGGGACCAATTTCTTCCCCAAAGGGCTGTGGGGCATTGGAACAGGCTGCCCAGGGCAGTGCTGGAGTCACCATCCCTGGAGGGCTGGACAGACGGACATGAGGTTCTCAGGACATGGGGCACTGCCAGGGGTGGGTTATGGTTGGACTTGATGATCCCGAGGGGCTTTTCCAACCAAAATGGTTCTGCGATTCCAGGGCCTGTGGCAGCACTGGCAGAGCTGGGAGGAGGTGGCGGGTCTAGGGGGGGCAGTGGCTGGAGGGGTGTGTGGGGCACTGGGGCTGGTGCCTGGCTTGGCAGTGGGTGCAGAGCTGGGTGGGTGTCACTGCTGGCTGGAGATGCCTGAGGGAAAATGGGACTGGGAATGTCAGAGCAGATGTAGGGGAGGGGGTGTCTGTGCTCCAGCTCCCTCCTCATCTGTGTGTGTGATGTACAACACCACCATTAGCGAAGCTGCAGCGGGCACCCTGCCCCTGCCCGCAGCACTGCGGGGGTTCCTGGGCCCCAGCAGCGTGTCCTCCTGTCCGGGCTCCTCCTGGATGGTGTGATGTGTGAGGCAGCGAACACTTCTGATGCTGCGAAAAGAAGTTTATCTGGCAAAAGTCTAGTTTATTTTCTTGTTTGTCAGGGCTGTTTGGATCTTACGCCGTGTGCCTGAAAACACAGGGTGCAATAAATTAATCATGTTCTCGTAGTTTAGACCAAAGCTCTTGTGCAGGGAAGCATATGATACTGACTGGAGTGATTCTCTGTGTTGAGGATCTTCTGTACTCAGGTTTATTCTGTTCCCCCGATGAACAAACCTTTGACTGAGGGCCTGTCCTTCCAAGGGGTATTTGACTTGGACCAGAGACTTTGATACTTGGCAGGCTTGAAATGAGACGCTTTTTTCCTTGTTGGAAACACACGCTTCTATGTGCAGTTTTCAGAATGACTCGAGAAATTGTAAAAGCTAAATTAAATACATGATGAGAGCTGAAAAACATGCTGAAAACTTGCTTTTTTTTTCCTGAACAAATTATTAATCTGAAAATGTTCTTGTTGATATTCTAATCTTTAAACTCCCTTGGAAAGACACCATTATTTTAAGTTTTCTGGCCTGTGTGTATTGACATTGCTCTACCTTATTTTTTTCTTTTTTTAAATTGAATTCAAAAACATTAGATGACACATTTTTTGCCTAAATTCATAGGTGACAAATTATCTGGAAGTAAAAATATTACTCTTTCACTTGCTGCCTAAACTGACCCTGCTCCTGAATCTGTGTTGTTCAATTCTAAAGACACTTCTCTTGTTTTAACTGTTATTCTGCCCAGGCAATGTGAATGCAATTCAATATGCATATAAGACTTGTGATTTAGACCTTAACAAGAACATAACTTTTTAATACTATTTCGCAGAAATCATAATACTATCAATCCCCCAAGAAATTAGAAGCTCTGTGAACCTCCAGTTTTCATTTCTCGTTAATACTTCTTTAACAATGCGCATAACATTCTTTTGAATTACTCTTTCGTTTGACTTGCAGTTAATTTCAGAAAGCTCATTGTGATATTTCTGAGCCCGAAAATGCCGCTGAAGGTGAAAAGGTGGTTCTGTGAGCACACGGGGGCTGGCAGGGAGGGGAAGGCTGCATTTTGTAGCCTCATCCATGTACCTTATCTGCGTGAGGACCGGGTGATTCTGCCACGTCAGCACCAAAAATATTCTTTAATCATATGTGGGCAGGACGCGTTTTGGTCGCCTCTCCACTTTGTACTATCAGGAGACAGCAGGCACTCAAAAGCGGAAAGTTCAACCCAAATCTTCAGGAGCCAGGTTTAAATATCAAGTTTCCATATTAAACAATATCCCCAAATGTTTTTTCTTGTCCTGGAAGGAGTCTGTGGCCTCTCAGTAAGGACCAGGCGTGAAAATTGAGCACCACTTTCCAGGTTTCTTCTGAGCCACGTGAAAGTGGCTCTCGGGTGTTCCCTGAAGGTTTGGCATTCAGGTGGTGGATAAATTGCTCTGCATAAATATATTTCCAGCCACTGAATGTGTGTTTTGGGAAGGCTGCAATCTCTTTTGTTGTGCTTTTGGTTGATTGACCTTGCAAAACGCATCCTGTGCTTTTGTTTTGCAGTTTGCTGCAGGAGGAGCGAGTGGTCAGGATGCCAGCGCTGCCTCTGGATGAGCTCCAGCTGACTGAAAGGGATCCCAAGACAGGGAAACTGCGGACTTTACCGGCACTGGTGAGCTGTGTTTTTCCTGAAAGGCAAACAAGACCTTTCACAAATTATTGTTATTTCTTCGTACCTGCGTGTAACTAGTTGTTGGTTTAGGGTATGATGAAATCGGGTCAGCTTCCACCTTCAATTGTTCTCTTCATGTTTTAGCGCAGTCAGATAGTTGAGAACTTTTTTCCAGTGATGGATGAATGAAAATTTACTGTATTCAGGATCTATATGAAACTGTTCTCCCAGGACTCCTTATTCTTTCAAGAAACAGCCGGATTAGCAATGTAAATTTTGCTGCAATACTCTGGGAGCTTCAGCCAGCTCTGCGTGAAGTTCAGCTCTGAGCTGTAGCACCGGGATCAGTCCATCCGTTGACTGCATCCCGTAACCTCCTGTCTCGTGGCTTCAGCTGGGTGAAATCAGAAAATTAAATCCACAGTCACTTTTTTTCTCCCAGAAAGAAGGAGGCCTGGAGAGAGCCGTTAATGCTGCTTGCTCGGGGGGAGGTTTGCCCTGGGTGTACATGTGGGTTGAGCAGCTCAAAGCTGCTGCCCGCAGCTCAACGGGATTCTCATTCTAGGGTGGGAATCATAGAATCAGTTCAGTTGGAAGAGAACCTCAGCATCATTGACTCCAGCCATACTCCAGCACTGCCCCATGTCCCTGAGAACCTCATCTAAATGCCTTTTAAACCCCTCCAGGGATGGTGACTCCACCACTGCCCTGGGCAGCCTGTTCCAATGCCCGACAGCCCTTTCCATGAAGAATTTTTTCCTAATATCCAATCTAAACCACTCCGGCGCAACTTGAGTATCTGGGAAAACCCTTGGGAAGGGTAGTGAAATGTTTCTTCTCTGTATTTGGTCATCTTGTCAGTTTGACTCTGTGGAATGTTGCACAAGAACCAGTTTGGAGGAAAAAGAGAGAGTGCGGGCCACATATCGGAGCCATGACATGAAGGTGGTGCTGTTTGTTTTGAAGGCGTGGGAGGATTGCTTTGCAAGGCTGTGGGGTTAACAGAGTGCACCTGATTGTGAAGGTCTGAAAATATTGCTGATAAATAAGGATACAAACCCACTGGTGTGCTGCCTTGAAAGATTAGAAAATGGGAACTTCCCAGGGAACTGAATGTCAGATCACATTAAAGTGTCATTTTTTTGTTGGTTTCCTAAAATTTGGTGAGCAGTGCAAATGGGAACTGGGCATTCCTGTCACTTGGTCTGTAGTTTTAATACAACGTTTTGGCTTTCTGCAGCACCCAGAAATAAAAGCAGATCGGTCTTTTGTGCTATACAGACCGCCGCCTGTTGTTAGAGACCCTGCTTTAGTGGAAGAGTTCTTGGAGCGCGCAAAATTCATTGCAGATGACCTGAACTGGCTTCTGGCTTTGCCTCATGACAGATTTTGGTGCCAGGTAAGAATTGTTTTGTGGACACTGAAGAAAAAGCCTGAACAATCTACATGGTTGTAAAAGCCACAAACTTTAAGTCATTTTCGTAAAGACTTGTATATGTTCATTATGTCATTTGTTAAGCATTTTAATTTCAATTGCTGCACCTTAGAGTGCAAAGACAGTAGTGTTTCCCTATGGATTTTCATTGCGTATTTTAAGAGTTTGCTTGTATTTGATGCACGTGAGAATCCTTTTAGCATTGTTGAATGTTTCAGGTTGCTCTTAAGTTTAACTGGGCTGCTCATGAGCGTGTGACATTTCCTTCTTTCCATTTCCTTGTCTTTGGTTGTGCAAGGTGATATTTGATGAGACGCTTCAGAAATGTCTGGACTCCTACCTGTGCTATGCCCCTCGCAAGTTCGATGCCTCGTTGGATTGCCATCCGGAGGTGAACGACATGCAGAAATGTCTCCATCGGAGCGTCTTCCTGACCTTCCTCAGGATGTCCACTCACAAGGAGTCCAAGGTAAATATTTCTTTGCCTTGCAGGTGCTCCAGGCTTCGTAGTTTAGGGAAAAAGACAACTGGAGAAATTAATCGTGTTTCTTACCTGCGTGTCCAACTACTTTTATCAGTCTGTTTGTCTGTATGGAGGTGATAACCACTCAGAGCTGAAGTGTCTGAGCTATGCAATGATTTCTTAGGAAGGAGATCTGAGCAATCAGCGAAGTAACAGCAGGTTAGCCACACGTGATGTTATGATATATTGTTATATGAGAAAAAAGGAGCGTGTTGGCCTTGGAACATCAGCTGCATGGAACAGAGGATCTTTGGGCCACCAGTAGCCAAGTGTTCACTCCCTCAATGCTGCTTCCTCTGCACCGTGCAGTGTCGTGTAATCTGGTGTCGTAGTTTAACCCAGCCGGCAACTGAGGCCCACACAGCCGCACATTCACCCTCCTCTCAGTGGGATGGGGGAGAAAATTCATCAGTTGAGATAAAGGCAGTTTAATAGGTAAAGCAAAAGCTGCGTGCACAAGCAAAGCAAACCAAAGGATTCATTGCCTACTTCCCATTGCAGGCAGGTGTTCAGCCATCCCCGGGACAGCTGGGCCCTATCACACATAACGGTTACTGGGGAAGGGGAAGACAAACGCCATCACTCTAAATGTCCCCCGGCTTCCTTCTCCTTCCCCAAGCTTTCTATACTGAGCGTGACATACGGTGTGGGGTGTCCCCTGGTCAGCCAGCCCCACTATGTGCTCCCCCAGCTCACTCGCTGGTGGGGTGAGGAGCAGAAAAGGCCTTGACTGTGTAAGTGCTGCTCAGCAATAACAAAAACATCCCTGAATTATCAGCTCTGCAGCACAAATCCAACCCAAAGCCCTTTACGGGCTGCTGTGGATAAAACTGACTCTGCCCCAGCCAAACCCAGCACATCTGTGCTAGTACTTATCTCTCCTTGAAGTTTCCCTGGGTTTTGGGTACACGATGAAATTGCTCTAAATTACTGTTTTCTTGGCATCGTGATTGAGAGACATGCTCAGCCCTAATTGTGTGAGTGCAGCTCCCGTGAGCAGCTTGTGGGGTTTTCACAAGGCCTTTGGGTAGGATGAGGCACCTTGTGTTTTAGCAGCTGTTCCTTCGATACCCTCGCTGTGTGTTATTCATGATGTGTTATTTAGTGATGTACTAATTCTCTCGATTATCACGGTGGTGACGTTCAGGACATTTTGAGGAAAGATGTTGGAGGCAGGAGCAGGTAGAGGGAATGCTGGAGCCTGCAGCTGGCACCACTTCTGCACAAGTACCCGACACCTCTATGGTGTCTTTCATTCCAGGATCTGATTAAATCTCACCGCTCCGTTGAGGCAGACGAGTATTTGAAACCATTTGATAGTTGAGTAATTTGAAGAGAATGAATAGGCTGTTGTCACGCAGGCAGTCAGCAGGAGTTCTGGAAATTGGACCTGGGCCGCGTAAAGCCCTGTCCCTCCGTTGTCGCAGGGGAACGTGCATACAGCCTCTCGCTGGGACTGAAAACATTTGCTATCATGGGCAAATTTGTCTTCTGAAAATCCAGAATTGTGTTGCAGCTTGCTGGCTTCTCAGTGTCAAAGACAATGGAATTTTTGTCATCTAGAATTTTAGAAGAAATTCCTTTAATACTGTTAGTTTTTGAGAGTGTTCTAGCAGTCAGGGGATAGAGCTGCAGTCCCTGGGTTTTCTTCCTACTTATCACTTCTGTAGCCATCTTTGGTGCCTTGATTCCACTTCACCAGGGTACTGATAACCTCAGGCTCCTATCTCACATGTATTTTTTCAGTGTTAGTGCCAGTTAAGCCGTTCCTATGCCGGGTTGCTCATTCTGCTCCTGAGCTGAGCTGTTCTTGCATCAGCTCAGCTGTTTCTTTTGTTGTGGCAGGAGCCAGGTCTGGGAACTGAACTAACTGGAGGTAGGGGTTGTTCTTTTTAACTTTTAGGTCAATTGGTTCATTTCGTGGTGTGAGGCCAGCGGGGTGGACGTAGTGGCAGTGAGAAGGAGCTGGGAGCATGGGGATGGAGGGCTTTGCAAAGGCCCGTGTAAGCAGAATTGCTGTCTTCTATGAAACAAAATCCATAACACACCTCTGAGAGATGTTTTTGCAGGGTTTCATTATAACATTGCCATTCTTACAGGGTAAAATATAGATTAGCCTTTAAATTACTTTATTTTTTTTTCTTTGTAGGATCATTTTATCACTCCTGCAGTCTTTGGAGAAATTATCTACAATAACTTCCTGTTCGACATCCCTAAGATTCTGGATCTCTGTGTGCTCTTTGGAAAAGGCAACGGTCTCCTGCTCCAGAAGATGATCGGTAAGTTCAAGCCAAGGAACAGCTTGTTGCATTTAGGCTTTTGCTTACTCATATAACGGCAAGTGATGAGTGGGGTTTCATACCACTCTGAAAACAAACTGTTCAGTACCAACCAGAATCTGTAATTTCTACAGATCAGATAAATGAAGTCCACAAGAAAAAGAGAAATCAGTTATGTCCAGCTGCTCAGCTGTCCTGAGCTGGACTCGGAGCGTCAGGGTTCGGTTCTGCCTCAGCAGTTGTTTCCCATGCCAGTGAAATGTGTGTTCAGCCGCTCTGGGGGGACCCTGAGGGCTCTAAAATCCTGGGGTTGGTGGGAAGGGGCGAACACGTCGGTCCCTGGGCAGGGTGGGAGGAGGGGGAGGACGTGGGGCTCAGTCCAGCTGCTCATACGAGTGCTTTTGTTCCCAGAGTTGGGAACCAAGTGAAATGTGGAAAGTGAAGTAATCACTGGCCGATGAAGTGGGAGAACTTGAAATTTCAGTATGGACACTGATTTATATTGTGCTTTCAAAGCACGAAGCACATCAGAACATTGCTCAAGCTGTGCTTATCCCCAGATTTCTTTGTATCTGTACAGTCTTAGTTGCAAGTGCATATTTAGTAATGCTGTGGATGCTAAAACCTGCATAATGAAGAGGGGGCATATTGGTTTAGCTTCTGTCTTTATCCTGGGCTCTCTTCACCTGTGACCTTTAACATCCACCTGAACATAGGTGGATGTTAACCCTAACCCTGGGTTAAGTGAGCTCTTCTTCTGAAATTCTAACCCACATTGTCTGCAGTCCATGTAATGAAAGTTTTTCCTTTCTTTGGTAGTTATTTTGTCTCATTTCCAAGCTGGCTAACGTGAGAAGCATTAGACAACACATCCCACAGCCAGATTTCCAGACCAGAAGAGCTTAGACCTTAAACCTTTGCATTTTTGAATCCAGTAACTTACACTCTAAATTCATCTGTCAAGCCTCAGAGGTGGGAAGGAGGCAGGGCAAGATAGATAGTTCTCTTTTAAATGGGAAGCTTTAACTTCTCTGGGTCTTCAAATATGCTGAAGAAGGCCGAAGTGTATGAAACCTCATTTGAATTATATGTATGCTCTGGTGTGCAACGCAATAACACTGCACGCAAGTAACCGATGATTTCCCCACCTGATTACTTGCATTATGTTATGACTGTAATGGCATGAGCAGCTCTGATGCGTAATTCATAACTTGATAAACTTTAGATTCTTCTCAGGGTATAAATTTTTCTGAAACCCGTCTCATAACTCTTTCTGGTGCTCTGTCCTTGCTGGAGAACTCTGTTAATTTTCATCAGCTGAACAGTAATTCACAGGGAAATAGGCAGCTTCTGTGCTTACTTGGCGGGGATTTATGGTATGCCATTATTCGGTGGAGTATTTTGTGAGGATAATGAAGTCCTAGTAATATAATAGCAGGTATTACTAAAGCCTCATTACCTTTAAGAAATATTTTGGAGAACATTCTCCAGTGCATGCTGAACTGTTATCAGTAATTAAAAGTCAACTCCAGTTGTCAGAGAAAGGAAGGAGGAATGTTTAGCGGTAGTATTTGCATTATTCATTGATTCAGCCTCTGCGCACAAACCATCTGACATCTCGTTTGCTCCGCTCTGATGAGCGTGAGCTCGCTCCCTGTTCCTCAGTTGCACTGAGGGGTTGATGGGCAGCGAGTTGAGTCGTGAGCTTGTGCCCGTGTCCAAAATGGTGATTACCCGCATCTGGGGGTGTCAGCAGTGACACAAGTACATCTTGTGGTGCAAATCTGTTCGTTGGCACGAATGTCTGACCTAATGGAGATGATCTCCTTCCCCCTCTCTTCTCAGAAAACATCTTCACTCAGCAACCAAGTTACTTCGGTGACCTGGACGAAACTCTGCCCACTGTCCTGCAGGTACCGCGTTCTCCTTGTCGTGTCATCCTGAGCTGTGGCATCCTTTAGAGCGCGGAAAGGGAGCAAGTATGGCCATAGGCAGGCAAAATGGATTTGTAATTACTTACTTTCTCTAGTTTGTGTTAATATTGCCAGGTAGGTTTTGAAACTTTATCTAAAACTATTACTTTATGACTATTTCTTGTTACCTTATGTAATTTTTTGCATTCTCTGCAGTTAATCTCAAGGAATTTTCATTAGCTGGCTCCAAAAGTATTCTTTGTATCCCACCTCACCCCAAAGCAGAAGCAGCATTGAAATGTAGAACACCAAACTCTAGAGACTATGAGAGGTAGCGAAGACTTGACATAGTAGAATAGGTTAGCGTTAACACGGCAGGTTCTCAGGAGTATATGAAAATCCATTGGAAAGGATGTGTTGTTGCCGTACAAAAGGTATTTGGCGCCTCTCCATGTCTAAGCTTTCATTTTTCTAAGCAGCTTGTATATTCCCCAGACTCGGTAAGCAGGATTCACATTTAACCTGAGGGAGAAATCAAGGTACCTTGACATCTTTGTACCCTGAAAATGTCATGTTTATGTCCTCAGAAAGCTCATCTATGCACAAAAATAAAATGCCCGAGACACTGTTTACCCCAAGAAACCTATAATGTCACTTGACTTTTTGAAAGTCTACATTCTTCTTTTTGTCTGTGTGCTAAGAAACTGTTAGAGGTAAATCTCAGAGGTGATATATCTTTAAAAAATGTTATAGGATGCAAGATCAAATGAATTACTGGGGAGGACAGCAGAGATTCAATTTGCTTTTTGGGATGCACCATGTCAGCAGTTTCTCTGCAGAATGCTGGTTTCTTTACTGTGTGTTTTGGCAACTGTCACAGGGTGATACGGGTGTATCTCACATGCACGAGTCTCACAGCTCAAAGATGATCATAAAGCAGCATATGTGCTTATGCTGTGTCTGAAAGGAGCTGACACCTGTGTGGATTTAGGAGCTCACGCACACTGTAGAATAGTAGCACTAACCCCAAGTATGCAACTTAGAATCACAGAATCATTTTGGTTGAAGACACCCTCAAGATCACAGAGTCCAACCATAACCCACCCCTGGCACTGCCCCATGTCCTGAGAACCTCATGTCCGTCTGTCCAACCCTCCAGGAATGGTGACTCCAGCACTGCCCTGGGCAGCCTGTTCCAATGCCCCACAGCCCTTTGGGGAAGAAATTGTTCCCCACATCCAACCTCAACCTCTCCTGGCGCAACTTGAGGCTGTTTCTTCTTGTCCATGTACCTTCAGCCACCACTCACATGTCTCTGGGAGGAGGGTTTGACAAACCTCTCAAGGTGCATATGTAGAGCAGTGGGTTTGAAGCTGGTCCTGCACCAAAGGTTTTTAGCAATCTGGAACTTAATTCTATCAGCTTCTCCTCAAATTCTTTATTTATAAATAAGAACTGCAAAATCTGTCCTGCTGCCCTCCAGGCTGAAAGGCATTGGACCGAGCTCATCGACAGGAGTTGGTGTCAATGTCCCAGCAGTCCCACCGCTCCCTTGCGAATGGGGACCCCAGTGGCCTCCCCATATTGGCCTTGCTGCCTGATGTTCTCACCCAGTGGAGGGTTTGGGATTGGCTGCAGTCCGTGTCTCGGCACCACCAGCACATGCAGTCGCAATAAGCTGCGCACAAGTCATGTGGCGTTTTGGGGGTGCAGCGTGGCCCTTCCTGCAAGAGTCTGTCACACCTTTCATCTCCTACAGCTCTGTGCTGTGTGGAAATAGTCACGTATTGCATATAAAGCATGTCCCACTGTTTTCTCGTCTGTTTTAACGCTGTTCTGTTCTCTTGATCTAGGTGTTCAACAATATTTTGCGTAAGTGTGGCTTGCAGTGTGAAGGAGCCTCTGCTGAGCCCCAGAAATTGGAAGAAAGAGTAAATGTGACCCCAGGAAACATGCCCCTCCAGGTAGAACTGTTGCTCTGTGCACTTTACTCTTTGTCACCCTGCAGACTGAAGAGCAGTGGGGCCACAGAGGGTCATTCTGTTCCCAAATCCTGGTGGCTCACGCAGCATGTGGTTCCGTGTCATTGTTTCACTGTTTGTTGTGTGACTTGATGATAAAGCCTTTCCACTGTGAGCTGGTTGCTTTGCTCGTGTGCATTTCAAGCATATCCATTGTAGTGTGGGTTCTTTTTAAACCTGGCATCTCTCTTGCTTAACCAGTTTATAAATAATATAACAGAGTGTCTGGCAGAAGTCTCCATGTAACCCTGACAGTGATCAGAGTTGATCTTTTCTTCAGAAATGTTTTTTAACAGCAGTGCACTTTAATTCTAGTTAATTCAGAGGGTTTTAGTGCTGGGTGCTGTACAAGCCAGGCCCCAGCTCACGGAGCGTGGTCTTCTACGAAGTCTTAGTCATGCAGGCTGTACGTGGGAGGTGTTAGCGCTGCTCTGCAGACGCATCTTGCACTGAAATGGACCACTGAACTCATCTCTTTAATTCCTGTATTACTGCAGTGCTTCCAGAGAGATGGGGAAGGATGCTGTATGCAGAGGATATATAGAGGGCAAAGCCACTGTCCAGAATGGGATCTGACGATGTTTCTCGTAATTTCACAGAATCTTTAATGAGAGTGAGCAGTTGGGGTTGTATTATAGATGTTTAAAGGGTCGAGGTTTTAGTAGAGACATTGCCTCTAGACCCAGTAATGTTCAGTGCTTATGATTGATAGCAAACTTGTGCAGTCATGAAAAAGGCTCGATCTGAAAATGTTGTCCTTGTTAGTGAGTTATACTGTGTTCCCAGAAAAACTTGTCTGGCTTTCCTCTCAGTAACTGCTCTTTGTCTCTCAGGAGCTGAAAGATATTGTGCTGTACCTTTGCGACACTTGCACAACGCTCTGGGCGTTTCTTGATGTCTTTCCACCGGCTTGCCAGACCTTCCAAAAACATGAGTTTTGCTACAGGTACGTTTTGAACTGCACACAAAGCTTGTCTTGGCACAGTGGAAATATTGAATGTGCTGCTGTGTTCTGTCCCAGTGCCTTCATCGTTAAGAGGTGACAGATTTAATGCAACTGGAGACTGCGAGGTTCACTCTGAGAGGAATACAGAGACTCCCAGGGAAGAAATTGATGTGCGGATGTCTAGAGTTTGTCTGTTATCCCTGAGTGATCCTGGAGCCAGAAAACCATGACAGTTTCAAAACCCAGCTGAACAGTACTCAATGTGCTCTAGACAGGGTGGAGAGGGGTGAGCAGGAAAGAGTTGTGGACAAGAAGAGCTTAGGACGTGAAACAGGAGCAGTAGAAAGCCTTTCTAAGTGATAGTCTGTCAAAGTCTGAAAATAAACGTTTTTGTTTGACGTTTTATGCTAGAGAATATTATTGAGGTTTGGCAAAAGCTACGTGGCTGGGGGAGGGTGACGAGGCAGCGCTGTCACCGCTGCCTGACAGCGAATTCCTGTCCAGCTCTGGGTCACGGTGGCAATGATGAGTCAGGATGGTCTCAAGGACCAGACAGCAGAGCATGTTCCCACAGAGGCTGCGAGTCCTTGAGTGGCACTTACCCACCTTCCTCCAGGTGTTCTGAACCCCCAGAGCATCTTGTGGAGTCTTGTAACAGCCTTTGGTTAGGACAAAGCGAAACGCTCCTTTATTGTCCTTATTTCCCCTGTTTTCTTTGCTTGGTGCTGCAAACGAACACACATTTTTATTTTGCTCTTGTTTCCAATCGCGTTGTAGAGCTGCCAGTGGTTTAGGGATTGAGTAACACTGCTCTGGGGTTACTGACAGTAACTCTGTCCTCTGTGGATGTTGTCCCGGAGGTGGTTATTGAAGAGGAGCAGACTGGGGACCGCTGGTGGCTGTTTGGCTTGGCAGGCAGCGCTGCTGGTGTGCTCGGTTACTCGGAGGAGGAAAGCCTTTGCTATTAATTCCACTGCGGATGTCAGAGATGTGCTGAAATAGTCTTGATCTCTGTGCGGTGGGACAACAGCAACGTTTTTATTACTTCTCAATAATGACCAGGTCCTCGGAGTGTGGGGAGGGAAAACTGATTTACGGGTCATCTTTTTGGAACCTCTGCAAGCCTGATTCAATCCACTGGCACTCGGTGATTTCTCTTTTGGACTGAAAGTATCGGCCAGCTCCTGCTACGTTTGCCTCAAGGATACTCATTTAACATATTTGGCTCTTAATAGGAGACTTGGACGTAATGTTCCTAATGAAGCCTCTGCTTGGCTGTTGTGCCAAGTGCTGTAAACCATTATCAGTGACATCCAGCCACTACTGGAGCAGTACAGGCTGTTACTCTATGAGGGTGTTTTTCTGCATCTCCTGGTGCTCGGTCCCTCAAGAAAAGGGACACTGTGGGCTGCCTGGCATGTAAAGTGGGAAACCGGAGCAAACAAACTTCCTTTGTTTCCCCCCTGCCCCATCCTATTGAAACATCCTCGCAAGCTTTCTGCATGTTGGACACCTTCATCTAAATGCCCACCTAGAGTGGAGATGAATAGCAAGACCAGTAGGGTTTTGTTGGAAATCATATCTTGTTTCATACCCAGTTTTTAGCATACAGCAGATACAGGGCCATAAGGATATCAGGGTGGGAGGGGACGTTTGGAGATGGACTTGAGCATCTCGGCTCTTTGCAGAGCACAGGTTTGTTTGGGATGTTTCTCAGTTGGGCAGATTGTTCTTCTCTTTGCTGTTGTGGTGCTTTTCAAATGCCTGTGTCTTCAAAGATGCCCAGGTGGTTTCCTTGGAGTGCTGCTCTTTGTGTATTTACTTGTGTTTCAGGGACCAAATACCAAAACGGGGTAATGCTAAAGTGTAATGCTAGTAAGAATTTAATGAAATTAACTATTTGATTTGTCTTTTAGCAAATGATTTTGGAAACCTCAGCTGACACTTACTCTCTTTTCACCCTTTTCTGCAGATTAGCTTCATTTTATGAATTGGCAATTCCCGAGCTGGAATCTGCAATAAAGAAGAGGCATTATGAGGATAACAGGTGAGAATCTCTGCAAAGGTTTGCGTTTTCTTTTCGATAAAAGTCTCGCAGGGCTTAGTTAAAAATTCGCTTCATGCTGCTTTACCCATCTCTGCAGAGTCTTTCTCTCTTCTTTTTTTAAGCTGCTTTAGGGAGCTCTGAAGAAAGAGCTTTTTTAATTCCAGATTTTCTTGAGCAGTGGGGTGACTAACAGTTTCTTTCACTGCTGTCTAAGAAGAGACTTGATGGGAGATGCATTCATATTGTAGCAAAGTGTGAAAACATGAATGATAACTATAGATCGGTCTCGTTTTAAGGCACAGACTGTGCTGGTACGGTTGAGATACCATGTATCTAGCTGTTGGGACAACTGGGGATTGAGACCAACTTTGTTTAGAGCATGGATTGTCCTTATTGACTCTGGAATGACTCTAATTTCCGGTTCTTACAGCAAATCAAATATTCTGCTAATGCAGATGCTACCTCTGGAGGGTTAACTCTGGAGCGAAGGTGTGTTAAAGATGCAGATTTCTTGTGCTGACACCAACCGTGTGTTCTTTTACTCTCTCTCAAGTGTTTTTGCTGATTTGTGGAGGAGAATTTCCCATTCCAGAAAGAAGATGATAGAAGCTTTTCACATCCTAATAAACCAAGTTTGTCTGCAGCCCATCTTAGAAAGCAGGTATTGGCACTCGGGCACTGCGATTCTAGCCAGTTATTGCCATTGCGAGGGAGATTCCTTCCTCGTGTTCAGATTTACTGCAGAAAATGAACGGATGCTGCTATTTGTGTTGGGGTTGGAGCCAAAGACTTTGGCTGAGCTCAGAACTCTGCGGTCCCGCACAGCAGGAGTGTCCCAGCTGACGCTGTGTGAGCCCAAATTGGTGTGGTGAGCTGTGTGTAGCGATAACCTGTGGTCCAACAAGCTTTCTGACCTCAGTTTGTGACTAAGTAGTGAATTCTAGTGCTGCGTGTAGGCACCTTGACTGAGACACCACAGCAAAAGCGATGCAGTGTTACAGGTCACTGAAAACAGGCATTTCAAATCTGGATACTGATGCCTTTACCTTGTTCTACCCACGCTCCTACTGTGAAAATTGTTAACTGATAGCTCTGTGAGTAATCTCAAAGTGGAGGCAAGTATAACTATCCTTATTTTAAAATTGAGAGATGAAGAGAAGTGAAATAACCCAAAATTGTGCTGCACATTGAGGACAGAGCTGAGAACCTGGATCTGGATGGTATGGCCTGCCTGCCTTGGGCTGTTCTCCGCCTGTACTTGGTGGTTGTGTCATTCACTGGTCTCTGCAGCTCCTGTTCCACTTGACTCTTTTCCCTGGTTTGATATCAGAATTGGCTGAGGAGATTAGGAGGGTCTGTTGGTTTAATTCCTTATGAGAGCCCTGGATTCGCTTCCTTGTGACCTGGACTCTCACCCAGTCCATGCTGTAAATCAGCCTTTAAAGGAGCAATAGCAGCCTTGCCCTGCCTTTGCTTTCTGAGTGTTGCCTTTCAGTACCCACTGCAATATTGAAAGTAGAAACGAACTAAAGCGTGTAACGTGTTCAGACTCCACAGTATTAAGGATTATACATACTTCAGAGGTAGTAAAGGGCAGCTCCAGACCCTCACTGCCAGTTTGACAGGAGCCGAGGCTACTGTGCAAACGATGTACCTGGCTCCTAGACAAATACCTTTCTCTTAACACTGACCTACCACAGAGTGTGTTCTGCGTTCTGCCTCGTCAGGAGGCTGGATGCATCCGCACCAATGAGAGGGTTAGGCCTTAAAAGCGAAAGGTTGCATGAGGAGTTTCTTTGGCACATGTTCTTACAGAGGTGAGCACATACTTTCTGGGAGGTTTGCTGCTATAATCCCAAGCCATATAATAAGAGTGCAATTACAAAAGGCTACACGCCCTTTTCTGCTTATTGCAGGTCTGAGGCATCTCACTATGATTTGTAAAGTCTGTTTTGAGTCTTGTAATTTTAACTGTGATACAGCTTTAATCCAGCTGGGTGAAATGTTTGCTGAAGCCGTAAAAGAAACTTGTTTCCATTTGACCCTTTGCCCCTGTGAAAACCAAAAAGTGGCCTGAAATCTATTTTCAAACGGGATTTCCCCTTGATTTGAGTGTGACTGGTTTGGCTCGTGAGGCAGAATATGGAGATTGTGCTCAGCACTGAGGTTTTCACTCCGTTGTGCCATTGTCTCCTGCAGCTGTGAGAACATTCAGCCTTTTATTGAGGAGTTTCTACAGATCTTCACTTCGGTGCTTCAGGAGAAGAGGTGAGGCTGGCGGAAAGGCCTGAGGGGCGGCTCAGCTTGCCCTCCTCTTCCATTCTTTACAACAGAATTGCCCAAGACATTATTATGAGGCATTACGATGCGTTTGGGAGTTAGAAATCATTCTAACTAGTTGGGAGAACTGCTGTGAGAGGATTTCAGGCTGCAGTACAGCCTTTATTGCAAAGATGAGGAGGATGTTGCGTGACGCTGGAGAATGTTATTCTTCGCTCTCTTTAATCCAGGCTTTCAAAGTGGAGGATAGCAATTTAGCAATTAGCCTTGACAAGTTAGGCTGTTATTACTGATCTGTGCTTTTCAAGTGGGGTGACCAGACCGGGCAGATATTAAGTGCTGATGCTGAAGATGCAAAGCGAATCAGCGGCAGAACTGCGAATTCCATCTTGTCCTCCTGCCGGTGCTGTCATTCTGGTCATGTTCAAGTCATAAACCATATTTTCTCTGTAATGCGGCACTGGGTTACGGGTCTGGACATTACGGGGAGCATTGCAGCTGGCTCTGGCTTGGGGGAAAGTGGTGCTGCAGTATGATGGGAACAAAATCAGACACGGCAACCCGTGCTGGAATTCAGCATTGGGTGAGAGGTCTGTATGTGTTTCCACCTGAGCGGTGAGTCGCAGTAGCACAGCAGGGATGGTGGTATGTGACCGCTCTGCCCGTAATTTATTATTGAGTTCGACTGATTAAACTTCTGTGTTTTCAGATTTCTCCGTGACTATGATGAGCTGTTCCCTGTCGAAGATGATGTCAGTCTGCTCCAACAAGCCTCCTTCACACTGTATCCTTTGCTGTCACTGTGGTGTTTTGCAGCCCTGGCTGCTCTTCGATTCCTTCACACCAGTGGCATTGCCAGGGTCGCTGCCTCTGGTGAAGCTGCAGGACTGGCAGGGGGTGATGGGAAGTCTCCTCTTAAAAAAAGAAAGGAGGGAATGTTCATGTTAATGTAGGCACAGGCTTGGAAGCCACTGAAAATTGCATAGTTGCTTCAAGGCCTCAAGTTGCGCCAGGGAAGGTTGAGGTTGGATGTGGGGAACAATTTCTTCCCCAAAGGGCTGTGGGGCATTGGAACAGGCTGCCCAGGGCAGTGCTGGAGTCACCATCCCTGGAGGGTTGGACAGACGGGCATGAGGTTCTCGGGAACATGGGTTAGCGCTAAAGTTGGGTTATGGTTGGACTCGATGATCCTGAGGGTCTCTTCCAAATGAAATTATTCAGATTCTAAGGTGAGTTCTGAATATTGCATCTAGAAATGGCCTTAATGCTGTTGTCTTAGAGATGAGACCAGGACAGCCTACATCCTCCACGCAGTGGAAAGTGCGTGGGAAGGGGTAGACAGGAAAAAAGCACAAGTTGTTAAAGATCCAGCACCGCCAGCAGCATCTAATGGAGCATCAGCGATAGTGGAGAGCACAGCCGAGGACGGGGAAGAGCTCGGGGCTGCGTACGCGTCAGAGGATGAGGTGAGTAGAGCGGTGAGGGTAGCACTGGGTTCTGCTCTTTCTGTCCTTGCTTCATTTGTCTGTGAAGAGAGCATTGGTTTGCTTGGGTTCGGGGATTACATGAGACTGAGTCTCATTTCTCGCCTTTGCTAGATTTCAGTGCAGCTCCGTGTGCCTTGTGAAATGAGAAACAAAGCCACACCTGAATCCTGGCTTTATCGTTGAGCAAATTGTGTCTAACTCCCACTGGCCTGGGTTTCCTCTTGCTGTGGTTTATTCAAATCCCACACTTGATCCCCGTAGTTCATGTGCTTATTTTTAAATCCATATGTTATTGGAGGAAGGGACTCAGGGACAGACAAAAGCAGTTGCGTGCCCAAGTCTGTCTCAGCCCTTGTGTAGCAGAAACAACTAAGCTGATTTCTTGTCTTTTCACTTCAGTCTTTGACTTCTTGTGTTTAAATTCTGATAACCCAGACTTCTGCTTTCCCTTTTTCTCACATGCACTCCTGCCGTCCCTCACGGTTCCGTGTGGTGTGTGCAGTGCGCTGGGGCGGCCGCTGCGCCCCTCGCCAAGGTGTCCGGGGTGGAGCTGGACTCCCTCATCTCCCAAGTGAAGGATCTGCTGCCGGACCTCGGCGAGGGCTTCATCCTGGCCTGCCTGGAACAGTACAGCTACAACGCCGAGCAAGTCATCAACAACATTCTAGAAGATAAACTGGTGCCCTGCTTGGATAAGCTGGACCGAACAATGCAAAGGTGTGGGACAGCTGCTGGCATGGCTTTGAATGCCCTTTGTTTTTTCAGTTGCGGGTTGTCATTTAGTGTCACTCATATTGCAGGTTAGACGCTTGTAGAGCTCTAAGCAGGAGCGTTTTCTTGGGGTAGGTGGGCGCAGTGAGAGCTTCTCGTTGCCATCTGCCGCTATATTTCTGTCCTCTTTGTGTCCCTGCAGAGGACTGGAACATTCAGTGTTCAGCATTTCAGCAGAGCAGGTGCTGATGGGGGGAACAAAAATACTTGTACATTAAAAACTCCAATAAGAACCATTAAAATTCCACCATGGGGACACAGGCGTAGCTGAGCGATAGAGTGCGTTGCCTTCAAATCTTACTTTGCTGCGGAGAACAGGGTCAGAGGTGTTAAAATCCCGGCTGCCCTGCAGGAAGGGGCGTCTTCAGAGGGGCTAATCCAGATGAAATTCAACCTGTATCTGGAAGGTTACTCTCTTGCAACTAAAGTTAAACCAGAGTGGGATTGGAACTAGCAGTTCAGGTCCATTTTTATCTCCTCCCTGACAAACTTGCCCGGCTCTCGCTCACTTCCCTGTGTTACAGCGGCTGTGGGTTTATCGCTGGCAGTGGAATTGAGTTGGTTCAGTTTGCCTGCAGCTGCCAGCGTGTTTGTGCTGCAACAGCAGTTTCCGACTGCGTGTCAGGATGTGAATGTGCTGCTCGCTCACATTTCATGGAGGAACGGGCAGACTGTCTCATTGTTGCATTAAAAAAGGAAAGCATCTTTATCAGAAAAAATAATGTAAAATTCTTAGTTCTGCAACAATCTTCACGCTCTCCCAGCCAGATCTGCTGAATTTGGCACAAACGGTGCGGGGTGGGCCTTGGGAAGGTTGGGTTTTTCTGCAGAACCAGCAGTTACAGAAGATACGGCTGGGTTTTTTCCTGCCTCTTACATCTTGAAACAAAACGTTCAGTTCAATAGCGAATGTAGAATTCTGATCACTGCTGATTTTAGAAGTGAGCTCAGCAGCGCTTTCAGATTCCCAGCTGAGCTAACAGCACCAACAAAACAAATGCAAAAATAATGGTCTTTTGACTTGTAAGTTGAACAAACATAAACCTGGAACTCTGAGAAAGAATTAAGAAGGAACCATAGGGAGATAAATGTCCTGAAACCAACAGCGGCAAATTACTGGCATTTTTTCCGGCGTGTAATGCATCACACTTAGCGTTTGGCTTTACTGAGTCACCGCTTTGAGAGCAGCCAGGCTGTTGAATATTCCACGCTCCTGCACAGTTTTACTGATTCTTAAATGAACAGATGCATTTTCTTCTTGCTTTCTGTAAGTTGCTCTAGTTTCCCAACAATAAGCTTCCAAACCTGCTTTTTATCTTACACCAATGCCATGCAGCGGTCCTGCACGTACTATAGTGCGGCTGCGAGATGAAGAGACGGCAATTTGTGACCCCATCATGCAGCACCACGATGAGGATCTCAGCATGCTGGGGGTGACTTTGAGAGCGAAGAAACCAAGGGTTTAGGAAGGAGAGGATGTGGTCTTCCTCAGTTCACCTTTGGTTTGATTCTCCCTTATTTGTTTTAACAGGCAGCTGAAGCCAGACCCTACTCCTCTCGTCACTTCTCGCTGTAATGTTTTCCAGAATGATGAGTTTGATGTTTTCAGTAGGGATTCGGTGGATGTTTCTCGGATCCAAAAAGGCAAGCGGTGAGTGTCGTGCACCCTCAATTAACCCTGTCTGTCAAGCAGAATAAACGTCTGCGAACCTGCAAATTTGTTTCTCGCACAAACCTCCTGCAGGAATTTCTTGGCAGGGGGCAGTGAGGCTTATCAAAGATGTTTCCCACCTGTTTCTATGGGAAAGTAAAATGAAATATTATTAGGGGGTTGGTCTCAGGGAGTGTTTTTCCTAATGGGCTTTCCTCAGTACGCGGCTAGAGATCCCTGTCAAGCTCATTTGTGATGTCAAGCTCTTGCTTCTTGGTCTTAATGTTAAATTCATACCGAACAGCAAACCTTGAAAAGCAGCCACCTCTGTGAGCCTGTTGTTGTGACTCAGAACTGGGGATAAATAACGATTTGGTTTAGATCCAAGTGAAGCTTCAATGTCTATCTGCTTCAAAATCTGATAACACTCAGTGGCTTAGACGACTTTTGTTGTTCGTGCTGCTCTAAGCTCCCTGCAGAAGAACATTTCCCTTGCTTTCCCCTTAGTTTGGCACATTGTGCTGTGCCACACTGTGCGAACAGAGGTTGGGGCTTTGTCCTGCTGGCTCCTGTTGCTGGCAGCTCTATCTACAACATGGCTGGTTAGAGAAAGCGCTTAAAAAGAATCTGAAGCAGGTCAACCAAGTCCAATCTTTATGTTAGTATGTTAGTATGTATTTACACAGAATGTAAGTAAAAGTCTGGCTGGAGATTGAGCTGCATCACCCTGGGAGCTCCCAGTCAAGGCTTTGGTTGCAAAGCTGCATCAAACTCTCAGGAGAAAACCACTTTTGTCCGCAATCCTGTTGGACTGTTTCAGCAGCACTGCTATAGTGCTTATATTGGCTCAGCTAGGCAAGAAAATCATTTCTCTTCTCTCTGGCCAAGACAATGACTTTTGGAGGCTCCATAGCTAAGAATTCACAGGCGTTATCTCTCCTCTTTCTCCTTGGCGCATTGTCTTGCTTGGCGTGCAGCAGGAGCCTTTTGCACAGGTGAGCTCAGTTGTCTTCCACTTGCCAAAGTTTTGCACATGTGAGTAGCTGCTGTGGAGGCTGGACAAGGCCAGAGAGCGCTGCCCGAGTCCAGCACAGCGCGTCCAGCGCTCGGAATAACCCTGCCGGGAGCTCCCTCTGCAGATAGATTGGTGTACATGAGGTTCTCAGGGACATGGGTTAGTGATTGGACTCAATGATCTTGAGCGTCTTTTCCAACCAAAATGATTTTGTGATCACTTCCAGAGCTTCGGAAGTTAAGTCATCCCTGAGCTGGGTGTTGGGAGCCTAATCCCACAGCTTTGCCCCCCGGCTGCGGGCAGGGGGGCCGGGTCTGCTCTGTGGTGGTGACATGGCTCCCTGAGAACACAGTTGGCTCATCTGCTCTACCATTCAGGGACCTCTTGGGATTATCCCCCTCTCAGTGCTGCTGTTCTGGTGTCTCTTGGCCTCCCTCAGGCTGTGTCTTGGTTTAAAAGCAGTTGTTACGCAGAGAGCACTCTCTGCAGGACTCCAGACACATCAGTTATGTTTGGAGTCGTTTTTAAAACCTGTACTTAAGTAGCTGAGATCAGCAACATACACCCTACGCCCAAAGTTGCCATATCCAACTAAATCAAAGGATAACTTATAGTGCCTTGCTCTCTAGAATTTAACATTCAGAACACCAGAAGTATGAAGCGTGTCCTTTCAGCACTAAAAGCGCAAGTTCCTTGTCCCACAAGCGAGAAACCCGATGCTTTACCCAAGCGCTGGGCTGACAGGGCTCTCCCAGCCTAATTTGAGATCTGCTTTGGATTTCAATTATATAATTTCTTTTTCTCCTTCTTAAAATCTCTTGCTCACAGAATTCCACTTGCGTTTAGTGCTGTTGTGATGTGGCAGTGGTGCTGCCAGAGCAGGATGGGTCCCACTGCACTGCGGAAAAGCGCAAGCAGTTTGGGCCAGGGCCAGTTAATGAGAAAGAGAAAAAGCCACACCAGGATGAGGAGGGGAACGAGCACGGGGAAGTGAACATATATAACACATATATGTGATTCCTTGCTGATCCTGAAAAGCGATCCCACTTGTCTGTGCCTGTCCAGCCGTAATTGCAAGCTGAATCTGGCTCTTGAAGCCGGAGTGTGTCCTGAACACTGCAGGACCGGAGGGGTTATCCCACTGTTTTTCCTGGAATTGGTGGCTGAGACATTTCGCTGCAGCTCCTCTGCTGTCATCAGACCAGCTCGACAGGAAACAATTACCAAATACTTTGCTCAGTCTCACGCTAAAAACCACCAGAAGATGTTACCGCAGCCGAGCGGTGTGTGGAGTCACAGCGAGTCACCCGGGGAGGAACCGCATCTGCCGCAGGCTTACGGAGCTTTCAGATCCTTTGTGAAAATCAGGCTGTTTACATCACTTCCCCACTTCTGGCAGGTACATCACCCAGGTCTGTCCATTCTCGAGTCACCGACCGCCTGCCCTGGGCAGGTTCTTTCTCCGGTGACGTCCGGATGCCGGGCAGAGCGCTGGTGCGTGTTCCTCCTCCACTCTGAGGGCTGCACGTTGTCCTGTGAATATTTAACAGTGGAATCCCTTGTTGCTTTGCTGGAAGTGTATACTTGGCCGGTCTGAAAAATGAGACTTAAAGAGTTTACGCTTGTGCAGCTGGAGACACAGCATCTCTGGCCACTTTTTTAATACCTCTATCAAAATTTTATCTTCCCTTCTTTAAAATTGCTGTAATTTACTTAGGTCCTAAATTAAAAAATATCTACACGCAGTGCTTTGAGGCTGAATCAAAATCACCGGTCTACTCTGGTTTGTTCTTTTCGGTGTTAGTTGTGCTCACTCTGATCCTTACTTGCTGCACTGGTAATTTTTGCTTTCTCTGCCTCCATTCGTATTTTCCATCTCCCGTTTGTAAGCTGTGGTTCTTGGCTCCAGGAACACGCGTGTCCGTGCGGCGGTTACTGACAATCAGGTCTGTGATTTGCAGTGATTGCAAAAGTGATTGCGGTGAGATGATCCTGCTGCAGGGTGTTAGAGCACCGTGCCCTGTACGGCCTTCCAGAGACCCAAGTCTTCTTCCTACCAACTCACCATTTGGAATTCATGGCGCTTCTGGTGTCTTCTGGATTTTGGCCAAATTTCAGCTTGAGTATAATTGCTTTGGCTTCCTGTAAAAGCTTGTGTTCTGGCTCCAGTGACAGCAGTGGTCTCCAATTCGTGTTCTTAGCTGCTGTGGAATCTTGCTGGGCTTCTGTTTTAAAAATGACTTTTCCAAGCCAGGAGTGGCTGGTTTTTTAGTAGCCAAACAGCCCTGTTATAAATTGGAGTAGAACAGGTAGGTGTGAGTAGCGCTTGTGTTACTTCAGCTTCCACTACTGACAGGGGAAAAAGTAACTTACAGAGATCTTTACGTACTGCCCTTGAAATGGCCTCAAGTTGCGCCAGGGGAGGTTGAGGTTGTATCTGGGAAGAATTTCTTCCCCAAGGGGCTGTGGGGCATTGGAACAGGCTGCCCAGGGCAGTGCTGGAGTCACCATCCCTGGAGGGTTGGACAGAGGGACATGAGGTTCTCAGGGACATGGGGTAGTGCCAAGGGTGGGTTATGGTTGGACTTGATGATCTTGAGGGGCTTTTCCACCCAAAATGATTCTATGGTTCTGTGTTGCCTCTCCTTCCCGTGCTGGGGAGCACAGGAGGGAGAAGGACACGACGAGGAGTTTGCTGAACGACAAGCGCCTGGTTGCTGAGCAGAGGGAGCGTTACAGCCAGTACAGCGTGGTCGTGGAGGAGGTTCCTGTGCAGCCGGGAGCAGCTCAGCTCTACAGGGAGGACTACGAGGACGAGTACGATGACACCTATGATGGAAACCAAGTGGGGGCAAACGATGCTGACTCGGATGATGAGCTGATCAGCAGGAGGTAGGTGCTGTGATGGGAATCACCACCTGGCTCACACAAACCTGCTCAGCGCTGGGTTTGGGCTGTTTCTCAGAGGGAATGTGCATCCTTCAAACCACTCATTTATCTTCTGTTTTCTCTGTGATGTGAAAGGAGGGAGATTTGGGTCTCTCTCTCATTGGTAGGGAGCGTTGCAGGGCTCCGCAGGGCTTGGCTATTGCCTCAATTGATCAACAAACCTCAGAGGAGGCTTTGCTGTCGTGTAGGAACTTGCGCTCAGCAGTGCTTGTGCTGATAGAAAACTGTCCCAGAGCGGAGGAAAATGGGCTGTCTGAAATAACAGGTATAGCTGGGCAACGTGAAGTGGTTGGTTAGCAAAGGAAACCTTCACAACTGGGAACTCTACAAGGGGATTTCTGCTCCCTGCCAGTTCCCTCTGACACCTTGGGGTGCTTACACCTGGAATTGGGTCCAGCATGGGCAGGGATGGGAATTGTAGAATATTTCTTTTAGAAATAAGAGCTAGAGATGTTTTAAAAGCTGTTTTAACATTTCTGACAGGGGCCTGTTAAATTCTGATGTATTGTGAAGATGCCACCATCTCTAACTTCAAACCAAAATGCACCTTTGGGGTTCCTTTGTCCCTTTTGTGTTTTTTTTCCTTTCTAAAGCGTGGCGAGTCTTCCATTGAAGTCCTTTTTGTACTTTGCTTGTACCAGCGCAGCACTCGGGCCTTTTCCCTATTTCAGGTGCTCGTGCTCCTAGAGAGGCAGTGGCAACAATTAGTGGATGTTACTGCTTAAAACCAGATCTAGAGGTTTGAAGTAACCAAGGCTTTTCTAGTCTTACACTTATTTCTTTGACAGTGGAATGGTGCATCTGAATTCCAATACAGTTTAAACACACACACATATATATATTAAAGAAGAGCTATAGGCATGTACTGAATTCCACCTCTACCCCCCAGGCCCTTGGCTGCTCTGTGTGTTCAGGGTGATTCATAAAGCTTGATGGATTTCTCCCAGTATGAAACTGGGGCACAGCAGTGGAACCATTGACCAGTTGCGGTGGTTTTAGAGCACAGCACTTGCTGAGCATTCGCGTTTCTGTGGGAGTTTGGGTTGGAAGGCTGAGGGTTCCCTGTACCGATGCTGTTCCCTCCCTGGTAAGCTGAACCCAGCAGCTTTACTCCTCACTGGCACCTTGAGGCTCTGCCCGGTCCCGTTCTCCTCATGAAGCAGTTGTTTCCTCACATGAATTCTTTGTGAGCTTTCAGGTTTTTCCTGACCTGCTCCTTTTTCTTAACTACTATTATTTTCAGTAACAACATCATAGTGAACATTCCCCAGTGAAGAACATCTGTGTTTAATTGCCCATAGTAAATGTGTCATTAGCTACCAGGTCTCTTTTTTTCTTTTGCTTCTCTTTCTTTTCTTTCTTCAGGAGAAGCAGCAAGCCCATGAAATTTCTAGCTCCTCATTTTTGGAAGATATGATGCAAAGCGAAAAGGCTCCACTGTTCAGTGAAACGTTTCTGGCTGTACTGTTTGCTGACTTTGTGCCTTAATTTGCAGGCCATTCACAATCCCTCAAGTCTTGAGACCAAAAGGACAAGAAGAAGGGCAGGAGGAAGAGGAAGGGGATGAAGAGGAGGAGGAGGAAGAAGCTGAAAAGGAAAGAGCAAAGGTGACGTTTAGTTTGCAATTGGAGTTACTTTAAGATTTACCATCCATCCTCTCTGCTTCACGTGCTGGTGTTTGGCGGAGGTGATGTGGAGCAGGTTTCCTCCTTCAGAGGGTGAGTCTTTTAACAGTTGGGTGGAGCTTGAGCTGCTTTTCCAAGCGGCTGCTTCTGCAGGTTGTGAAATGTCCCTAAATACAGCTGTCCGCTGCTTCCTAGGGTAACCGTGCTGGAACAGTGACACTTATCCATGGAGGGCTTTAACCTCCTTTATCCCTTAGGCAGACAATACCAGCAGAACACTTTGAGGGTCACCAGCACTCTGTTGCTGTGGATATTCTGGAAATAGCGATGTTCTTGCTGGTAGAGGTGGGATGTGGGAAGAATTCGCAGGTTTTCTGCTGGGTTTGGGGTTTAGAGTTTGACACCAATCCCGCTGGCTCAGCCAGCAGATAATAAACAACGGATTGACTCTGTTCCGTGGTCTGACAGAACCACCTTCTGCTCGAGCCCTTTGTGCGATGCTGTTGAGTTGACTGACCTCTTGCCTTTCTGCCCTCGGTAGGACCATTTTGTGCAGGACCCGGCCGTGCTGCGGGAGAGAGCTGAAGCCCGGCGGCTGGCGCAGCTGGCGAGGAAGGGGTGAGTGAGCACCTCCCCCTGCGGGGGAAGCCGTTTATTGCTGTGGTTAGCGAGTGTTCTGCTGCTGACCCTGAATTGCTGAGGATATACCTGCTCCTTAACATTCCTGTGCATCAGGGTCATCGCCATGGTGGTGGACACTTCCTCACCCAACTTTTACTTCACTGCTCATCGTGCTCTCTGTCAAATGGTTAGACACATAAAAGCATACAATGGTTTGGGTTGAAGGGCCCTCCCCAGCTCCCCAGTGCCCCCCTGCCATGAGCAGGGACATCTGCACCAGCTCAGGTTGCTCAGAGCCCCGTCCAGCCTGGCCTGGGATGTCTCCAGGGATGGTTCAGCCACCACCTCTCTGGCCAACCTGGGCCAGGCTCTCACCACCCTCAGGCCAACAATTTCTTCCTCATGTCCAGCCTGAATCTCCCTCCTTTAGTTTAAAACCATCACCCCTCGTCCTCTCGCAACAGACCCTGCTCAAAAGTCTGTCCCCATCTTTCTTATTGGCCCCTTTTAAGTCCGGAAAGGCCACAATAAGGTCTCCCTGGAGCTTCTCTTCTCCAGGCTGAACACGCAACTCTCAGCCCGTGCATGTTGGGATCTGGGAGAGCACGGCTTCCTAGAGCTTGAGCATCTCCCACAGTGTTTCAGGACAGTTTAACAGCTGGTTTTAGCTGACAGTGTGTAGGACAGAGTTGTTGTGTGGCTGATGCTGGTACTCAGCTATTGCCAAAGCCCCTCAGAGCTGGGATGAGCTGAAGCTCAAGGCCTGACAGCTGAACTCACGTCTTTTGTCAGGATCTGTATATTTTGTCCCCCAAGCGTGCAGTGTGCTCGTCATAATGTCCTTTCTCTGTGTACCCCAGGCACAAGCACGACAGCTCTGCTGTCGTTGGGAACGCGAAGGGACACGGACAGAACCGGGAGACAGTGCAGGAGCGAAGGAAGAAGGAGGCAAACAAAAGCACAAGAGCCAACCACAACCGCCGAGCCCTGGCTGACAGAAAGCGGAATAAAGGCATGATTCCCTCCTAAAAGACTCAGCCCGGCTGTCGTCATCCTCAGTCCTCTGCCTGGGAGGACGCGGTTGTGTTTTATTCCCTCAGCACTCGCTGTGCTCCGGGGACTGGTTGTCGTGGTTCAATACCTGCCGCTTCAGCTCACATGGAATTGCACACCCTGGTGGGGCAGCCCGTTTTGGGGAAGGAACTGCCCTCCAGGCAGACCCCGGCTGCTAGGCGGTTCACGGAGACGTGCGTACGACAGCGGGCTGCACCGCACCTGCAGCGGACAGGCTGCACAGCTGTTCACTTCCTTTGGTACTATTTATAATTCGGAGATTTTTATTTTCATACTGCTCCTTGCGCCCTCTCCATCACTCATGTGGGTTTTCAGCCCCCGCAGCGGGCGGCTCTGAGAGTGAAACTTCCCTGGAGCGGCCCCCGCGGCCTTCAGCTCTGCTCAAATGCCTTATCCTGCGGCACAGGACAATAGGAAAGTGCTTGGGCTGTTCCCATTGCCAACAGCCACCCAGGGGGAGTTAGGTGAACAAACACCTTATCATCCATCCCCATCCCTCGAGTGAGGTGTGTGAAAACAATGTGCAAATAAAAGATCTCAATCTTTTAGTTGGTGCTTTAGGCTCTTACAGACCGTATCGATCTTGAAGTTGGAAAAATCTCAACAAGCCTTTTAACGCGCTGTGTCTGCAGGCACTGAATTCACTTGCTGTTCCATGTTGGTTTAGTGTGATGAGATCTGGCTGCAGCCACCAAGACTAAAGATCCTGGAAAATCAGGGATGGAAACAGGAGGGGAAGGCGGCAGGGGCAGAGTCCCCGTGAGCTGCCTCCTCAACAACTTGTCACACTGGAGCTGAACTGCCCTCGTCATTGTGTTTGCTGTCAGGAAGGCCAGGAGATCATAGTAAACAGTTTGTAGTTGCTGAAGGGGCTTCTCGCAAGCGCTGTCTCTTGTTTGCAGTTGCTCCCTGTGCAAAGAGACACACAAATTGAGTTTGCTTTGTACTCTGTTTGTGAGGCGCTCAAATGCTTACGCGAGCCTGGAGTAGCTGCCGGCAGCTGGTGGGAAAACTGTTGCGGTTGCTGCTGTCGCGGAGCAGCAGCACGTTATTGCAGTGCTGTACCCAGCGTGGAGATGAACTTTCAAGTAAACAAGTAGGCTTGGCTTGGTTAATGTGCTCCGCGTGCCATCTCCCCACCACCATCACACGTGGTTGGGGTTTTTGTTTGTTTGTATTTTTCTAGTACTGCAAGTGCTACTGTTGTTATCCCCGCGCTGAGCAATCAGCCCTGGGCTGTGCAGCGTTCGAGCTGTGGTTCCAGGGTGCCTCTCCCCCTGCGGGCGCTGCAGCGCTTTGGCAACGCGGCCATGAGACAGACAGGGCTGCCGGGTTTTACGCAGAGGGCGGGACCAGGGGCTGTAGGATCAGAGCTGCTGCCAGACACTGCTGGGGCTGCTTTGGGAAGAGTAGAAATGGCTGTCACCGCTCTGCAGATGGGATGAAGTCCTGAGTGCTGCGAGCCTCGTTTCTTTGTGTATCAGGACAGCTCAAACCCCCAACAACACGTAGGAAAAAGGGAATTACATTTACCAACTTCCCCAAATCTGCTCTCAAGCGAAATCACCTGCCAGGATAACTAACTCTACTCTTGTGCAGCTACTGTTCTCTGCACTAACAGCTTCATTTACTCTCTGCCAGCCCACTCTAATGCTTCTCCCCCTGCCTAATACCGTATTCATCTTTAGTTCTTGCTTCTAAGAAGCTGCAAATCTCTATCACCTGCTCAGCACAGCGTGAAGCTATCGGCGCTGCAGACGGAGCTGGTAGTAAAGCAGGCGGTCTCATATGGTACGAGATTAGCCCAAGAAAGCTTAAACCGTTCCTCTTAAGCATCTCTATAAAAGCACAGCTGGAACTGTGAAAGCTGGAGTTGGTTTTTGCTCAAAAAACAGAAGCACAATGTTTTTCAAGTCCTCTTTGTGTTCTTAATGTTTTACTCCTGACACCTATTTGCAAACCCAATAAAGCTGCTTTCATTAGTGCTGGCTCTAATTTTCTCTCTTTCATCCATTGCTCAAATTCCTCCTTATTAGTGAAAAATATAGTGAGGAGGGAGAGACACGGCTTCTGGGCTGGGAAAGAGGGAAGAGCAGGAGTCACTCAGCCACATCTTCCCACAGCCACTGGAGAGCCCAGAGTAATTAACTGCTTCGTTACCCCCAACAGGATCCAAACAGCCCTTTCCTGGGAGGGAAGATGTGTGTGAAAGGGCCACTGAGAGCAGGGACGGGATGTTCAGTGAGGTTGTGGAGAATTTGAAGGGAACCTACTCCTTCCCCCCTGGCTGGAGCGGGGTGGGCAGAGCACAGGGACCCCCAGCAGCTCCCTGGGATGGGATAGAGCAGCTGGGAGGGTGCAAGGTAAGACTGTTCTGCCCCTCAAACCACTCAAATAGCCAGAAGGTGCAGAAATAGCTCAGAAAGATCAACATCCCATTCGGTAGGTTTTGGACAGGCTGGAATTATACACAATGTCCATTTTCAGCCCAGATTGATGGGCCCACACCAGCGCTCACCTGCAGGGGTGAGGCATCCATCCATCTACCCATTTGTCCATCTGTGGAACCACAGATGGTTTGTGTTGAAGGGCCCTTCCCAGCTCCCCAGTGCCCCCCCTGCCATGACAGGGACATCTGCACCAGCTCAGGGTGCTCAGAGCCCCGTCCAGCCTGGCCTGGGATGTCTCCAGGGATGGTTCAGCCACCCCCTCTCTGGCCAACCTGGGCCAGGCTCTCACCACCCTCAGGGCAACAATTCCTTCCTCATGTCTGGCCTGAATCTGTCTGTCCATTTATCTATCCATCTGTCTATCAATCCATTTACCCACTTCTCGCACTGGTAACAGCAGGGCCGGCAGCAGCATCTGTGCTGCAGCAGGATGACGGGCTAGGAACCTGCATCAAAGATGTAAATGATTTCAAGTCCCTTTTCTTTGGGCAAGATTGGAGTGTGCAGGCAGCTCCTCACCCCTCTGCTCAGTTCCCATCAGCAGTGGCAGCAACCTGTAGCTGTATAAACGCTTTCAAGTCTTTCACATTATCTCAAAAATAGTTTGATTTCTTACAGCGTGTTGAAGCTGCGGTACAGGGCCCTACTGAAGCATCCTCTGTCTCCTAGATAAGAAGTTACGAGCAGGGCAAGGGGTAAATCAGGGGAACACAAAGGCAGGAGACATGGACCAAGAATGTTTTATTTTAACGCAGTAAGTTTGAGTACAGCAGCAGAACTCCTTGAGTCCATCTAGGCTTACATCATATCAGTAGGTGGCTGATATAACCTGCCTCGGAGCTGTTCAATCAGGAATCCATTCCCATTTTGATGCAACCAGTTTCAGGAGAGCGGATCCTTCTCTGCAGCGTCTTTTGCCACCCCAGGCTGGATCCTGCTGCTGAGCATTTCAGTTGTCACTGCTCTCATACTTGTGCTTGATGTGTTTCCACAGTTTCTGGATGTAAAACAAAAACCAAACAGTGATCTTAGTTTTTAAGTGGTCCCGGGATAAAGTTTCACTTTAAAATGCAAGCTACCATGAACACTTTGCCCAAGAGCAAGAGGAGAAAGAACAGTTTGTAGGAGAACACGTGTGCGGGTACCAGCAGGGTCCATGGCAGGAACTGTCACCCCGGGTGTCCCTGCTGCCCGGGGCTCACTCTGCTCTGCCGCAGCCAGTCCCGCACGAGGGATGCGGGAGGAACAGCAACGGCAGCTCAGAGCCCCAGCGCACGCTCGCCCTGCCCGCGGAGCAGGCGGCACGTGGACCCCTGGGCTTTCAGAGCAGAACAGGAGGGAACTGCTGCTGTCCCGCAGCCCCTGCGCCTGGGAGACACAGATTATCTCCGCTCGGGCCGGAGGAGCGTTTCTGCTCCCGGAGACATGGGATGCAGAAAACAATCCTGCTCCAGGCACCAATATCTGCTGGCGCAGGCGGGACCGAGGGAAACACCATTCAGTGCGTGCTGTGCTGTTTGATGTACACAATAGAGTTTCAAAAACAAGCTCCCATTCTCCACAATCCTGTTCTCACACCCTGCTTAAGAAAACATTAACGCATATAAAATGCTACAATTAAAAAAAGGAGTCGTGTGCTGACATTCAAATGTGGTTTTAAGTGAGGTTTTACAAGTTACTGTTGCTAAAAAGGAGACAGGGATCCTGCTCTTGGTCTTTACTGTATTTTCTCAGCTCACCCAGCCCCTGGTGAGTGACTTCAAGGTGTTGCGGCTGTCACCTCGTGTGGTATCAGCTTTCTGCTGGTTTCACAACCTGATTCAGAAGGCAAAGAGCAGCTGTTGCAGTCAGGGAAGGTGCGGGGCAGCTCTTTGCAGCATCAAAGCCATTCAGATGAGCTGGCCCCCCTGTGAAACTGTGTCCTGAGAGACCCAAGGCACATCGGAGCTGCAGGACAGGGAAGGGAATCGCTGTGCTGCAGGTGGGAATGTGAAACACACTGAGTATTTTCTGTACTGTCTGCGAGATGGAAATTCCAGCACCTTCTGCCTTCTCTTAGGGCATGTGCTGCATCACCTCATCTGGCCCTGGAAGCCGTTATATCACCTGCCCATGTGACTCAGTATCCAGACAGTTATCGTGTCACAGCTCTAGTCAGAATCATTTTGGGTGGAAAAGCCCCTCAAGATCATCGAGTTCAACTGCTACCCACCCCTGGCACTGCCCCATGTCCTGAGAACCTCATGTCCGTCTGTCCAACCCTCCAGGGATGGTGACTCCAGCACTGCCCTGGGCAGCCTGTTCCAATGCCCCACAGCCCTTTGGGCAAGAAATTGATCCCAGATCCAACCTCAACCTCCCCTGGTGCAACTTGAGGCCGTTTCCTCTGCTCCTGGCGCTTGTTCCTGGGGAGCAGAGCCTGACAGCTTCTGTGCTACAACGTCCTTCCAGGCAGTTGTAGAGATATAAAGACAACTTGACCTTTCTCATCTCACTTTCACACCCAAGATGGCAGATGCTGTTCCCCTGCACGGTGGCAGCACTGCCCGTCCCCAGCTGTCACCCTCCTGTGCTCTGGGCAGACTGGGAAGATGAACGGCTATGGACCCAGAGAGCAGGCTCAATGCATTGTAACCTTCCTGCATTCCACCCCTTTCGATACTTTTTCCCCAGTTACTCCACAGCCACAGAAGCCTTAGAACACACTGAAGCTCTGACCACAACCACCACAACACACAGAATAACCCCAGGCTGGTTGGGCTGCAGGAGCTCTGCAGATCCCAGCCCAGCCCTGCTCACGCAGGGTCACAGAGCAGATCACACAGGATCCCAGGGGGTTTGAACGTCTCAGAGCAGGAGACTCCACACCCGCTCTGGGCAGCCTGGGCCAGGCTCTGGCACCTCCCAGCAAACAAGTTTCTGCTCATGTTCACATGGAGCCTCCTGTGTTTCAGTCTGTGCCCGTTGCCCCTCACCCTGGCGCTGGGCACCACTGAACAGAGTCTGGTCCATCCTCTGACACCCACCCTGAGCTATTGATCCATTGACCAGATCCCTCTCAGCTTCTCTTCTCCAGCTCAGCAGCCCCAGCTCTCTCAGTCTCTCCAGTCTCTGCCCGTTGCCCCTCACCCTGTCACTGGGCACCGCTGCAAAGCGTATGGAAACACCAGCAAAGCCCCCTGTGACAGGCACCGCGGCGCTCGGGGCCTCCCCGGGCAGGCAGGGCCGCGCTCCGCCCGGGGAGCCGGGGCAGCCCGGGCTGCGGGCCCAGGGGCCGCGCTGACCTTCAGGCCCGGGCCTAAGCCCCGTGCGGGCCCGCGGCGCGTCCCCACCCTTCCTTACCCCCTCGTTGAGGTGCTCGAAGATGGCGTCGGCGCCCTGGTCGAAGGCGCGCTCGAACAGGACGGCGCCCAGCACGATGCTGAGGGCGAAGGTGGAGGTGCGGCGGAACAGCGCCCCGTACGCCTGCCGCAGCAGCGCCATCTTGCCGCGCGCTCTGCGCATGCGCGGCCGCGGCACGGGCGGCGCGGGGGCTGCCGGGGGATGGAGGCGGCGCTGCCGGCGGAGCGCGGACCCGCGGTGAGTGCGGGACGGGCCGGACACGGGCCGGTGTGACAGGGACAGGGACAGGGACACCCGGCTGCTGCCGGGAACAGTGCGGCCAGCGGGCCCAGGGCAGCGACCGTCCCTGTGCTGGGACCTGGGGAGGACAAACCGCCAATCCTGGGGCAGTTCTGGGCCCCTCACGCCAAGAAAGGCCTTGAGGTGCTGGAGCGAGTGGAGAGAAGGGAACGGAGCTGGTGAGGGGCTGGAGCACAAGTGTGATGGAGCAGCTGAGGGACCTGGGGGTTCAGCTGGAGAACAGGAGCTGAGGGGAGACCTTCTGATCTCTGAACTGCCTGAAAGGAGCTTGGAGCCAGGGGGGTCGGGCTCTGCTCCCCAGGAACAAGCGCCAGGAGCAGAGGAAACGGCCTCAAGTTGCGCCAGGGGAGGTTGAGGTTGGATGTGAGAACAATTTCTTCCCCAAAGGGCTGTGGGGCATTGGAACAGGCTGCCCAGGGCAGTGCTGGAGTCACCATCCCTGGAGGGCTGGACAGATGGACATGAGGTTCTCAGGACATGGGGCAGTGCCGGGGGTGGGTAATGGTTGGACTCAATGATCTTGAGGGGCTTTTCCAACCAAAATGTTTCTGTGATTCTCTGCTGGGTCCATGGGTTGAATCCCCACTCTCTCTCTTTGTGCCCTGTGTGCTTAAGCAGCTTCCACTGGGTACATGAGTCATTATTTTCTGCTTTTTTTGAGGTTAAATCCACACAGCTGGCGCAGCCCCGGGCACAAGGCCTTGTTTCAGCTTCAGCAAATGCAGGTGAGGGAAGGAGGGGCCCTGGCTGTGGAGCCACAGGGGCCTTGTTGGGGCAGGAGCCCCCCTGCCAGGGTGACCTGCGGAGGGTGAAGCAGAGAAGAAGGAGGGTTTTGTCCTCCCCTGCTCTCCCCTCGGGGAGGTTGGGGGCAGTTGGGGTGTTTTCATGCAGGGCAGTGAGTGTCACTGTTGTGCTCTGGGCAGGAGGTGAGTGTTGTGGGCCATAAAAGGCAGAGGACGCTTTAGTGGCAGCTCCAGGGACCTCACGATGAGCCCAACATGGCCCTTGTGGCAGAACACATGGGAGAGCTGGGCTGTTCAGCTGGAGAAGAGAAACTCCTGGGAGACCTTATTGCGGTCTTTCCGGACTTAAAAGGGGCCCATAAGAAAGATGAGGACAGACTTTTGAGCAGGACCTGTTGTGATAGGACAAGGGGTGATGGTTTTAAACTAAAAGAGGGAGATTCAGGCTGGACATGAGGAAGAAATTGTTGCCCTGAAGGTGGTGAGAGCCTGGCCCAGGTTGGCCAGAGAGGTGGTGGCTGAACCATCCCTGGAGACATCCCAGGCCAGGCTGGACGGGGCTCTGAGCAACCTGAGCTGGTGCAGATGTCCCTGCTCATGGAAGTTGGGCACTGGGGAGCTGGGAAGGTCCCTCCAACACAAACCATCTGTGATTCTATAAGTGAAGCAGAAACATTCCCGTTTACCACCTTCTCTTTGTGTTTTTCTTTCTATTTAACCATAGTGAGGCCAGAGGGGTCCCAGGGTGGCTCCAGCACTGATGGGAGTGACAGACATTTTGGATTGAGAAAGGGAGAACAGATGACAGGGCAGGGGAATCTTGAAGTCATCCCACCGCATGGTCATTGTAAACCAGCATCTACATTAAATTTCAGAACAGATTCTCAAGTGACACTCACTTTGTCATCTGTCTCGCCTGCTCAGAAGGAGTGCACGGTCTGGCTGCACAGTCATTTCTCTTAATTTATTTATGTTTGATTCCCTGCATGCAGCTACCGTGGGGTTTCTGGGGTTGGGCGTGTGCTGGCAGCCTGGACAGAGCCTAGAAGGTGCCTGACATATTCCTGTGCCCTCTGCATCGTGTTCTCCCTTTGAAAAACTCTATTATTATTATTATTTTTCAATATTAACTGCTCGGGTTTGTCTCTAAGACAAATCTCCCCAGTAGCCCATAAACTGCTGCAGCTGGGGTGGGTTTGTGGCGCTCAGGTTGATCTTAATCCTGAACCAAGCTGGAGGCTCTGGATTTACACAGGGCGTCATGGAAATCAGCATCTGTCTGTCTGTCTTGAGGGTGCTGACAAACAGCCGGCTTTTGGCGTGTTCCCGTAGAGATATGAACGCGTTTAAATTGGCAGCTGAATATCATAATCTTGACATTTGGATTTAATGAAGTTCACATCAGGGTATCCAAAGTGGCTGAAATGGCCCCAGGTCTGGGCTGGAGGCAGCAGGAAATCGGGGTCAAGGCCCAGCGATGGTTCTCAGGGGAAAACACCCACACCTCGACAACAACCCGTCGTGTGCTGGTTTCTGGGTCACCTTCCCTCTGGCCACAGCCCAGGGAAACCAGTGGAAGGACCCCCGGGGAGTCCTAAATAAAACGTGTGGCCTGCAGAGTGCGATGGGCAGCGTTTGGCAGCAATTCGAGAAGGGAAAGGGGCTGGTGCACGGGAGATCTTGCCTGGAGTTCAACCAAACACCTCGGCTGGATGAGCCAGACACCTGCGCGTGCCCCAGAATGTGCTATTTCTTGTAAAACATCGCTCCGAGAGGCTCGAAGCAGAGGAGGTTTTTTGTTAATACTTTTCAGCATCAAGATATAGACAAAGCCCTGGCTTTTGTTTCGTTTTGTTTTGTAGTTGGATTTATGCAGAAAGACTTTTAAGCTGGTACAAAACCCGCCTGAAACCATTTCTGGCTGCCCGTGGGTCCAGGGGTCTGCTCGCCTGAATTCAATTGCAAATTAGGGTCTAGAGATGTTAAGAGGAAATGGCCAAGCTGAAGCAGTTCTTTATAGCGCAGCTACATTTACTGTATTTCATAATGACTAGGATGGATTTAATTAGAAAACATCTCTGTTTGCAGCTGAATAATGCTCTTTGTTTACTGTTGGAGCCTTTTGGGAGGATGGAAATAGGTTATCCAGCGCCGCTCAGAAGTGGCTTTTATTCCTCCGTACCAGTGCAGCGCAAAGCGCCGCAGAGTTGTCAGAATCCAGCCAAGATAATCCACGCAATTGAATTCTTAAAGAGATGGAAATAAATCTTCAGTGTAATCTTTGGAGGGGGCGATCTCTGGGAGAATCTGATGCTCCTCTCATTGCCTTTTTTAATTGCGTTCGTCCCCTGTGATGGGAATTGCTGGGAGAATTTGGGAGCCGGCACCTTGGGGCTGCCTGGAATCTGTAGGAGCTTTTTGGTGTTGGGGAGGGAGGGGGAAGGAGCTTCTGCAGTTATTGCCGGTGGGGTGATGAAAGGCAAAGTTCGAGAGATGATTTCAAAGGGCTTCTGCGGGCAGAATTCCCATGGAGAGCTGTGCGGACGCGTGTGGGGCCGCTATGGAATCTCATTCGTGTTCCCCGTTCCCAGCAGCCCTTCTGCAGAGATGGAGGCGCAGGAGCCGGCGGCTGCAACGAGAAGCTTTTATGTCACCAGAAACTTTGGGAGGCAGCGGCATAAGATGCAGAAAGGGGATGTTGTTCCGTAGTGAAAAGCCGCAGCAGGGCCCGCCGGTGGGTCAGACGCCGGGTACGAGTGTTCCCTGGGGATCCCTGCAGCCCCACCACAGCAGAGCCGGCCGCAAAACCCCGGGGTGAGCTAGTGAAGGATGCCAGAAAACTACGGCTTAATGTTCATTAAGCAGCACTTGGGGTTGGTTTTGTGGGCTGGAGAGGGACAATTTCAGACCTCAAGCCCTGCAGAGCTGAGTTTGCCTCCTGAGCAGTAGCTGGAGCTGGTGGTGTTTGTGGGAGATGCAGCTTGTGGTCACGTTGGGGAGAGATGGCTGATCACTGCCTGTCAATGAGGGGATTCACCTGGGGAAGGAGGAAGGGGAGGGGGAGGTTTAGATTGGATATTAGGAAAAAATGGGATATTAGGAAAAATTGGGTTGGATATTAGGAAAAAACTCGTCTCGAAAGGGGCTGTTGGGCATTGGAACAGGCTGCCCAGGGCAGTGCTGGAGTCACCATCCCTGGAGGGGTTTAAAAGGCTCATAGACAAGGTTCTCAGAGACATGGCTTTAGTGCTAGAGTTGGGTTATGGTTGGACTCAATGATCCTGAGGGTCTCTTCCAACCAAAATGATTCTATGACTCTATGAAAATACCTTAAAATGAAGAGATTTCAAACGAAGTTGAGTCTCGGAATGTTTTTACTTTCAGTGCGAATGTCTGCAAGCCGACTCAAAAAAAGCAGAATGAGGAAATGTTTCCATTGAAGGCAGCTGGATGTGGAGGGAGGGGATAACGTCTGAACCTGCGGTGTGAGGCCTGTAAGGTTTGCAGGGATTTGGTTTTGAAGCAGCGTTTCTCGGGAGATCGGGAAGGAAGGGAGTTTGGCACAGCTGCTCGTGAGGGATGGATGGAGGGATGGGTGGATGGATAGATGGATGGAGGGATGGATGGATGGAGGGATGGATGGCAGGAGGGCTGAGCTCAGCATGCTCGGCTCTGAGGGATCGCGTGTTGCTGTTGTTCTCCCTGCCGATTCCGAGGAATCATTAGGGAGGCCGTGATTGATTCTGACCCTGCTTTATTTATAAAAGTCTTGATTTCTTGCGCTGGTCTCTGTGCCATTTTTTAAACGCATTTGGCTGTCAAGGTGTCAAAAACTGGAGAAATGCTTGAGGAGTTTATCTCCCAGTGCATCCATCTTCAGTGTTTATCAGGCACCTTTACACCGCTCGGGAGAGAACTTCCAGCTCCAGCGAGGTGGGGACAGCACTGCACGTAACCACACACCCCATCTGCCCTACCGGGAGCTACTCCATGCCCAGCGCAGGTGCAAGCGCCTGAATTCTGTCCTGGTCCTTCTCGAGCCCCCCACAACAGAGCCTCCGGACCACAAATACTTGTGTGAGAAGCCACTCTGCCCTGGGGAAGAAGGATTTGGCACCTCCAGGCTGATTTCAGTGGCTGTGGAGCTGGGGGTTGTTTTTTCCTGCCTGTAAGGCTGTTGTGTTTTAGTTTTTGCAAGTAGTGTGTTCAGTGGTGGTGACACATCTCACTGCCACAGACTGGGGAGGATGAGGATGAGGATGAGGATGAGGAGGGCAGTCCTTGATGCACAGCAGTGAATAGATGAACTGAATGAAGCGACGTGTCCTTCAAGGTTTGCGATGCAGCTTCCTACGTGCAGTACAGGTGAGAGCAGCTGGTTTAGCATCTTTGAGGAGCTCCTGAGTTTCTTCCTTACCTTGTAGAGATGGACATGGGGGAATTTCCTTCCTGTTGCATGGCAGCTCGGGGAGCCCCGTGCTTCCAGTCGAAGTCCTGGGGCCCCAGGTGGAGGCTGTGACCTCTGATTCCTTCTGTTTGAACGTTGGATGGTTTCTGCTTCATCTCCAGTGGTGCTGGCAGCTGCTGGCTCTCTACGGTCTCTGTTTTGGGTGCTCTGAGCTCAGGGAAGGAAATTTCTTTCAGCAGAGCTGTCGTTGCTTTGGGTAACAGAGATAAACGGAGATCCGAGCTGTCTCCCCCATGTATATGCAGCAGACACTGCCTTGCCAGTCCCTGATGGACAAGAATATTTACTGTTGGGTCTCGCCTCTTCCTCTGTCTGCCAGCCCTAAATGATTTGAGTTCCCCTCCTTTGGAAGCAGGCGCTGTAAATCTCGGATCGTCCGTCGCCGGGCGCCGAGGAGCTGGCTGATGGTTCCCAGGCTGCGCTGATGCTGCTCTGCCAGAAGAGAGATGGGGAAAAGATACTTCTGCGACTACTGTGACAGGTCCTTCCAGGATAACCTTCACAACAGGAAGAAACACCTCAACGGAGTGCAGCATCTCAGGGCCAAGAGAGCCTGGTACGACTTATTCCGAGGTGGGTCCGACCGACCGTCCGCCGCTCCCTTTCTGGGCCTGGGGGCTGATGGATGAGATCTGGGGGCATTGGGAATAGATAAAATAAATCTGCACTGATGATTTGTATTCAGATTGTCTGTGCCGCTAAATTGTGGACTTGATGGTGTTGCTGTTGAGCGGTCTCAGAGGCAAAACCCTCGTGTGTCTGGATGTGGGAAGGGGAAGCTGCAGACGTCAGCTGGGACTTGAAATGAGGTGGAAGAGATAGGGAGGTTGTTTCTGAGGACAGGAGTGGGATATAAAGCTCTCTTGGCATCACGGGCAAATCTGAGACAGGAGAGCCGAGAGAACAAAGTGAGTTGGGGTTTCTGAAGGTGAGTTAATGGCTTCTGCAAACCAGAGTTGATTTCTGACTTGCGAGGAGCATGGAAATGGGGGGGTGTGTGTGTGTGCCGATGGAGAAAACGGACCGTGCACCCTTGTTGGCCGCGGTGCCCTGCGCTGGGTTCTGAGGGTGGCCATGAGAAAGGCTGAGGATGTGACCGCTTGGCTGGAGATCCCAGAAGGGTGGGAGGATTGCGGAAGCAGCGCAAAGCATGCTACAGAGTCATAGAATCCTTTTGGTTGGAAGAGACCCTTAAGATCATCAAGTCCAACCATAACTCAAATCTAGCGCTAAACCATGTCCCTAAATGTTCAAACCTGCCCCAGCCAAGGAGCAGAGGAGGAGGGCTGGATGTTCTGGGGCTTTGGCAGAGGAGGGTCTGGAGTTCTGGGCTGGAGGCTGTGTTAGGATGTGCTGGAGGAATGTCCTGTGTCCTCTGCCTGTTCAGCAGGTGCCTTCTCACCCAGCTCAGAGCTCTGACCTGGCTCACCACACAGTTACATGTGGTTTAGTACCACAGAATAACCCCAGGCTGGTTGTGCTGCAGGAGCTCTGCAGATCCCAGCCCAGCCCTGCTCACGCAGGGTCACAGAGCAGATCACACAGGATCCCAGGGGGTTTGAATGTCTCAGAGCGGGAGACTCCACACCCGCTCTGGGCAGCCTGGGCCAGGCTCTGGCACCTCCCAGCAAACAAGTTTCTGCTCATGTTCACATGGAGCCTCCTGTGTTTCAGTCTGTGCCCGTTGCCCCTCACCCTGGCGTTGGGCACCATGAACAGAGTCTGGTCCATCCTCTGACACCCACCCTGAGATATTGATCCATTGATCACATCCCTCTCAGCTTCTCTTCTCCAGCTCAGCAGCCCCAGCTCTCTCAGTGTCTCCTCATCACAAAGATGCTCCAGACCCCTCAGCATCTTTGTGTCCCTGCACTGGACTCTCTCCAGGAATTCCTTGTCCTTCTTGAGCTGAGGAGCCCAAAACTGGACACAGACTCCAGATGTGGCCTCCCTAGGGCAGAGCAGAGGGGGAAGAACCTCCCTTGACCTGCTGGTCACACTCTTCCTCACACATCCCAGGTACCATTGGCCTCTTGGCCACAGGGGGACATTGGTGACTCGTGGTCAACTGGCCCAAAAAATATGGTGGGAATATGTGTCCAGAGTCCTGAGAGCAGGACTGTATATTTTGGCCATAGCAAAGGCTTAATTTGGGTTAAACTAATTGTGACAGCATTGCCTGTGTGTTCCTCAGCTTCATTCTGGTTCCTGAGGGTCGGAAGTTGTGGGCTGTGTTCTGTCCTGGCTCTGCAGAGCTCTGGGTGACTCTGCTCCCTGCTGAACCCAACAGGGGAGTTGGAAAGGCTCTCAGTGTCGGGGCCAACAGCCCCAGCCCCGTTCTCTCTGGGTCAGTGCTGGTGTGACAGGTCACCCAGCACTTCTCACCAGGCTGCAACCTTTGATTTCCCTCTAACGGACAAAATTCCTCATCCCGTCCCTGATGAGGGGGTTCATCTCCTCTTGTCTCCGGACTCTCTGACCTGGCATCAGCCAGTGCCGGTTCTTCCACAGGAGCTGCCATGTCTGAGCTGGCTTTCCCCAGGACATCTCCAGGAGGTGGACCAGAAGGACCATTTCGGTAGTGTCCAGCTTCTCTGGGAGCTCTGTGCCTCTGCCTGGTCTAAGTGCTGCAGAGTCCTTGCTTTTCTGTTGCACTGCTTTTCCCCAACTGGGATGGGGAGAAAGCATGAAGCAGAAAGCAAAGAAGGTGATATCTGCAAGCTGGTGAAAAGCTGAAGCCAGGGGTGCAAATAGGGACTGTTAACCGTCAATTCATCAGTGGCTTAAGTTCTTGGCCTCCCGCTAGTCAACTGGCCTATTTGGGACCATGATGTGATGGGCTATAGCTGTGCAAGAGATCTTTAACCTGTTCTGTGGTCTGTCCTTTATCTCTTTCAGATGCTGCCGCTATCCTGCAAGAGGAGCAAACTAAGAAACCTTGTCGGAAGTTTCTGCTAACAGGTGAGTTCTTCTGAGGTAGAAATAATGGCCTGAGCTCCAGCAGCTCCTTCGTGAGCCAGCCCAGGGCTGTTCTGGAGAGCCCTGGGATGCGTGTTTGTGGTGGAGGGAGCTTTGTGTCCAGCATGTGGGCATGGTGATCTTGGGTTTGCATGCACATGTACAAGGGAGCACCTCGTGTTCGTGGCTCTCACGGGGCTCTCTGGCTTTCTTTCCAGGCCAGTGTGATTTCGGATCCAGCTGCAGATTCTCGCACATGACAGAGCAGGACCTGGAGAAGCTGAGCGCCCAGGTGAAGGGTGAGTCCTCAAAAAAGGACGAGGGTGTCTGAGCAGGGGGAGCATGGGCTGTGCAGGGGCACATGAGGGGTTGTGCAGCGAGAGGCTGTGGTCCTGTGCTGCTCGTGGATCCCTCCTGCCCGGCTCCTGAGCCTGTAGCGTGGCTGGAGTGCTGCCAGTTCTCAGATGCTTTCTGCTCTTGATCGCCTGGCACAGACACAAACCTGGAGCTGAGCAATGCTGTCACTGCTGAGCAGTGTCTGAAGCAGAGAGGGCTCTCTGAGCCCTCGGGGTTTTGTTCAGTCAGGGAATAAAAACTGTCAGCAGCAGAGGGCACTGGTACATCACTTCCCCTTAAATTTATGGCTTTGATTTCCCCCCACCTCTCTGACATTACCCAGGCTCTGCTGGTTCCACTCCTGGGAAGAGCTTGCCTGCTGTCAGCTGGGTTATCCTGAGGAGAGGACAGGGGTCCTGAATCCAGAAATGGCCCCTTCTCACATGGCCTTGGGTGGAACTGAAGTTTGGGCAGAGGATAAGGGGCGGCTGCTCCCCTGCTGTGACTCTCTGGAGCACTTTGGAACTTTTTCATTCTGGAAATAGCACCTCCTTGCCCTAAGAGAGGCGGCAGCTCTCTTTTCCCTATAGGTTTCTTTGCTTAGGGAGGGGTTGAGGTCTCCGCTGGAGATCATCCAGTCCCAGCCCAGCCTTGCTCAGAGCCGGGTAAACCCAAGCAGGCTGCTCAGGACCATGTCTGGTTGTGTTTGGAATATCTTCCAGGGTAGAGACTCTACAACGCCTGTGGGCAACCTGTTCTGGTGTTTGACCACTTTTGCAATACAAATGCATATTTTTCTTTTAATATTTAAATGGAAATCCCTGTATTTTGGTTTGTGCCCGTTGTCTCTTGCCTGTGCTGGCCTCCCTCCAGTATGTCCCTGTCTCTGTGGCACTGGGGAGCCCGGCAGTGGACACAGCACCCGGACAGAGCAGAGAGGAAGGATCAACCTGCTGCAATGCTTTTCCGGACACAGCCCAAATTCGGAGCAGCTCTTGCACCCACACCAGCTGTTTTGCCAATAGTCTGGCTAAGCCAGGCTTAAGTGTTGAAAGTGTGTGTGTACATAGATGCATATGAGATTTGGGGTGTGCGTGGGGTAGAGACTCCGTCCTGGCCTCCGGAGGGTTGGGTTTGGGCGGGCGGAGCTCTGAGGAGTGGGAGGAAGGCACCACTCCAGAGCTATTCCAGTCCTCGCCGTTGCTGAGTCAGTCCATGAGTCCCCGAGCTCTGTGAGTCAATCGCTGAGCCACGCTGACAGTCAATAAAACCCATCTGGTTGGGCTGCGCGGAGCTGAGCTCCCCAGCTCGTCCTTCTGGCGGCGGCAGTGCCGGCTGGCGGTCACACTCCTCTTCCTCACTCCTAGCGCAGAACCTCTCCCGACCCTTCTGTGCTGCGGGGTTTATGTGCCGGGCTCCCGAGAGGTGGCAGAGGACAGCAGCCTGTTCGCAGGAGCCTGTTTCCGTCATTGAAAGCCGTTTATTGCAGGGTAGTGGAAGCTCTTTGGAGCAGCGCGGAGCCGCGGGGACAGGCTGGCAAGCTCGTCCGCGCTTGAGCGGGTTTCTTTGCCAATTACGCTTGTTATTGAATATTGACTTCTGTCAAATGGGTCAGGCATAAGTGGGGAATTGGCTAGCGAAAGAGCTGATTCCTGGGAGATTACCTGGAAACCTTGCATTTGTCTTACCAAGTCAAACATTAAATTAAACAATTAGGCTTCAAGGAGTGATGGCCAAGGGCCGGCAGGGTGCCTTGTCCTTGGCTGCACTGCCTAGTTGTGGAGTTAAATCCTGCTTGCCTCTCTCATGGTGTTGCTCCTTGGAAATCCCGAGTGAGCCAAGTGGAGCTGAGCATCACATAGACCTCGAAATCTTAGTGCTGGTGAGGCCTCACCTCAAATCCTGGGGTCAGTTTTGGGCCCCTCATCATAAGAAGGACATTGAGGTACTAGAGAGAGTGCAGAGGAGGTGACAAAGCTGGTGAGGGGCTGGAGCACAAGTGTGATGGAGCGGCTGAGGGACCTGGAGGTTCAGCTGGAGAACAGGAGCTGAGGGGAGACCTTCTGATCTCTGAACTGCCTGAAAGGAGCTTGGAGCCAGGGGGGTCGGGCTCTGCTCCCCAGGAACAAGCGCCAGGAGCAGAGGAAACGGCCTCAAGTTGCGCCAGGGGAGGTTGAGGTTGGATGTGGGAACAATTTCTTCCCCAAAGGGCTGTGGGGCATTGGAACAGGCTGCCCAGGGCAGTGCTGGAGTCACCATCCCTGGAGGGGTTTAAAAGGCATTTAGACAAGGTTCTTAGGAACATGGTTTAATGCTAGAGTCAGGTTATGGTTGGACTCGATGATCCTGAGGGTCTCTTCCGACTGAAATTATTCTGTGATTCTCATCTGCCGAGCCTGCAGGGAGCTAGGTGGGATTTCAGGAGGGGCGAGCTCAGCAGGACGTGCTGGAGAAGAGGCGCAGCCTGTAACGCAGTGGCATGGATGGAAGGACCAAAAGCCACACCGGCGTTCAGTGTGTCCTGGGGACATGTCACCACTCCTGGGGGTACCAAAGCACCTGTGTCGCAGACAGTGAGACTGGGGCAGAGCTAGAGCTGTGACAGCTAATACACTACTAGTAAATATATATAAATGTAATAGAAATAGGATATAAAATAAAAGATACTCAATGCAATTCCTCATGAACTCTGCCTGCACCGAGCAGCCAGTCCCAGGCAGCAGCACTTAGTCCGATCAGCTGAGAAAAGCGAAAAAGGCAGAACGGCCCAGCAGCCTCTGAAAAACAGTAAAAGGCCAGACTAAAGAGAGTCCTGAACAGGCCTGTGTCCCAGCTCCAACAAGGACAGAGAAGAAAAAGAGAAAAACAGAAGATCTCGACTTGCCTTAAATCTGAAGGATGACACTAATGGGCTGGAATATTCTCACTGGTCAGTCTGGATATCAGTCAAGCTCTGCCCCATCCATCCCCCTTCCTCTGTGCTTCCCTCTTACGGGTCTCAGACCAGAGCAATTAAAAACATTAACTCTGTGCTGGGGTTTTATCTCTTGTTCTCACACTAAGTTGAAACAAGGACTGTGCCAGCTAGGAAAAAGGTTTCTAACTGCACAAAGAAAATTAGCTCACTTCCATTTAAACCAGCACGCCTGTCTGTCAGGCCACTCCGTCAATGTCCCCATGTGCTTTAGCACCCGGCCCTGGTGTTTTTGTGCTATGAGGCATCGCAGCCGCTGTGGGTGAGGTGACGGAGCGCAGGTTGGATCAGGATCTGGGTCCTGCTGCCTCTCTGGGTTGTCAGTGTCTTCGGAGGTTTCCCATCGGAACCCGCAGCGTCTGGGAGCTGCTGACAGGTCTGCAGCCTGGGCTGGTTGGGGATCTGAGATGAACTGGCAGCCCTGGAAGCTGCAGAGCCCTCTGCTCTGCCCTGGGGAGACCACACCTGGAATCTTGTGTCCAGTTGTGGCCCCTCAGTTCCAGCAGGACAGGGAACTGCTGCAGAGAGTCCAGCGCAGCCACCAAGATGCTGAAGGGAGTGGAGCATCTCCCGTGTGAGGAAAGGCTGAGGGAGCTGGGGCTCTGGAGCTGGACAAGAGGACACTGAGGGGGGACTCATTCCTGGGGATCAATATGGAAAGGGGGAGTGTCAGGAGGATGGAGCCAGGCTCTTCTGGTGACAACCAGGGACAGGACAAGGGGCAATGGGTGCAAACTGGAACACAGGAGGTTCCGCTTGAATATGAGAAGAAACTTCTTCCTGGTGAGGGTGGCAGAGCCTGGCCCAGGCTGCCCAGGGGGGTTGTGGAGTCTCCTTCTGTGCAGACATTCCAACCCACCTGGACACCTTCCTGTGTAACCTCATCTGGGTGTTCCTGCTCCATGGGGGGATTGCACTGGATGAGCTTTCCAGGTCCCTTCAACCCCTGACATTCTGGGATTCTGTGTGATTCTGTGAATCAGTGTTTTGTGCAGAGCTTTGTGTGCCAGGGCTGGAGATGGGCAGCTCTGCCTGTGCCGGGGTAAGAGCGGTCAGTCTCTTGGTGGGTGCACAGTGCTGCTGAACTCCGCTCTCCTCGGGCACAGAAGCAGAGGAGCTGTGAGGCTGCATTGCACCTGTGTCTCCCCTTATCCAGGTGCTACAGAAAAAGGTGTGAAGAAATCCCGTAGCTCGCTAACCCATGGCCAGGGGTGGGCTTGCGTCCTAAACCACAGCAAAGCCCTTCTCAACTTTTCTCAACACTGCTAAACCATGATGGCACTTCTTTGTCGTGTAAATATTGAACCTGTGCCTGAATCCCTCTTCAGTGGTATTGGTAGTGTCAGTGAGCTCCTTTTGCTAAAGATGCTTTTTTATTACAGCCAAAGGAAACATTACATTATTCTTAGCACTCAGCCTTTCCGATGCAGGGAATTCACCCGGTTGTTTGTGTTAGTCTTGTGGGTTCAGTAGGAAAATTTCTGGACAATTCGCTGTTCCGTAACAGCTCAGAGCGTGTCCTAGTTCAGCTTCAGCATTTCTGCACCCCACAGAATAGACTCATCAAGAAGCAACAGTTCCCACCTTCAGCAGGGAGGGAGGATATTCCCAGCTGTTCCCGCATCAAAGCATTAGCCCTCTGCATCTGCTGCATCATTCATCAGCGAGACGCTGCCAGGCTGTCATTTTAAGTAGAGTCATGTCAGGAAAAGTCACTGTCAAATTACCATCTTCTCGCTTCAAGTTATTGGCTCCCCGCTAATCGGCGTCACTTCTGCGGGTAGTATTGACATAAGGCAGCCTCTTCGCTGAGCCCCAGCGAGCCCGAGCTGCGAGGGAACAGCGAGGGCACGGTTGGGCGAGTGTTTGCACTATGTCCATGGGATTGATAGAGTACAAGTGACGCTGCTGGGGGTGGCTGTAGGCCGCTGGTGTAAGTTAGCGACAGGCACGAGGAGGAGCGCTCTCGCAGCCAGCTGCTGTGCCGTGGGCTGCTAACGTCTTCAGCTGCTCGTGTCACAGGCCCCATCGACCTCGGCTCTCTCTGCCACTGCTCGTGTGCTCGGAAGGGGTCTGGGCTGCTGCCTTCCTCCCAGTTGGTATCATCAGCAAAATGGCTCAGTCTGTTCTTCCAGGTCACTGATGGACAGGGTGAACAGGACTGGACCCAGTACTGACCCCTGGGGAACCCCATGAACTGCAGGCTTCCAACCTTGCTGAAGTCAAGGCAGACAGCCATCCTCTTGACACCCACCCTGGAGATGTTTATAAACGTTGATCAGATCCCTCTCAGCTTCTCTTCTCCAGCTCAGCAGCCCCAGCTCTCTCAGTGTCTCCTCATCACAAAGATGCTCCAGACCACTCTGCATCTTTGTGTCCCTGCACTGGACTCTCTCCAGTAATTCCTTGTTCTTCTTGAACTGGGGAGCCCAGAACTGGACCCAGACTCCAGATGTGGCCTCCCCAGTGCAGAGCAGAGGGGGAAGAACCTCCCTTGACCTGCTGGTCACACTCTTCTTCATGCACCCCAGGTACCATTGAGCCACAAGGGCACGTTGCAGGCTCAGCGTGAGTCTGGAGCCGTTCCAGTGCAGCCAGGAAGCTTTTCTGGACAAGGCAGTGAGTTGTGGCTGCTGGATTCCGTGGGTATTTTAGGCCTTGGGGTTCCCTGCTCTAACCAGAGACTTTGGTGGTTTTTGGTCTAGTCTGTGTTGGGACATGGAGTGGGATGAAAAGGAGATTTCGGTGGTAGGTAGAAAAGAGAGAGATATCCCTTTTTGATTTTTTTTCCCTTGCCTCATTAAAGCCTCTCACAACCAGTGCTTGTCCCCTTGTTGAGATGGGATGTGCCCAGGGGCTCACCAGATGGAGAAACCTGTGACAAAGGGAGATAAGGTGGTTGTGGTTCAAGGTTACCTGGGAGCTGAATTCAGGTACCCTGAGTCCCAGCAGTGCCCGGCTCACCACACAGAGGTTCTGGCCTCCCCGGTGTCCTCACCTGGCCAGGCTGCTGCTCCGACCCCAAACAGCTCTGCCGGGGCTTTGCTCCCGGGAACAGCTGCAGGAGACACCAACAGTCCCATCTCCCGCCGTGTCCTTATCGGCGGGTTGCAGAGCAGCACCTCGGCACCAGGACCACAGCAGCCTGTCTTCGTGGTGGCAGCAAGCACATCGTCACCCCTCCCAGCAGCGGCAGATGAAAAGGCCGGATGACAAATTATCCGTCTCCGTCTGCTCATTGTGTAGCGCGTTTCTGCCATCCTTATTAATATTCAACAGGCAGATGAATAATTGGTTGCCACCATGAGGATGAAGTGATCCTTCACTCTGCCCAAGCGATATTAATTTCACACCCTGTCTGGAAATGTATAATATTTTCCTTAAACGTGTGACATATGGCGGGGAGGTGTGGAGGAGGCTCCTGGTGGGCACGGCTGCGGGTGGCTCTGCGAGCGGGTTGGTCTCTAAATGGGATCAGGGTTCCCCAAACCACTTGTCCCCGAAGTTTTGATGAGCAGGACAAAGCGGAATGACACAGAGCTGCCTCGGCTTCCTTTTCATTAATCTCAGTGTTTATTTTTCAGAGTAGCACATTCTCTTTGCTGTTAGGTGGGAACTTTCCACTGGGCTGGGGATGTAGCAGCTCTCAGCATCTCCTCACCTGCTGTGCTTGATGTGCTGGCAGGACCACAACCACGTCATCCATGTCAAGGACTCATGCTGGACCCTGTTCTCCCCGCTGTCCCTTCCTGCTTTGTCACCGGTGCTGCGGGGGCACCGGGGAGCTTTGCTAACTGGGCAGCTGTGGATTTCTGCCCACTAGGAGGGACTGGTGAGCACTGAGCTGCCCCGCCGGCTCTGTGCCCTCCTGCCCAGGGAGGATGTGCTGCAGGGCCTGGGGCATCTGCCCCGTGTGAGGTTGAACCCTTGGAAGGACATGAGGCTGCCCTGCCCCTGGGTAGCCACCAGTGGTTTTCTGCTGGCACTGCCTTGTTTGTTCTGACCTTCCATGAGAAAACGCAGGAACGTGTTCCTCTCCCTCGGCCATGCTCTGCTCTGGTGTTGCGCCTCGGCTGAGCGGGGCCAGGTGACATCTTCCCGCCCGTCTGCAGGGGCTGGGGATCCATCACACAGCGTGTGCCTTAACCAGACCTGACAGCGTCTCTGAAGTCCCGTCTCCTGGCTGTACGCACTCTCTGAACCTCTCAGACTCCCGCAGCCTGCCAGGTCTGCATCGATCCGGACAGACGTCCCTGTCACTCCTGCCTCGCCGGGCAGAGGTGGCAGAGTCCCCTCCTGCCAGCTGGGTGGACGTGTCTTTGGAAACAGCTCAGGGCTCAGCGCCAGTGGAGGTTGTTTCAGGCGAGGATGAGGATGATCTACCCCAGGGGGAGATGTCACACTCCCCTCAAGTGCCCAAACTGCCGCCGTACTCGCTGGCTTGGTCCTTGTTCCTGGCTCTGGCTGGCTGGAGCTGTCACCAGAGAGGAGGCCAAGCATCAGATGGCAGGTGGGGACAGTGGAGGAGGAGCAGGAGGGGCAGCCACAGGCAAATTGCAAACTCTCTGCCATAAGAAACTATGCAGGGTAATGAGCAGCGGGTTTAATGGAGTGAAAGAACTGCAGCGCAAATGTCTGATGGCCTTCTCTCTCTGAACCAGGGGAGCAGAGATCGAGGGAGCTGCGGCAGGAGGGAGCAGATGTCCCGCCTGGCACCATTGAGGACTGGCTGGAGAGGAGGGCGAAGAGACTGAGCATGGCTCAGAGCAACAGGTACTGATGGCCGGGAGCATCTGTGAGGGCTGGATCTTCTTCTGGCCCGTGGGATGCTGGGGATCCCACCAGAGGGGTCTGAGTGGGGCAGGAGAAGGCGCAGGTGACCAGAGGTGCCATCTGATGGGACCCTGAGCTGTCATTTCAGCCTCTCAACACTGCGCTCTTGGCACATGATACAGATACACATACAGATCCAGTCTGGCACACTTGACATGTTTTCCCTCATGTCAAGAAAGGCCTTGAGGTGCTGGAGCGAGTTGAGAGAAGGGAACGGAGCTGCTGAGGGGCTGGAGCACAAGTGTGATGGAGCGGCTGAGGGACCTGGGGGTTCAGCTGGAGAACAGGAGCTGAGGGGAGACCTTCTGATCTCTGACCTGCCTGAAAGGAGCTTGGAGCCAGGGGGGTCGGGCTCTGCTCCCCAGGAACAAGCGCCAGGAGCAGAGGAAACGGCCTCAAGTTGCGCCAGGGGAGGTTGAGGTTGGATGTGGGAACAATTTCTTCCCCAGAGGGCTGTGGGGCATTGGAACAGGCTGCCCGGGGCAGTGCTGGAGTCACCAGCCCTGGAGGGCTGGACAGACGGACATGAGGTTCTCAGGACATGGGGCAGTGCCGGCGGTGGGTTATGGTTGGACTCAATGATCTTTAGGGGTTTTTCCAACCAAAATGACCCTGTGATTCGATGTGCAGGGGCACAAGCTGGGCCTTGCCACCTGTGGCTGCTTCCCCGGGGCGGGCAGGTGGAGCAGAGCTCCTGTGCTCCCCACAGAGTGCACAGACGTATCTGGAAGGTTGGTGCTGAGTTACTAATGCCCGGAGCTCAGTGGCAGCAGCCTGGTCTCATCTGTTGACAGCTCCTCCATCCTCTGCTGCCCTGTGTCTGCACATCCCTGCCAGTCCCTGCCAGCGAGAGGGTGGAATTAGCTCCTCCTCGCAGCATTCATTCGGATTCGGGTGCCTGCCGGTGCCTGCTGTTTCCTTCCTCACCTGACTGTGCCGCAGGCTTAATTGGATGACATTTGGGCAGGTGCCAAATCTCTCTTTTGTTCTTTTTCCATTTGCTCCCCTCCTCTCTGTGTTTGGCCTGGGCAGGATCTTCCTTCTGGTGCTTGTCTGGGCTTGTTGCTTTCTGTCCGCTCCATCCGTCAGCCTGGCCGCTCTTCACCCGCTGCTTGCTGATGGCTGTAACTTTCCTACCCCCCCGCTCACTTCACTCACCCCAGTTTGCTTCTCTTGCCTGTGAATCCCTTGATTTTGGGGTAGATCATCTCTTCCAGAGGATAGCCAGAGGAGTTGCCAGACATTCATAACTATTTGGTCCCTGCTGCATCCGAACATCCCCAAGACGTGGGATTTGTGGGGTTGTTGCTGTCTGCCCAGCCCCTCTGCCCCCAAAGGCCCAAAAACCATCTCTTGGAACCAAACGCCAGCTACTCAAAGCTTCTCTTTGGCTGCCAGAGAAGTTGCTCTGCATCTACCAAGAGGTTTAGGCAGGTCCCTGGTGCCTAGGGAGTCCGTGTTCCTCCTGAAAATGCTTCTAAGGACAGAGAGCTCCCTCCTGCAGTCCTTGAGGTGCCTGAGATGCAGCAGAACCTCTGGCAGGGTCTAACACCACTTTGGGGAATTTGTTTGGGATGACAACCTGCCCGGGGGCTGGTAGTGTCAGTAAAGACCATCAGTCTGTGCAGACCGGCAGAGAAAGTGCTCTCGGGGACAATGGGCTCCAAAAGGAGATGCTGGAGCCCCAGCTCTACCTCTCCTTGGCAGCACCGAGCAGGAAGGTTCGAGCTGGGCTGGAGGAGGTCTGGGACGCGTGATCCCCAAAGCGCGATGGAGGCTGTTGCTGTGAGCGCAGCTGAGTTTGTCTCTGCCCTGCTGGGGCTGTTCATACCTGGCAGGGGATCGCAGGTGGAGATTCTGCCTTGGGTGATCTCCAGCTACACCACAGTGCAAAGAAACCATCACGCTGGACTAAAAGCAGCCGTGTGGGCCACTGAGGGGTGACACTTTCTTCAAGGCAGTGACCCGAACACCGTTCCTGCCTGTCACCTGAATTACCCCCATGGATGGAGAGTCGCCACGCTGCCTTCCCCCCATCGTCGTGCGGCCGCTCTCCCGGCCTGGCTGGGCTCACAGGGACAATCTGCATTTGGAAGCCTCCGCCTGATGCGTATTTTCAAAGCCAGGCTGTGCCGTTGCTTTCTGGAGAGCTGGGCTGAGCTGGACGGAGTTTGCGGAGTTCTCTTAGCGGTGGAGCTCTGCCAGGGCGTGATTGATTTTTAACCTGATTGCCAAAGGAAACGGATCACGTTGGTGCACGGGAATGTGCCATGGAGCCTGCTCCCTGATTTCCTGCAGAAAAGGGGCTGAGTCCTCAAAGAGAGTGAGATCCCACAGGTTTCATGAACGTGGAAGTGGGTAGAGGAGGAGAATCCCATTAACGCCTTTGGAAAGGAAATGTTCTTGACCCTTGCTGGACACCGGAGGATCACCATGGTACAGCCATACTGAACGCTCCAGCTGTCAGTAAACCTCAGATAGCGCTTGTATCTTATGAGACCCCAGGGAACAGGGTACCCAGACAGCATCGTCCCTATTGATTAGTTTTGCTGCTCGCAGAACAGCTCGTTAGTTGATGGCCGTGCTGGTCCACCCTGCGGCATCGTCCTGCTGCCCACCAAACCGCTGCCTGCCTGGACAGAGCCAAAAACATCCCTCTTGGTGTGTGTCCCAGCAGTCCTGCCTGCTCCCCGGCTCTGAAGAGTCCCCACCCAGGGGACAAGTGACCAGGTGACTGTGCATGAAAACGCTGCTCTCAATGGCTCTATCTGGCTTTGGGCCACGGCGTCAGCCCTGCAGGGAGAGGAGGGTGCTGCTTCTCCAGAGCATTATGCAAAGGAGTTTGATTAGATTTCTCCTGGCATAACAATTAAAAAGATTCATCAGGATGGAAGGTGGAGGCCTGAGAAGCTGGAAGGCTGCTGCGAGGGCTTCTGTTGAAGAACAAATGTGTTTCATGCACTCAGGAATTAATGGAAAAGGTGTGTTTCCCATGAATTTAAACCTGCCCTGGCCAAGCACGTTCTTCAGCTGGAGACAAGGTGAGATGCTTGTTGCTTTTGCACTTCTTCAGTCAGCTGTGGTGTTTGCAGTGGCCTCAACTGGTAAACTGGAGGGAGAGGGCAGAGCAGCAGCGTTTCCCGGCTGTCGCGGGAGAAGGAGGCTGAAGGGTGCTTCAGTGCAAACACCCCGCTGTGTTGGCACTGCCTCCGTTTCCGAGGGGTCCTTGTCCTTTGGGGAGCGCACAGCTGGCTCGGGATTCAGTGCTGGGAATGAAACATCTGCTCGTTTGTTTGTTCTTCTCCCAGCTCAGCTGTGCGGAGAGTGCGGAGCAGCCGGGGCTGGGAGGGGATGGGGCACCAGGGGCTGGGCCCTCCCTCAATCCCCTTCTCTTTCTGCTCCCACCTTCTTTCTCAGCAGCATGCACTAAGAATCATTCTGGTTGGAAAAGCCCCTCAAGCTCATCAAATCCACCTGTTCCCCCACCCCTGGCACTGCCCCATGTCCTGAGAACCTCATGTCCGTTTGTCCAACCCTCCAGGGATGGTGACTCCAGCACTGCCCTGGGCAGCCTGTTTCAAAACCGCCAGGATGGGCTGGGGGTGGTTCCGCAGCACCCCTGCTGCAGGATTTGGGGGATGTGTATGAAGATACCTGTTCATTGGGAACCAAAAGCCCCGTCTGCTGCCCCAGCTCTCCTTTGGGGTGAGCAGAGGAAGCTCAGCCCCTCAGCAGGGCCTTGCCAGCAGACTGAGACATCTCTTCCTCTCCCCACCTCCCCAGTGCTCTGCCGGAGAAACCAGTGCCTTTCCAGTACCCGCCGGGCTGGCCCCCGGTGCAGGACCTGCCCCCGTCCCTGCAGGCACCCCCGCCCGGGGGGTGGCCGGTCCCCCCCAACCTGCAGTGGGGCTGAGGCGCCGGGACCCCACGGAGGCTGCACTGGAGATGGACGTCTCCTCGCCCGCTTTATCAAAGGGACAGAATTATTTATATACACTTTGATATCAATAAAAACTTTCCCCCCTTGCAGCCTGCGTGTCTCATGTTACTTCTTGCCTGGCAAGATTTCCCAGGGCAGGAGCTGTCCCCTCTCCATTGAATCCACCACTGGGCCCCATGCGGCTGATCCAGAATGGGGATGGAAGCTGTAACCAAGCTTTTAAAATTACTGTTTAAACATTTCCTCCAGTTGTTTACAACTTACGTTTGCTCCTGTTCAATTCAGTGTGTAAAACTGTGTCGGTTCAGGTGCCGGAGCTCCTAATGAAGCGCTCGGGGAGCTCCCGCAAGCCCTCTGCTCCCGCTCCCGCGGTGCTGAAGGTGAGAAGCAAGGAGGAAAAAACATTCCAAGGTTTCTCCTTCTCCAGGAAACCAAGTAAACAGCGTGTGCCGGGGGGCACACCGCTCCGAGACTCGCTGGGGGACTGGCCAGACGTGTGTGCAGGGAAGGGGCGAGGAGGGGGCTCCGTGCCCCCCTGCTCAGCGTGGGACTGCACTGGGACCTGAGAGCTTTGCTATAGAATCATAGAATGGTTTGGGTTGAAGGGCCCTTCCCAGCTCCCCCAGTGCCCCCGCTGCCATGAGCAGGGACATCTGCACCAGCTCAGGTTGCTCAGAGCCCCGTCCAGCCTGGCCTGGGATGTCTCCAGGGATGGTTCAGCCACCACCTCTCTGGCCAACCTGGGCCAGGCTCTCACCACCCTCAGGCCAACAATTTCTTCCTAATATCTAATCTAAATCTCCCCTCTTTTAGTTTAAAGCCATCACCCCTTGTTCTGTCACCACATGCCATCGTAAAAAGTCCCTCTCCAATGAAATTCCAGGGTGACAATTGTAAGCGCTCGCTTGAATGGTGGCCAAGCCCAGCCCAGGCAGAGACAAGCTGAGCCCAGGAATGTGGCCGCCACAGTGAGAGTTTGAGAGTCCCCCCTCCTCGCCAGACAAGGGGGCGGTGAGCGAGGTCCCCAGCTCTCTCAGGCAGGCGAGTGGCCGCTCAGTTTCAGGGCAGCGCTGGGGCTGCGCGAGGGATCCTGCCGGGGAGCAGCTCCAGCAGCGGGTCCATCCAGGACACTCGCACCCCCTGCCAGTGCATTTCAAGTTTGGCCTCAGGCAGCGGCGGCGGCTCCAGATTCATGAAGAGCGCAGGCAGGAGCCAACTGCCTTCGCCAAACCTCGCCTGGACCGCGGCAGCGCTCGGCAGAGCCCCCGCCACGGATCTGCGGGCACATTGTCACCAGGAGCCACCGGCCCGAGCACCCTCCGTCCTGGGACGCTGCTGTGACACGAGCAGGGGCTGGATGTGACCGCAGCACGGCTGGGTGTGATGGGGAACCAGCCTCAGCCTGGGGCTGGTTGAGCTTTAAGCCAAGTCAAAGGTTTTTACCCTTGGCGGTGTCTCTGCGGTTGCGCTGCTGAGCCCTGTGCTCCTCCAGGCCTTGGGCTCAGAGGATGCAGCCTCAGCCCCAGGTCTCGTCCCCACCTCCTGTGACAGGAGCTGCCACGTGTGGGTAACCAAGAGCACCCGTGTGACACTGATTTGGGGACAAATCAGCGTTCCTCTTCCCTGGGCGCAGGGTTCGCATGGCTGCAGGAGGCCAAACGGGGCGGGGAAAACCCCAAAGGGGCTGCAGGATGCTCTGGAGTCGGGGCACAGGCTGCCGGGCTCCGCTCCCCTGTCATGGGAGCAGCTCTGGCTGCTGTCCCCAACCCGCTTTGATGTGCATTGCCATGTCCCCAGCACAGTGCGGGGGGAAAGCGCTGGGGAGCCGGGGGGCGCTGGGGGGCTCAGCCCATGGCCCCACCGCTCCCCTGGCTTCACAGGGTGACAAATGGCCTCAGTGCGAGCCTGACGTGACCGCCAGACCACAGGCACCAGCACCTTCCAAATGACACCGCGGCTGCCACCGCTGCTGCCGGCAGATGCGAATCAAAGACCAGCTTCTCCCATCTCTCCCGCAGACGTTTTGGGGACAACAGAGAAGCGTGTGTTTTGCAATCAGCCATCAAAATACTCCACAGCTCCTCACCGCTGTTGGGAGACCCGCTTTCACCAGCCCCGCGTCCCGGCCCCGCGCCCTGTGCGTGTTTTGGAGCATCCCTGGGGGAGCAGCTGCTCCAGGAGGTTTTGCTTTACTCAACACCCACGAGCTTTATGGTTCCAAACCCGCTCCCCAGATCCAGCTTAAATTTGGTGGAGAAGCACATCTGGGGCTGAGGAGGCTGGAGCAGCAGGCAGCTCCCCGGGCGAGCTGCAGAACCAAACCGTAAATGAAAATTACAGTGTAAAACACGAACGCAGCTGCAGCCCCTCCGCGCTCCTCCTCGCTCCCCAAGGCACGAGCTGCTCGTGATGCAGAAATTCCCAGTGAAGCCTGAAAGCCTAGAGCGGGAGCGTTCCCTGCCCAGCACCAGCCTGGCCGGGGGCGCTGAGAGGGGCTGCCGAGGGGGTTTAGTTAAAACCGAGTTTTCCTGCAAAAGCTGGTGTGATCTCCGGCCGTCGGGGCCAAGCCGGGCGTCGCTCGCAGCGTGTCGTGTTCATGGAGCCGTGTAACTCCCAGGTGCTTGCAGGAGCCTGTAAATTCCAGGCTTTTATGGGGGTGTATTTTACAGCACGGTGTCGGGAGCGGTAATGACGGTGTGTATCACCGCCAGGGACGGGCGAACCCGCAGAGAACGGCTCTTTGCAGCGAGCTGCACGGGGAGGAAAACGCCAAAGCAGGACGGCACTGGGGACGGTACCCAGCTCCCCCAGGGTGCTGCAGGGGTGTCCCCACGGGGCTCAGTGTCCCCAGCAGCTGCCCTGGGGTGGGCGGTGAGGAGCTGCGACCCCTTCGTGACGGCACGAGCCAAAGTGCCTTTTATAGAGCGAGAGCGGGAGTAATTTATCGGGAAGCTTTTAGGGAAATGAGGAGCTCCTGGGCCCCTGCCAAGGTGCAGCCACGCTGGGCTCTGCACGGTGTCCTCTGGCAGCTCTTGCTGGGAGAGGAGGGGACAGGGACGGGGACAGGGACAGGGACAGGGATGGGGATGGAAACAGGGATGAGGACAAGGATGGAAGTATGGATGGGAATGGGAATGAGGATGGGGATAGAGATGTGGACAAGATGGGATTGGGATGGGGAGAGGAGACAAGAAGAGGGATGAGGACAAGGATGGGGATAGAGATAGAAACAGGGATAAGGACAAGTATGGGAATGGGGATGGAGATGGAGGACATGGGAATGAGACTGGATGTGGGTGGGGATTGATACGGGGATGGGGATGAGGACGGGACAGGGATGGGAATGGGGACACAGTGAGGGGACAGGACGCTGTGACCATCCCACATTACTCACCACACCAGACAAAGAAATCATCTTTCCCCATTTCTCCCCTCCCCAGCCCAAAACGCTTCTCATTGCTGTGACAATCTCAGCGCTGCAAACCCCATGGATTTGGGGCCGGTTTGCTCTGTCTGCCATGAACCACACCGGATCCATGTCCCCCAGCCCCTTCCCTCATCCCACTGCAGCACTTGCGCTGCCAGAATTATTTTCCTTTGCCTTTCCTAACAAGCATGTAATTAAATGAGCAAGGAGCAGGGCCGGCAGCACCGGCAGAGTGACGTGGGGAGCGCGGCCGGGACCCCCCGACCTGCCTGAGGAAACCGCCAAAGCTGCCCCAAGTAATCCCTTCTCATTAAAATTAACTGAGCAGCTTTGAAAAGCTGAGCTTGGGGGGAGCACATTATTCCTTTTATCTCATTTTTCTTTTGCGTTATTGTATTTTCTACCAAATTAAATTGTCCTCTTTTTTGGGGAGGGAGCCTCCTTATGTTTATTCACAGCATCTACAATAGACCTTATTTTTTAAAAAATTATATATATATATGTATATGTATACATACATATATATATATATATGCACATCTCTGAGGCCATGTGGCTTCCTTTAGAAATGAAATATAGCAAGGGCAAGTGTAGAGTCTTGAATGTGGGCAGGAACAGCCCCAGGTTCCAGTGTAAGTTGGGGAATGACCTATTAGAGAGCAGCGTAGGGGAAAGGGAGCTGGGGGTCCTGGGGACAGCAGGGTGACCATGAGCCAGCACTGGGCCCTTGTGGCCAGGAAGCCAATGGTACCTGGGGTGGGTTAGAAGGGGGTGGTCAGTAGGTCAGAGAGGTTCTCCTGCCCCTCTGCTCTGCCCTGGGGAGACCACACCTGGAATCTTGTGTCCAGCTGTGGCCCCTCAGTTCCAGCAGGACAGGGAACTGCTGCAGAGAGTCCAGCGCAGCCACCAAGATGCTGCAGGGAGTGGAGCATCTCCCGTGTGAGGAAAGGCTGAGGGAGCTGGGGCTCTGGAGCTGGACAAGAGGACACTGAGGGGGGACTCATTCATGGGGATCAATATGGAAAGGGGCAGTGTCAGGAGGATGGAGCCAGGCTCTTCTGGTGACAACCAGTGACAGGACAAGGGGCAATGGGTGCAAACTGGAACATAGGAGGTTCCACTTGAATCTGAGAAGAAACTTGTTGGGGTGAGGGTGTCAGAGCCTGGCCCAGGCTGCCCAGGGGATTGTGGAGTCTCCTTCTGTGCAGACATTCCAACCCGCCTGGACACCTTCCTGTGTAACCTCATCTGGGTGTTCCTGCTCCATGGGGGAATTGCACTGGGTGAGCTTTCCAGGGCCCTTCAACCCCTGACATTCTGGGATTCTGTGCCAGTTCATAACAAATCAAAACTTCTGCAGGGAGACAGATGAAATTCCATTAGGGTACCAGAGCCTCCCCCACTTTGTGAGGCAGCCGAAATGATTTCATTGCCATGGAGCACTTCCCACTTTCATTTCTGATTCGGGTGTTCGCTTCAATTTGTTTGACAAATTAGAGGAGATTAAAATAATATTTTAAAAAAAAAAAAAAGAGTAAAATGCAGCTGACTCCTCCTGGCATCCCAAAAATGGGGTGTCCCCCCTCTTGGTGCTGGGGGGGCCCCTCTGGAGGGTGGGAAATCCCAGGACGTGTGTTTTCCCCGTGTGGGGTCAGATACGCTCACGGCACCGAGAGCTTCCCCTGCTTTTATTTATTATTTTAATCTATTTTCCATTAAAAATGCATCACTTGGGGGCTCAGGGACCCATTAGCAGGCAGGGCCCCCCCAGCTCACACAGTCACCGTGGTTGGGATGAGCCGGTTTGTCAGCAGCCGGGGGGGGTTACACCGGACCAGACCCCAGCAGGGTGTAAATCTAGAGTGACGGGGGTGCTGCCCCCCCTGAGGGGTCCCCAGCTTGGCCAGGGGACAGTGACCCCCCCATACCCACCTCTGCTGTGGGCCCGATCCTGACTCCCCCCAGATTGCCCATTAAACTGGCTGAAAGTGCTTTTTTGGGGAAGGTTCTTATGCTGCGTGTTCTCCCCATCCAGGCACTTTTAAGGCAAATGGCCCTAAAATATTCATCAAAGACCAACATGAAATATCAGGGCGTGGGGACAAGGCGGGGGGGGATAAATTCACTTGGCACTTGCATGGGAAGGGGCAGGATCCACTGCCAGAGCGGGGTGGGGGACACAGGGATGTGACACCCCCAGTGCTACTGGAGGGACTCAGGTCCCACCGCCCCCGGGTCCGGGGATGCTCCAGCCCCCCCGGGATGCTGGGGAACCACAGATTGCCCAACATCGCCAGGAGGGCTCGACCACGCTCAGCAGCACCCCTGGGTGCTCCCATGGCCCTACACCCCCAGCACCCATCACCCATCACCCTGCCCCATCGCGCCCCCCCCGTCGCCAGGAGCCCCAGCAGCCCAGAGCGCTTCAGAAATCCCAGTTTTATTTCAGATCGGAAACAACCAACCAGGAAGAAAGAAAATCAAAACAAACCCAAACCCAAAACGAACTCCAAAGAATGAGAAACGGCCCCAAATCCGAACCAGTCCGGTGCCCAGGTGGGTGCTACATACAGGCTGGGGGGCTCGGGGGTGCAGGTCCTGGCCGGCGCAGGCTCCCCGGCCTTGGGGTCGCTCCGGCTCTTTTTGGGAGGGGGGGTCGGCTCAAAGTGCATCAAGCAGGAGGTCAGCGGTGTCCCCCCACCCGGCGGTGGGGAAACTGAGGCACGGCACGGGGCTGGGGCGGGGGGCCGGGCGGGGAGGGGGTGAAATCCAGCCCTTGGCAGCCAAGTCCATGCAAACGCTCCCGTCTCCAGAAACCGTCTCAGCTGTGTATTGCTTAGGGGATGATTTGGTTTTTATCATAAATATAGAGCTATAGACACGAGTATCGGTGCATCCAACGGGATCCTGCGCCCAGGGGGCACAGTCCGACCCCGGCACGGGGGGGCAGCACACGGGGCTCCATGCACGTTACATGCACTTACGGGGTGATTTGTTTTCCAGCGAGGGGGGTTTGTGTGTGTTTGTGTCCCGTATCAAAGGTCCCACGTTCTGCAAACAGCCATGCGAGAGCATCGCCCCGCGACAACGGGGACGCAGCGCAGGTCCCCGGTTCGCCCCATTCCCGGGGGGGTTTTGCATGTCTGCTCTGGCTATGGATGTATAGGTGTCTCTATACCCCTCGCTGCGGGTGCGGGTCCCCGTCGGCGGCAGCACTCAGGGGGTCCCGGTTACTTCATGCCGCTTCGCAGCACCTGGTTGGCGGCGATGAGCATCACGCTGATGATGAAGGCGATGGCGAAGGCGCAGATGAGGCTCTTCCGCACGCAGGTCTGCCGGATCTGCTGGCTGGAGCAGGCTGAGGGGGAGACATGGGGGTCACCCCAACGCCCCCCACCATGGAACAACTCCAGCCACCCACTCGCAGCACCCCACGTTCAGCACTGGTGGCCCCACATGAACCACTCATCCCTCACGGTGTCCCCAGCAGCACACACACCCCAAGAAGGGTCCGACATCCCCAGGGGACCCCAAGGGCTTTGTGCCAACTTCAGCCACCCACTCGCAGCACCCACCCTGCCCTTGGCACCACCCGGCACTCCGCACCCAAAAACCTGACATCCTGCCCCAAAAACACCTTCCTTGGACATGTCTGAGCTTGGGGTGGGAGCTGCGAGGGGGACACCCCCAGTGCTGCAGCACCCACCTCCTCCCCGGGGACTGCGCGCCCAGCCGGGTTACGGGGTGGGTGCTGGAGCGGTGCCAAACTCAGCCAAAAAAATAGCAGCTGTTGCCAGGGTCGCTTCGGTGTCCGGCCCTCTCCTGTGCGGAGGGGAGGGAGGTGGGGAGAAAGTGGGAAGATTTGGGGTTTTGCCTCAAAATGAGCCCATGGGACATGGGGGGAGATCCCTGTGGGGTGGCAGGGAGAGGCTGCGCTGAGCTCAGAGAGCAGTGGGGAAACTGAGGCACAGGGCTTGCTGCACCCTGTGGTTATCGCCCACCCTGCGCCCAAGGCTCTATCCAGTGGTGTCGGGGCTGGGGGTTTGTTCAGCACTCCCGGGCACTCACTCTCCACGTCGACGGGACACTCCTCGGCCGTGCCCATGTGGCTCTCCTCCTCCGTCATGATGATGTTCTCGATGTCCTTCATGGAGAGGTGCTCGCAGAAGGTGTCGTACAGCAGCCGCTTCAGCTCGTCCACCGTCAGCTTCTGCATGTCGCACTGCGGGGAGCGGGCGGGGGGCTGGGGAGGGGCTGACCCCGTGGTTGGGGGTCACAGTGGGGTGCTGTGGGGTTCCCCGGCACCCACGGGTGCTGTGTTTTGGCTGGATCCCCCCAGACTCAAAACATCGCCCCCCCTGCACCATGGCAGGGACAGAAAAGCCTCAGGCTGGTGTATCCTAACCCAGCCCTGATCCTAAGCCTAACCTTTCCACTAACCCTAACCTGCAGCCTGAGCTTGACCCTCAAGCAGACTCATCTGTGAACCCAACCCTAATGGTGACCCTGAGCTCAGCTCTGACCCTAACCCTGTCACCAGCTCTAACCCTGACCCTAACCCAGAGCCTGATCCTGAGCCTAACCTTCACCCTCACCCTAATCTCAACACTACCCCTGACCCTAATCCTAACCCTGACCCTAAAGTTAACCCCAACCCTGTCCCTGAATTAACCCTGACCCCAACCCTGACTTTAACCCTGATTTCAGTTCTAACCCCAACCTCGCCCTTGACCCACCCCCCAAAACTCTCGGTGGCAGGGCCGGGGCTGCTGGACCCCCAGGGTTGATGGGGGGTCCGTACCTTCCAGAAGACGGTGTCGAAGTCGGTGCCGTGGAACTTCTCGGGGATGCCCGAGGTGGACAGCTTGGGCCCCAGTAACGTCACGAACTCCTCAAAGTCCACCTGCCCGTCACCTGCGGGACACAGGGACAACGGTCACTCGGGGCTCAGGGACATGTGCCACTTCCCTGCCCTGCAAAGGGTCCCCATGGGAGCGTCTTGGGGGGACACTCTGGACTCGGTGATGCTCAGACATACACCCCTGCGCAGCCTGGGGGGCCCTGCTCCAAGCCTCAGTGTTCTTCTGGGGGGACATCACTGTGGGGACACTCTGCCCCAGGGCTGCCTGTGGGGACCTTGCTCCAGGGCACTTGGGGGGCTCAGAGCCCCCCGATCTTGTCCATCCACCCACAACAGCCCGGAGCAGCAGCTGGTGTCACAGGGCCTTGGACACTCAGACTTCAGCAGCCAGGGACCCCCAAACCAGCTGAGGACCCCCAGTACCAATGAGGTACTATTGCTGGCCAGGGACCCCCAAAACCAGCCAGGGACCCTAACACCAGCCAGGCACCCCAACACCAGCTGGGGACCTCCAGCAAAGCTAAGGGTCCCCTGACACTGCTCAGGACACCCACCACTGCCTGGGGTCCTCAGTGCCAGCTGGCACCCTAATGTCACCTAGGGACCCCCAAAACCAACCGAGCACCCCAACACTGGCTGGGGACCTCCAACAAAGTTTGAGGTCCCCCCAAAACCAGCTGGGATGCCTAACACCAGCTGGGGTCCCCAGTGCTAGACAGGACCCCCAATACCATTTGGAGACACCCAATGCTGGCCGGGGACCCCCAATGTAGACTGGGATCCTCCAGTACTGGCTGGTGACCCCCAACACTACCCATGACCACAAACACCAGCTGGAACCCCAATTCCAGCTGGCACTCTGATGCCGGTTGGGGACACCCACGGTGGCCGTGACCCAGGGTGGCACGGGGCAGGGACCTGGACAGGGTGTGCCGGGCTGGCCGTGTCCTGCGGCTGCAGAGGGTGCTGGGCTGGAGCTGTCAGGCTGGCGCTAATGATGAGTAATGACAGGAGCAGTGGCTTGGCAGCGCTGCCGGAAAGGCTTTTAAATGGGAGGGGAAAGGAAACCAATAAATTAACGAGCTCCTTAAGGTCCCGATGAGTGCGGGAGCGATGGGGACAGGCTGATGGTGGCAGTGACTGCTGGAGGTGCAGGGCCAGCCTGGCTTGCTGGGCACGGCCTGGGGTGCAGGATCCAACCCAGGGTGCAGGACCCAATCTGGGGTGCAGGATCCAGTCCCAGCAGGTTTACTGCACCAGGAGAGGTTCCGTTCCTGCCCACAAGTGCTTCAGGATTGTTAAATCCTCCTCATCAAAGCTGCAGTGATGATGATGATGATGATGATGATGATGATGATGATGATGATGATGATGATGATGAAGGATGAGCAGGAGGCTCCAGGCATGAGGCAGAGCTGGCTCAGGCCCTCCTGAATCCCACATCCCATGTTGGGTCCAGCACCCACCAGCCAGTGGGGTGGAAATGGGACAAATGGGGTGTTTCAACAAAGGGAGGAGTGGGGTGTCTCCTCCCTGTCCCCATCCCTGTCCGAGGTCCTACCGTCCATGTCGAGGCGCTGGATGATGACCTCCAGCTCCACCTCGTTGGGCATGTAGCCCAGGGAGCGCATGGCCGTGCCCAGCTCCTGCTTGGAGATGAAGCCGTTGCCATCCCGGTCAAACACCTTGAAGGCTTCGCGGATCTCTGCAGGGGGAGCGGGATCAGTCCACACACCCCCCAATAGCCCAGGCACCCCCAGCCCCCGTCCCCTCAGATCCCCCACGGGCAGCACTGGTGGCCCCACATGAACCACTCATCCCTCACAGTGTCCCCAGCAGCACACACACCCCAAGAAGTGTCTGACATCCCCAGGGACCCCAAGGGCTTTGTGCCAACTTCAGCCACCCACTCGCAGCACCCACCCTGCCCTTGGCACCACCCGGCACTCCGCACCCAAAAACCTGACATCCTGCCCCAAAAACACCTTCCTTGGACATGTCTGAGCTTGGGGTGGGAGCTGCGGGGGGGACACCCCCAGTGCTGCAGCACCCACCTCCTCCCCGGGGACTGTGCGCCCAGCCGGGTTACGGGGTGGGTGCTGGAGCAATGCCACACTCAGCCAAAAAAATAGCAGCTGTTGCCAGGGTCGCTTCGGTGTCCGGCCCTCTTCTGTGCGGAGGGGAGGGAGGTGAGGAGAAAGTGGGAAGATTTGGGGTTTCTGCCTCAAAACAAGCCCCTGGGTTGCAGCTCGGAGGGCAGTGGGGAAACTGAGGCACAGTGCTTGCCGCGCCGTGTGGCTATCACCCACCCAAAAGCCTTCTGGTGCCTGTTGGCTCCGTCCCACCTCCCTCTGCCTTGGGTCTCTGCTCCTTTTTGGGGTCGTTTTGCCTTTCTGATGCTCCTCGACATGCGGAGCTCACACCAGGCTGATGGGAACGCCGGGACCAGGCAGGCTCGTACCGGAGCACCGGGAAGCCGGGCTGGGATGGCAGAGCCTCTTCCTTCCCCGGGCAGCAAAGCTGCCGGCACCGGCAGCGCCAACGGGCAGGTCTGTGCCAGCTGCCACAGGGCTCATGTTGGAGGATCAGGCAGGAGAAACGGGCTGAGAACTTTGGTTTTGGGGGGAAAAAACCCACACAGGGTTGTGCAATCGAGCCTGAGTAGTTGGGGACGTCCCTGTCTGAATGATGGCCCAGCAGTGACATATTTCGAGGTGTTTTGGGGTAGTTTGGGGCTTTTTGGCCTGTCAGCCTGATAAGTAAAGCTCCTCCATGGCCAACATCCCTGCCGGGGCACGGGAATGCTCCCAGTCCCCCCTGGGCTTGTGGGGAGCCCCACACTAGTCTGAGCACCCCCAGAATTCATCCTTCGAGGATGCTCATCCCAGGTGGTTCCATCGCCTGGCTCAGGGTGTTGGGGAAAAGCAAGAATATGCCTCAACGGTGGCCAAACTGGGGTCCCATTGGGGGTGTCACCCCCGTCCAGCCAGGACACCCTGACTGTCCCTGGCTGAGCCAGCAGCACCCTGGTTTGCACCCCATGTCTTCTCAGCCCCAACACAGATCCCCAAGAGGTGGCTGCAGGCTCGGGAGGGTGACTGGGTGTCACAGACGTCCCCCCAAACCAGAGGGTGACCGGGAAGAGGTGGGAGCGGGTGGCAGCACGGCCCCCTGCAGCAGTGCGTGTCTGGTGCTTCGTGGGGTCACCTTGGGGCTCCCGCCGCTGCCATCGATCCCCACGGCTGCAGGTAGGGTACTGGGGGAAACGCTGGGCTGGGAGCACCCTGAGGCTCATCAGCACCCATTGGTGGTGTGAGAGGCTGGGTGCACCGACACAACGCCCTGGCACACGTGTGTGCACATGCGGTGAGCGTGCACACACACTGCAGCGAGGCTGTGCGCACACACCTTGCAGCGATGCTGTGCTTGTGCGTGCGCACACATAAACACCTTGCAGTGATGTGCTTGTGCACGCACGGCCCTTGCAGCAATCCTGTGCTTGTGCATGCACGCGTGTGCACGCATGCACAAGCACGTTGCAGCGATGCTGTATCTGTGTGCACACACAAACACTTTGCAGTGATGTACTTGTGCATGCACACATGCAGGCACACACAGAGCCACAGTGCAGTGACGTACTTGTGCATGCACACACACACACGCTCTCTCTGCAGCAGGGCTGTGCACATGAACCTGACCCGCTCTGACGCTGTACGTGTGCACACACCCTGCAGCGAGGCCGGACATGTGCACACACACGCTGCAGTGTCCACACACACAGATACCCCGTGGTGAGGCCACGCGTGTACATGAAAAGGCGTGAGCACACACGCACAGTGTGCAGTGGAGCTGTCCGCGGGGGGGTGGTTACCCACTCGTGCACACACAACCCCTGCAGTGGGGCTGTAAAGTAGCACATAAGCTCACACGCACACACACGCACTCACACACCCGCTGTACACCCACGTCCCAGCTTACTCAGGGGTCCTGGCCCAACTGTGGGGCAGGACCCCCTCGCCCCCCAGCCTTGGGGCTCTGTGCCTCAGTTTCCCCACGGGGAGTCCCCAGGGGCTCCAGGCTTAAAGCACAGCCCCCTCCATCCACTTCCAAAGGCGCAGTGGGTCTGTGCATGGGGCCACCCCATGCCTCAGTTTCCCCTGCGGTGCCAGTGCTGGGGCAGCGATGGGGGCTGGGGGTGCTGCAGCCCCTTTTCCCCCCGTGCCCTGGCCTCCCTGGGGACACCCCGAGCCAGAGCGGTCTAGGGGTACCAGCAGAGCCCATCCCACTGCCCCGGCAAACTTTTGGGGTGGAAAAGGCCATTCTGGCGATAGCGAGCTGAGACCGGCCCCGCTCATCACACGGGTGGGCAGAGCCCCGGCGGCCGCTCCTCCCGGCCAGAGTCCGGTGGCACCGGGGCTGCCGTGACCCGGCTGGGGTGACACGGGTGACAGCCGCTCCCGGGGCCCCCCGTACCGCCAGCCACTGTCATATTATGACAGCCGGGAGGGTGGCCCCGCCACGCCGGAGGGGTCCAGCCCCGCGCCGCGACCGCCGGTCCCTGCTGTGTCATATTGTCACAACGGCGATACCGGGGCCGGGACCCCCCCCCGCCGCTGCCCGACTCTCTCCCACGCGTTCCTTCCTCCCCTCCTCCTCCTCCCCATCGCTCCAGCCGCATCCCGCTCGCTTTGAACCTCCCCACGCCGCCGGGCCGGGGGGACCGCGCACCACAAACCCCCCCCGCACCCCACAGGGGATGGAGCCCCCGTAGCCTCCCCCAGTCCCCCCCAAGCCCGCTCACCCTCCAGCTCGTCCTCGGGGATCTCCACCGGGTGCTGCTCGGCGAGAATGTTGGGGATGGTGTAGATCCCCCGGTACATCAAAGCCGCCGTCACCGGGTGGAAAGGCATCTTCGGGGCTTCCCAAAAGCCAAAGTTTAAACCCAAATCTCCTCGGGGTATGTGGGGGGATGGTTCTCCAGCCGGTAGCGGGGTTACGCTAAAAACAAGTTACCCGGTGCCCGCCGCCCCCCGCCCGGCACCCACCGGCCAGGGCGGCCAGGGCGGGCGGGCGCTCCCCGTCCTCCGGGGCCGGTGTCGGGACGGGGTTGGCGGCGGAGCCCCTCACCGGGGAGTCAGGGCGCGGGAGGGGGCTGGAGGCGGCCCGCTGCCCCCGCGCACATGCCCGCCCGAAGTGGAAACGGGAGGCGAAAGCATCCAGGCACCGGCTAAATCCCGGTGGCGGCGGCGGCGGCGGGGACGGCGCTGGCCATGCCGCTCCGGGGCCCCCCCTCCGCCAGCCCCGGGGCTGCTCACAGCCCCCGGGGGGCCGCTGCCGCCCGGCCACGCTCCCCGCCGGGGCCCGGCATGGCGGGGCCAAGGCCGAGGGCGGCCTCTTCTTCTTCCTCCTCCCTCCTCCTCCTCCTCTTCTTCCTCGCCGATAAGTGTCCCGGGCAGGGCCGGGGCTCGGTTCCCCGCCGCTGGCTCAGCCCCCGGCGCCGCGCACACGCTCCCCCCCCGCCGCCGGCGGCAAACGGAGCATCCTCGGCCGCGGCCCCGGGGAAGCGGCGGCGGAATCCAGGGAGAAGCGGCGGGGCCAGGCGGGTTTTGAATGGTCCCGCCTGGCAAATGGGGCTGGGGGCGGGGGGGGGGACGGGGGGTGGTGCTTCCCCCCCCCGGGGAGGGGTTGAGGGTGGGGGGAGTTGCGGCAGAGGCTGTGACAGCCACCCGGGAGCGTCCCGGGCCGCATCCTGCCCCGGGGCTGCCGGAGGGGGATGGGGTGACCCCGGTGCCAGCGCCAGAGATGGTGGTTCCCTGTGGCACCCTGTGCCCGGGCAGTCGTCACCCTGGGGTCCCCAAATGCAGCACCCTGTCCTCGGGCAGTCGTCACCCCGGGGTCCCTACATTTGGCACCCCAGGTTGCCACCACCCCAGGGTCCCCACACACAGCACCTCATGCCCAGGGAGTTGTCACCCCCCCTGAGGTCTCCACACACAGTAGCCCAGGATATGATCATCTCAAGGTCCCTGCACACAGCACCCTGGGCCAGGGCAGCTGTCACCGCAAGGTCCCCACACATGGCACCCCATGCCTGGGACGGCCATCACTCCAGGGTCCCTGTACTTGGCACCCCAGGCTGTCACCACCCCGAGGTCCTCACATGCAGCACCCCATGACTAGGCAGTTACCACCCTGTTATCACCCTGGGGTCCCTGCACACAGCACCCTGGGCCAGTGCAGCTGTCACCCCGAGGTCCCCAGGGTGCTGTGGGGTGACAGGGACACCACAACCAAACCTCCTGCTGCCACACCATGGCAAAAATGAGTCGTGGAAGAGGAGTGAGCTGGGGCTGGGAGCAAAGCCCTCCATCCCCGCTTCTAACCCCCTCCTGGCTTTCCCCCAAGTCTTGGTCACATTTTTCACCTTATTTCTCACTTTGTCATTGATTAATCACAGTTGGGCTCACATGCTGGGGTGGCTTCCTGCTATGCCACGTCCCCACAGCATCTGTGTCCCCGTGGCATCGGTCTGTGTCTTGGTACCCAGGCAGGGATGTTGCCCTGGACCTGGGATCTCTCTCCTCCCAAGTGCCACCACCTGCCTTGTCTGGCTGGATCCCTGCATGGGGGTGGCCCCAGGAGAACGTGGCCCATGGGGAGATGGGGGTCACAGTGTCCCCCGTGCCTTGGTGACATCTCTCTTGCTGGCCCTGGTCCCTGCCAGGGGCTGCCTTTGGAAGTGCTGTGGTGGGGGGGGGGTTGGAGACAAGAGGGAACACGTCCCCAGAGTGGCAAGAGCGTGGGAGAGAGGAAGAGGGACAGTCGGTACCTCTCGGATGCTCATCCGAACGCCAAGGATGCTCAGGAGCGATGGGGGAAACTGAGGCAAGGCTGAACAGGCTCCAGATGCACTTCTTGTGTTGGGACTGTCACAAGAACCCCCAAAATTTCAGAACCGGATTCCTGCAGCTCCAACCCCTTCATTAAAATCCCCCTGGCATCCCGCAGCCACCCCGGCCACGTGCTCAGCCCCAGCCGTTGCCTCACGCAGCTCAACGCTGCCAGCAATTTTTGGGCAGACGGCGGCTCCAACCTGCCCCCGTCCTAACCCTTCCCTCTCCAGGGGGACCCCATGCCAGGGCTCCCCAAAACCCATCGGCTTCCCCGGCCGCCTCCCGGCAGCGCTGCCTGTGCAGCCACCAGCTGGGGTCCCCTTTAAGCTATTTTTTAGTTGGGAGAAATTTCCTTCTCTGGCAGCGGGAAAACCACGGTGGCCGCGCTCGGAGCTGGGGAATTTCAGGGCTGAGCAAACCCCCGTCGCTGCTCCGGGCAGGATTTGTCCTCCCGGGGTGTCACGGCTCGGAGGTGGATTTTTCCTGTGCTGATAAAACTTCATCCTCCGCCAGAGCTCGGTGTGGTGTTGGGGCACACGGACACGCATCCCATGGGGAGTCTCCGGTGTCTGATACTGTGGTTGGGCTCACAGCACAGCCATGGGGGTGCTTGATTATAATAAAGGACTTTTCGGGAGGATGAAGCCCAAAATGGTAAAGTAGCCTAATTGAAAATCTCCTCCTTTCTTTAGCAGATCCATTTGCTCCTCAATATTAATGAACTCACCCTCCCAATTAATTCTCTGTTTGCCCACTGGAGGCCCCGGGGTGGAAACTCATTAATTTCTCACCACCCAAACCCCATCAGGAATAATATGACAAATTTCTGGGGTTTTCCCCACAAAATCCCCCCTGGAGATGTCGCACTGGGCAGCAATGGGGACCTGCCGGAGCATCGTCCCCGCGGACGGGGGCAGCCGGCCCATCCGCCCCCGCTGCCGCGTCCCTCGGGATGGAGGGCGTGAGCACGCGGCGGCACGGGGGGAAAATGAGAATTAAACAGCAGCTTAATTGCATTTGAAGTCGTGATTGGGTTTTTTATCCGTTAGAGATCATCAGCAGAGCCATCTCAGCGTTTCTCCTGAGCCCGGCTGGAAAGCCCCATCCTGCTCGGCTGCACCGCCCTCTTCCTCACGGGATGAAGGCTGGGACCCACAGCCCTCCTCCCAGTACCTCCCAGTACATCTGTGCCATCTCCCACCACTCTGCTCCACGGCCCTTTTTCTTCAATTTCCTCACTTATTTTGAGGTGAGAAGCTCTAAATTCGTTTCTGAGATCTCAGTCCATCAGGGCTCACTGAGATGATGGGGTGGAGGCAGAGGCCTCCCCAAAACCCAGGGATTTCAGCTTAAAATCCACCCACAGCCAGGTGATTTATACATTTTCACGATGTCGGGACGTTGCAAATGTCCCTCTTTGTAATTCCCCCAGTATTTCATTAGCGGTTCCTCTTCACAATTCTCCCTTTATTTCATGAGGGGCTGGGACCAGCTTTGCCAGGGGGTCAATGTCGCCTCTCCCCTCCATCCCTTCGTCCCTCCCGTGATGGCAGCACCTTCCCAATGCATGCTGGTGATCCCCTGATTAGCTGATCCCACTAACGAGGCAGGAGAAGCCTGATCCAGGCCCAGTGTTTCATGTCCTATTTGCAGCATTGCAATAACCTTGCTCTCAAGAGCTCCCGGGTTCGCATCCCAACATCATCATCTTTATTTCTCCCAGGAAGATTTGCAGGGGGGGCTGGTGGAATTAACAGACGTAAAGCCACGTGCCCCCACGCCCCCGTGGAGACCTTGTGCTGGATCTTCTCCTGCCCGAAGCGTGTCCCGCCAGCTCCTTCTGTCTGCGTGGCTGCAAGTCTGGGCTCGGACACATCACCCAGTTGAAATTCACAGTTGTCCTTGTGGAGGAGAGAGGGAACCCGGCAGGGATGGGGATGGATGAGGATGAGCATGAGAACAAGGACTAGGATGGGGATGGGAATGGGATGGGATGAGGATGTGGATAGGATGGGGATGAGCATGAGGATGAGAATTGGGTTTGGGATTGGCATGGGGATGGGGTTGTGGGTGGGATGAGATGGGTAGGATGGGATGAGATGATGAGATGAGATTATGAGATGGATGGGATGGGATGGGATGGGATGGGATGGGATGGGATGGAATGGGATGGGATGATGAGATGTGATGACGAGATTGAGATGGATGGGATGGGATGGGATGGAATGGGACGGGATGGGATGGGATGGGATGGGATGGGATGGGATGGAATGGGACGGGATGCGATGGGGAGGAGGATGAAGATAGCAATGGGATGGTGATCCCTCACAGGGGTGGAGATGGGAAGGGATGGGGGTAGGATGGGATGGGGTTGGAGATGGGATGGGGATGGCATGGGAATCCCTCACAGGGACAGGGAAACCTGGCAGAGATGGGGATGGGATGGTGCAAACCTGAGCTGGGTGCCCTCAAATCCACCAGAACCACCCCACGGATAACTCACCCCAGGGCAGGGGGAGGATTCTGGGATCCCACATTGCTCACGCTGAGCACAGGGAGGGGGACGTGAGCGGCCCAGGGTGGCCGCTATGTCATTTTAAAGTCACCTGCTGGCACTGAGCCCTGGGAGGCGACGGAGGCATCAATCTCCCGGGGCCATTGCTGTCAGCTGGGTATTTAGTGCAATGTTTCTTAAATGAACGCTTGATGGAAGAAGAGGGATGGCTGCAGCGTACCGAGCCACAAGGTTATCCCGGCGGCCGCGCCGGCTGCCAGTCCCAGCGCCCGCTGTCAAACCCGGGCAGGCGGCCGTGATAACCCCCGGGAGGTTTTGGGAGCCGCTGCTGGCCCGGCTGTGGCCATTCCCACACCAGGGTGGATTTCAGAGCAAATCACACCCCTCATGGGGGAAACACCGGGCAAAGCTCCCGGCTGCTGGTGCAGGTGGGGAGAGAAGGGAGAATGGGAAAGGTTTTGAGAGCTCCACTGAATTTGGGTTCACAAGGGGGAAAATAGTCCATCTGTGGGGGGAGGCGAGACTTCTGCTTCAGAGAAATTCTTCTGTATGAAAATTGGGAAAGATGGAAATGAGCGTGTTCTCAGCATCCCTCCGAGGGGATGCAGCCGGAATGCTGAAAGCAGTGGTGATTCCACTTGCTCCTGCCGGGGAGGAGACAACACCCAGAGACCTCAGTCAAGGACCTTCTTACACTGATTAACAGCGTGAAAAAGAGGTGGGTGGGAAGCGCAGCCTGCCTGGAAGAGTGTGGGAGCACAGGGTGGGATCCGGCTTTTCCAAAGGGGCACAAGAGGGGAGCAAACGTGATGGCTCTGGCACAGCCTTGGCCTCAGAGGCACCAGGCGAGGCTGGAGCCATCCCTGACCGCACCAACCTGATCTGCAGCCCGTCCCCTCAGCGACTGCAGCATGAAGAGCAATAAATGCAACCAAATCCACGTTACAGCGCCTGTGCATCTGTGACACGGGTGGGCGCTGGTACCGGCCAGGTCACTGAGCAGCTTTTCTTTGCTACAGCCAATATAAGTCGGGCTCCAAACCAAAACCCTCGGGTGAACATTAAAACTGTTTGAAAACAGCTTCCACGCTGCCCTCACAGCATCCCTACGGCCTTTCCCTCTCTGTACGCATTACCCCAACAAATCTCCTTGCAATGACATTTGCCTTCAGCACCCAGCTGTGCCGGGCCAGGCTCTGCTCCCAAGCGATGCTCACCAGGGGACACCAGCAATCGGCCAGCACGGTGACCTCAGGTAGGGACACCAGCTCCATCTGTCCAGGATGCTGTGAGCTGCTGTCCTGGGGTGCCCAGCACCATGATGCCAGGACCCTGTGGTACCCAGTGCCATGATGCCAGGACCCTGTGGTACCCTGCACCACGATGCCTCGACCAGCAGCAGGCAGCACCCTGGCAGGGCTGTGACTTCGCCCAGTGTCCCCACAGCAGGTGACACAGTGTGTGGTGGGAGGAGGCGATGTCCCCAGGGCTCCCCGAGCAGCGGTGGCAGCAGATGCTGAGGGAGAACAAGAGGGATGATGCTGCCCAGAGTGATTCCTGGGAAAGGGAAAACTAACAGCAGGGGAGAAGGAGTTTGATCCTGGCTGCTGGGTGCTGGTTGGCAGCACCAGGTCGTTCTCTGCACCCAGACAAACGTCAGCCCTTGTGCTCTCAGGGTAGCAGCTCCCAAGCTCTCCTGGACAACTGCTGGTCCTGACCGTCTTGTATGGTCCTACACCAAACCATATGGTCCTGCACCCCACCACAAGGTCCTGCACCCCACCCCATGGTTGCACACCCTGCTGAATGGTCCTGCACCAAACCACGTCATCCTGTACCCCCTCTGTGGTCCTGCAACCCATCATATGGTCCTGCACCACACCGCATGGTCCTGCATCCCATCATGTCATTCCACAGCCCATGGCATGGTCCTGCACCCCACTGCATGGTTGTACACCCTGTTGAATGGTCCTGCACCCAAACACATCATCCTGCACCCTCTCTGTGCTCCTGCACCTCATCATATGGTCCTGCACCCCACCGCATGGTCGTGCATCCCACCATGTGGTTCCACAGCCCACAGCGTGGTCTTATAACTCATGGTATGATCTTGCACCCCAGCACGTGGTCCTGCATCCAACTGCATGGTCCTGCACCCCACCATGCAGTTCTGCACCCCATCACACCACCCTGCACCCCATCACTTGGCCCTGCACCCCAACACACATCACCCAGCACCTCCCTGCTCCAGCGATTCATCCTCCGCTCGCAGGGAACCGTGGTGCCCGGAGCATCTCCACGTGCTTTTTATTTTCTACCGTCCCTGTGTTTCCCCCCCGTGCTCCACCTCCATGGCTGAGTGGGCACCTCTGCTACCACCCAGAGGTTTTGGCTCTGGAGCTGTGGCTTCCCCACCAGCAAATCCTTCCTCTTCACCTGTTAAACCCCTAATTAAGCCAACAAGACACACATCGGCTTTTTAATTACAGCTCTGTGGTGGCTCCCCCAGGAGAGGCTCTGGGCAGGGGCACAGGCACCGAGCCGGGCTGGTCTCCAACAGGACCAGGTGAGGCCGCCTGTCCCGTCCCTCTCCCTCCTCATTTCATGTTCTCCCCTTTTACCCTGGCCCCCGGCACCGCAGGACAAGGGCAGCACACCCATCGGCAGCCCCGGAGCCAGACAGCCTCACAGTATCACAGTATCACCAGTCTCACCGGCACCATCCCTGCCTCAGTTTCCCCATCCCTGCCTCAGTTTCCCCATCCCTGCCTCAGTTTCCCCATCCCTGCCTCAGTTTCCCCATCCCTGCCTCAGTTTCCCCATCCCTGCCTCGGTTTCCCCGTCTACCCCCAGTCTGGCCCTGGCTTTCTGCTACAAGTCAGGGTGCGGGGACAGGGACACTCATGTGAGCAAGGAATTGTCCCCAGGCCAGTGCCAAAGCCACCCCCACTGTTAAATCGCACGGAGAACCGCTGCCCAAATGCTCAGCGCTGTCCTGGGTTTGCAAAACTCCCAATTTCCTTCCCAAGGAATCCGGGGCAGGAGGAGAGCGCTGGGAGTGGGACGTGGAATCGCCGTTTGATGGGATTTTCATCCTTGGGCAAAGTCATCTCCAGCCAACCCACACCCGCTCTGCTGCCGCCTGGGCTCTGATGAGCTTCATTGTGCTAAAAGGGCAAAAAATCAGAATGAAATTTCCTTTGAGAGCGCAGGAATGGCCCAGCCTGCGGTGCGGGAGGGCGGCAGGGAGCGGGCACGGCGCTGCGGGGCTGCAGCGTGTGCAACGTCGTGAGTGCGCGATGGCGCCCGTGCATGGTGCTGTGTGTGGTGCTGCAGGAGTGCAGTGCTGTGTGTGCAATGCTGAGTGTGCAAGGCTGAGTGTGCACTGAACAGGCTGCCCAGGGCAGTGCTGGAGTCACCATCCCTGGAGGGCTGGACAGACGGACGTGAGGTTCTCAGGACATGGGGCAGGGACAGGGGTGGGTTATGGTTGGACTCAATGATCTTGAGGGGCTTTTCCAACCAAAATGATTCTATGATTCTATTACCGGCACCGGTGGCTTTGGGCACACGCAGGAAATCAGGTCACCCCCCGCTTCCCTCACCCGCTGCCTCCCAGCACCCCCCAAACCTCCCCCGCTCCCCCACCAGCACCCTTGGCCAAAATCCCCCATCCCACCTGCACCAGCCCTGCATGAAACAATAAAAAAGGGGAAAAAATCCCCCCCCACCACCTGCTTCTCGGAGGGGACCAGAGGGCCGGGAGTGTTTAACATCACTGGGTTTGGTGCCCGTGAGCAGACACACAAGCGCATCCGTCGCTGAGTGCATCAGGCTGCAGTGGGGCTGGGTGCCGGGAGCAGCTCCCCAGGCCGGGTCCTGCCCAGACTTGGGGTGTTCAGCACCAACAACGCTTTGGTGAACCCCCCTGGCTCAGGGCCGGCAGCTCAGGCGGGTCCCCACATCACCAAAGGGGTTTTATCAGTAATTAATTTTAAAAATGAGGTCAATGCAGCGCATCGTTTATTTATTCCAGGCAGGCTGAGATCAGGCAGCGTCGGGCAGAGCCGGGGGAGAAAAACCACAGGGCTCAGCCCCCCTGGGCACCCCAAAACCTGGGAGGGAAAAGGGCACCTGCTGCAAGTGGGGACGGAGGGGGACGAGGTCCCAAGAGGGATCCCGGAGCGATGGGGAGGAAAGACCATCCCACCCCCCTAGAGCTGCCAGAGGGATCCCAGGGCTGCAGCTGCGCTTCCCATAAACCACGAACTGCGGCAGCGAGAGGTTTTCCCGAAGAAAAAAGAGCGAACAAGTCCCAGCTCCCCCTCCTAGTGCTCTGAATTTTTATTAAAACAAAGGAGAAAACGGTGATTTCTTCCAGCGGTCCGGGGGGTGGGGAAGCGGCTGTGCCGGGCCGCAGCCGCCGAATCGCGGCCACGCGCGGGGAGTCGATCCAAGGCAGCGCGGTTTTAAATAGAAAGGGTTCAGGACACGATTTCCAACATACCGAGCCCTGGGTTGAGCTGCCGGGGTGGCTGTGGGTCCGGGGATGGGGCGGGAGGGGGCACTGGGGGTCCCCAGAGGCTGCGGGCAGCACCAGCTCCATTAAATGGTAAATCTCAGCTGGGAGGGAGGTTTTCCCCCGAGCGAGGGATTTGGGACATGAAGGAAAGGTCAGGGTGTCACCGTCCCCCAAGGGGGTCAGAGCTGGAGCAAAGGCACCCGCGCATGGCAGGCAGGAGCAGGATGGCTCACCCGGGGACAGCAGCACCCCCGGGGGGCTTGGAGGAGCTGGGGTGGCCCCACAGCACATTCAGGGGTGCCAGACCTGGGCACCCAGTGAAAGCCCAGCCCAGAGCCCCCCTGGCCTCAAGCTGCCCAGGTTTGTCACAGTTTGCAGGTAAATGAGGAAAAGCAAAGGTTTCATTTGGTTGGCACTAGCTGTTCCGCTCCTCATCCCTGCAGAGAGGAGGAGGAGAAGGAGGAGGAGGAAGAAGAAACCTTCCTTGCCCAGAGAGGTGGTGGCTGAACCATCCCTGGAGACATCCCAGGCCAGGCTGGACGGGGCTCTGAGCACCCTGAGCTGGTGCAGATGTCCCTGCTCATGGCAGGGGGGGCACTGGGGGAGCTGGGAAGGGCCCTTCACCCTAAACCCTTATTCTGTGATTCCTCCCTCCACCTCCTCTCCCCAGAGAAGCAGCAGCTCCAATCCCACAGCCCGAGGTCCCCGTGACCCCTTGATTTACCGCACTCCCCCAGAAGACACTCTGGGGACAGCCCCACGCTCCCTGGGGGACACAGCCCAGGGACACCCCGGCACACTGACTGCTCCACCGGCTGCCAGGCGGGGGGGCACGGCTGCAGCCCCCACCCCAGCACCGGGGGAATAACCGGAGAGCTGAGCCAAAAAACTACACTAGAAAAATAAGAAGGCGGCTGGAAAAAAAGGGCAGGGAGGAGGATGAGGGGACACTAATCTAGAGAACATCACACAGTCCGTGGGCAGCGGGGCCCGAGTCCATCGGCATATGGAGGCTGGCAGGCGACCGGGGGCAATGCCCGGCCCCCCCACCCTGGCTGGGGCACCCCAGTCCCGGGGAGCAGCTCCGGAGCAGCGTGCGGGGCGGCCGGCGCGTCCTAGAGCTCCTCGAAGAAGGCGACGCGGGACTTGGTGCTCTGGAGGGTGAGCTGCAAGAGAGCACAGGGGGCGGCTGAAGGGGGACGGGGCTGACCCCCCTCTTTCCCATAAGGTTTCCCCCCCCCGGCGGGGCTGAGCAGGAGGGAGTTGGTGTCTTTACCCCCTCCTGGCCCAGCCCCGGCCCCTCGGAACACAGGCGGGCAGGCAGAAGCGGGGGTGTCGTGCAGCGAGCTCCCGGCTGCACCCAGGGCAAAGCGCAGGCAAGGGGGGGCTTGGGGAGCACCTGCCCCCCAGGCAAAGGCTGCTGAGAGGCCACAGACCTAATCAATGTAATTAGCGTGGCTGCAGCTGTCAGGCTGTGGGATACAGAGGAGCCAGGAGCAAAGGTGACAGTCCCGGGTGTGGGACTGCGCCCCTGGGGTCCGGCTGCGCCTTCCTCCCCATGGCCTGAGGGTGGGGAGACGGGTGGCTCTGCCAAAGCTGGAGGAGAAACATGGTGGGGGGACACATGAGGTTCTTGCAAAGCTGGAGGAAAAACGATCACTATGGGCTGAGGAGGGAGGCAGAACCACACTTGGCTCTAAATCCAGTGTCCCCAACACCCCTGGGCCAACCGGGTGCACGTTACTCTGTCCCCAGTTCGGGACCGTCCTCTGTCCCGTCCTCACGTCCAACCCCAGCACATCGCCCCAACGGGGTGAGCATGGTCCATTTGTCACCGCTGTCCCCACACCCGCGGGGGTGACACTGTCCCCCTGCCCCTGCGTCCCACGGGATGATGGAGCTGGAGAGTCCTCGCTGCAGGACCTGCAAACCCAGCCCAGAATAGCTTCTTGCAGACCTACCCAAAAAATAACACCCCCCGGAGGAACCACAAGCACATTTCCTAGCAGGGCAACCAAGATGAAAGAAACATCCTCAGCGGCGAGGGAAAAATCACTGGATTTACAGATAAGCACCCAAAGGAGCGTGGTGGGAGAGGTGCCACCTTCCCACCAGCTGCCAAATCACCGCAGGCGTTTGCCAAACCAGCCGGCTAATTGCAAAGGCTTCGTTTCAGCTGGATTAAGCGGCAGTGCCTTCTGCCGGGGACGCCGGTTTTGCTGAAGCAGGGATCCTGGGATCCCGTTACAGCGAGTTAAGCCCCGCGACGGAGCTGCCAAGAGCTTCCCCCTCCCACGGCCTTGCCTCGGTAATTCCTTCCCGGCTCTCGCGCCAGGCTGAAAAAAATCTGTATTGCAGAGGAAATTTCTGCAGGGACTTAATACTGTGTGCTGGCAGTATCGCCGGGGCCATCTCGTCCTCCTGAGCGTCCCCCCAGAGCGGGGTGGATGACATTGGACAGGGGTTCTGTGGCCATGGGCAGATCTTTGACTCTTTTTCAAGGTTGGAGTGGGAAGAAAAAAGGGGCGAGAAGCCCCAGGCTGGTCCAGCCCCACGGACAGCCCCGGGGCGGCTGCGTTTCGGCTCTTGCAGCAGCGATCCCGCCCGTGATCCCAAGCAGGCGCCTGGCTGGGTCTCAGCCCAGAAAATCTGGCGTATCAAACCTGAGCGGACATCACGAGCACAGCTGGTCCTGCCCTCCCAGTCTCAGCAGAGACAGGCGGTGGGTGACACAGGGGGCTGGGGACGCGTCCCACGTGTTCGCACCACCCACCACAGCCCAGCGGGGCAGCTTCACTTCCCCGTCGCACCAGCGAGACCTCTGGGAGGCCAGACACCCCAGGGACGGACATTGAGACAGGGCGAGAGGAAACGGCCTCACGTTGTGCCAGGGGAGGTTGAGGTTGGATGTGGGAACAATTTCTTCCCCAAAGGGCTGTGGGGCATTGGAACAGGCTGCCCAGGGCAGTGCTGGAGTCACCATCCCTGGAGGGTTGGACAGATGGACATGAGGTTCTCAGGACATGAGGCAGTGCCAGGGGTGGGTTATGGTTGGACTCTTGATCTTGAGGGGCTTTTCCAACCAAAATGACTCTGTGATTCTATGATTTACCCACCAGCGATGTATTGCCCAACACCCCCCCACTAAAGTGATCTGTTCTGCAGGCTGGATGGAGAAGACACGCACCACCACCCCCCCAGCCCACGGCAGCTCCCGGTTCTGTTCCATTAGAACACATCAAGGGGAGATGCCCCCAGACCCCCCAGCAAACCCAGCGCTCCGATGGAGAAGAGAAAGGAGCCACCTGCAGCCACTGCTGAGGCAGAGGGAAGATGTTTCCCTCAGGCTTATCAAGGAGATTCAACTGTTCTGAGCCTGCTCTCCGCCCGGAGCTACGCTCAGCTCTCCATCCGTCCCCCGTGTGCTGTCGCAGCCCTGGGGCGCCTCAGAGCAGGGCTGGGCAACCCCAAAGCAATGCCGGGGGCAGACACCACGGTGCCCAGAGCCGCGCGGTCCTGAGCAAATGCTGCGGCAGAGCCGGGGACGCCGGCTGAGCTCTGGGGGCATCCCGCACCGGCACGGGGAGAGAAGAGATACAGCCCTGCGCTCTCACCGGGGCTTTCATCCGTGACCTTCAAGGGCTCCTGAGATGCTCGATGCTGCTTTTTTTTACCTATCCAGGGAAAGCGAAGCACGAGAAGTGCAGCCCAGCTGCGGGGGCACAGGGAGCGGGAGCAAGGATGGGTCTGGATGAGACCGGGTGTCACAGAGAGGGGCGAGCGCTGCATTTCCAAGAGGGCCACGTCCTGCTGCTCCCTGGCGCTCAGCACCAGACATATTTCACCACCTGAAAGGCAATATCTGCAGGAATTTCACTGGTGACAGAGCAGACACCTTCACTCAAGGCATCCCCATCTCTCCTCACCCCCATCTCTCCTCGCCCCCACGTTACACTCTGGCTCTTTCTCACAAAGCCAAGAGGCTCCTGCAGCGCTGGCGTCCAGGCAGGAGGATTTCTTCCCGTTTCGGCTCCCGGAGAGGAGCCTCCATCTGTCTTTCTCCACAGTCACCTGAGGGCGTTACAACAGCATCACCCCGGCGGGATCCGGGCACAGTTGCCCCATTTCCCATCACCAGGAGCTGAGTTGTAGCTAAAACCTCAGCAGGGGCTCAGCCAGAGGAAGGGGCTGATATTCCCCCACTGTCCCCAGGGTGATGGCACCTCCGGCAGCCGCTGGCACCGGGGACTCGTGGCACCAGGGACACCCGGCAGCTCGCGGGCAGCTGCCTTCTCCCATCCCATTACAGGCAGGCAGATGAATACACAGGGAGGAAATTAAATCGCTCTTGACTGCACACTGACTCTCCACCACCTCCGCCGTGCCTGGAGGGAAAACTCCCCCCTTTCCTTCCCTTTTTCTTTCTTTGCCTCCTGTTTTCCTGGCTGGTGAGCCAGTGCGGGCGGCTGAGCTCCAGGGGGGAAAGCCCCAGCACCTCCTCTTTGCCCAGCCGGGCGAGGAGAGATAAATAAATACACGTACCCAAAGCGCAGCGCCGCGCAGGGTGATTAAGAACGAGTTACATTCTCGTCAGTGTGGAGAGGGGGGGAAAAAACTTGATTTACAAGCAGTATTATGATAATCTGCTTCCTGCAGGAGGGAGGGTGGGCTCCACAATGCGCTACCAGAGCCATCAAAGAAAATTTAGAGAGAGAGAGAGGGAAGCGCAATTAAGCGGCCAGAGCTCAAATGAATCAAGAAACGAGGAAGGGAAGAGTCCCGCTCCCTGCATTCCTGCACTGGGGTTCCGCTGAGCTCTGCTTCTTCCCAGGCCTGATTTGATTGAAGAAAAACAAACAAAAGCAACCCAATCAGTCCCTCCTAGGAAAAGGTGTTTTGGAGTGGCTAACGCGATAACCGCAGGCACAGAGCTCTTGCAGGGCAAGGAGGGCAGCGAGAACTCCTCGGGCTGTGTCCTCCCCTCGCACCGGGATGGGACGGGGGAGAAGGGGATGGAAATCCCATCAGCCTTTCCCCATCCTCCCCAGGAACGCGCAGAGGTTGTTTATCCTGCAGCCCAGCCAGGCTGGAGGTGACAGAGGGTGACTTGTGCCAACCCAATGCCATCACCTCGCCCCACGCCGCGCTGGGGACATCTGTTGGGAGACCTACGGCTCCTGATAAATCAGCACCTGGCGTTGCAACCATTAAATCCTCTTTATGTTCCCCTCAACGTCCTTCTCCATCCCCGCCTGGTCCCCACCGGCCAGCCGGACCTTCCAATTCCCACGCTGACTTTTGAAACCAAAACCTTTCCGAACTTTCCGTCCCCCACCCCTGGCCGTTTCTCTCTTCCTCCCACGCCGCCGTTTATTCTCTCCTCAGCACAACATCTCCCCCCAGCCTCCCAGGCTTTGATGAGCGCCTTGAAAAGAAAAGAAGATGACGCTCCGGTTGAAGGAAACGCTTTTCAAAGGATGCCACGAAAATAGCTGATAGGCCTGACGTTTCCTCTCGCTCCTCGTAAACAAGGGAAGGCGGCTGCCGTGTCCCAGTTTGGCTGCCAGGGAGTTTCACTTCCCAGCTCCGAGAAGCAGGGCAGGAAGAAAATGAAGCTGGAGGGGACACGGGGATGAGCGGGTGAGCCCCACGGGGGACGCGCCTCCGGCTCCTCCTGCGCTCACAAAAGGTGTTCTGAGATTTTCTCTCTCCTCTCGCAGCTCCCCAGGGGATGGAAATGCTGGTGCTGCTCCTGCTGGGATGTCCCTGGTGGTCGTAGCTTCCTCCTGTCCCGGAGGGTGGATTATAGAGTGATGACAGGGCAAAGCTGCAATTCTGCATCTTGCCCATGTACAGGATGCCACAGGATCCACGGGGATGGATGAACCCACCTGTGTCACCCGGGATCCCTCCTGCCCTCCCAGAGCAAAGTATTTATTATGCTGGTCACCTCCCTCTGCGGGATGAAGCTCCAGAGGCACATGAACACCCTTCTGCCCCAAAATGGTCACAGTTCTCCATCTCCCCAGCAACATTTGGGGGTGGCACAGCAGCTTCCTATCAGCATCACGAGAGCCTGGATGGCAGCGCCCATTGCTAACCCATCAGTGTCCCCACACAGGTGCAGGGGACACCCCAGAGCTCACCCAAGAAAGGCCTTGAGGTGCGGGAGCGAGTTGAGAGAAGGGAACGGAGCTGGTGAGGGGCTGGAGCACAAGTGTGATGGAGCGGCTGAGGGACCTGGGGGTTCAGCTGGAGAACAGGAGCTGAGGGGAGACCTTCTGATCTCTGAACTGCCTGAAAGGAGCTTGGAGCCAGGGGGGTCGGGCTCTGCTCCCCAGGAACAAGCGCCAGGAGCAGAGGAAACGGCCTCAAGTTGCGCCAGGGGAGGTTGAGGTTGGATGTGGGGAACAATTTCTTCCCCAAAGGGCTGTGGGGCATTGGAACAGGCTGCCCAGGGCAGTGCTGGAGTCACCATCCCTGGAGGGTTGGACAGACGGACATGAGGTTCTCAGGACATTGGCCAGTGCTAGGGGTGAGGGAATGGTTAGACTTGATGGTCTTCAGCATCTCTCCAACCAAAATGATTCTGTGGTTCTATGTCTTGAAGGTGAGAGGACTGAAGACAAACCCACACAGTCCATTTTGCTCTGCCCTGTTTGCCCCTCCGTGCTCGGCAGCTGCTCGTTGCCTAAACCCGCAGGAGACGATGCTGCATCTGTAGGAACCTGGCAGAACATGACCACTCCTGGCCCAATGATGGAGCAAGCCCCACCAGTCTACTGCTGACAAACAAGCAGATTTGAAGTAGCTTATCCAAACCTCAAGTGCCTCCATGACGGGAAAAACCTGAGTTGACGCCAACACTGCACTGCAACCAGGATCAGCAGGAGAGGAGCTGGCAAGAGCATCATCAGCAAGAGCTCACCGCATCCCACCACACCGCGAGCCCCGCAGCAACGCGGTGACCCAGAAAAAGAGAGCCTGGCAGGGAAAGGCCAAGCCCATCCTCGAAGACCAGAGCTCTGCTCCAGGACAAAGCCGCTTTTCTGGGAACAGGCGTGGAGATTTGCTCCTAGCCTGGAGACTTCAAAAGGCTTAAATCACAGTAAATAAGCACGACTGTGCCAGAAGAAAGCAACTGGAATGAAAGATCTGATTGTGTTTTAGAGCTGCAGCCTGTCCTGGGAGCATTCCTACACCGGAGGACGCGAGGAAGAAGTGGGTTTTTCATCTTCTCGAAGCGGCAAACCCTTCCGAAGCCGAGGTAGATGGAATCGGCAGCGCCGGCCCGCGGCAGAGAGCGCTACAGAGAAGGGAAATCGGTTTCCAGATGAGATGCTTGTGCTGTGCCCACAGAGCTCATAAAAAAGGATTAGCATGTTAACCACGTAATTAAACATGAAAAACTTCGCGGGCGTCTTCAAAGGCAGGCAGCAAAACCCAGAGGTCACACTGCAGCACTTGCTGCGAATCTGGATTAATTACGGGGGCTCCTCCCCGGCTCCAAATCGCTCCCAGTTGCTGGATTAGTCTCTGCACAAACCGCCAGGGCTTCACTTCTCCACCTCGTGCTGCGGCCACAAGTGGATTTTGCCCCAGTTTCACCTGCTACGGAGCTCCTCAAGCCAGTCGGGATGGGACCGCGGGTTTCAAGCACAATGAGCCTGCCCCAGAAAGATCCATCGCCTCCCCCGAGGCGTCCGGGACCCGCAGGGTCACCCTTTATTTTAGTCGCTTTGTCCCTCTTCCCAAAGAACCACCGAACGACGGGTCTTGGGAACACCCGTAGTCCCAACAGAATGGCTGGCAGCAGCCGCCCGGCACAAAACCTGAACTGGGGTGATGTACAGCGCTGCCTGCAGCTCTGGGAGGGCTGGACCATTTGAGAACAGCACAAACCTGCGCGGATCACTCCTGGGTACCGGCCAGGGAGACGTCTGCAGCTCCAGCATCCTCCTGCCTCCGCCACACAGCTCCAGAGGTGCTGGGAACCGCTGTACGTGCCCACCATGCAGGAACTTGGAACAAAAGCCTTTTCCAAAGGCACTTAATCACCAGCTTTGCCACCACCTGCCTTGGCGAGCGCTGCTACTGCAGCATCCGTGTCATCTCTTCCCTTAGCGCGACCCCTCGACACTCGCTAAACCCTGCGGGTGTGCAAGAGGAAAGAGCACAAAAGCCTCCCCAAAGTCGTCCTCCCGAAGGAGGGAGGCGATGCTCCACACGCACACCGATTGAGGGCAAACCCTGGGAGGAAAGCAGGCGCCGGTAAAAAGAGACACGGCGTTAAGAGAGCCGGTGTCCCCGGGTGTGACGGTGACCAAGCACCATCCCCCTGGGCCACCCCCAGCCACAGCCATGCCCAAGAACCACCCTCAGCCATCCGCTTCGTGCTCCTGTGACACCTCTCAAATGCATCCACGTGCTGCTCCGCTGCAAGACGGAGCATTTTGAGGCTGTTATGACAGTTTTGGCAGCAAAGAGCTGATGGGGTTTGTTTGGTGTTTGTTGTTTTTTTATTTTAAATCCTGAATTTCTTTCTGCAGCAAACAAGGTCCTGGTTTACTTCATGAAAGAAATCTTCAAAGGCCACCCCGCACCTCCGATAGATTCCCAGCCACCGGGAGCAGCGCGCAAACAGGCGCGTTTAATTATTTACGCATCTACGCCTGCGCTCCCCCGCTGACGCTGCCAGCTCAGCCCTGCCAAGAAAGACGCTTCCCAGCGCGGAGGATCGGGCGCAAGAACGGCTCTGGGGAGGCTGCGAACGCTGCCGAGGGAGCGAGAGCCGGGCAGAGCGTGCGACATGCAGGGGGCTGTGCCGCGGGGACCCCACTGTCACCGTCACCATCACTGGAGCGGCGCGGGGGTGGCAGCACCGGCGGGGAAGCTCATGCAGGGTTAGTGCGGCAGCCAGCGAGCCCAGCGCCCACGCAGAGTACCTCCAACAACCGACTCGGGGGTCTCAAATGCAGATAGGTCTTCTGCCCTGGGCTTGAGGCTAAACCAGCAAAATAAAATGAACAACGACAACAGAAAACAAAAGAATCCTCTGTGATACGAGCAACGTCAGGACACCCGTGCAATCGGTACGGTTTGCCCGGAGCGCTGAAGTGAGCAGCGGCTTCCAGGTGGGGCAGAGGGTTGGTATTGCTGAAGTATTGCTAAGCTGCCAGCATCACCCCATTCTGAGCATCTGGAGTTTTCCTTTCCATCACAACTGCAAAGACAAAAGGGCTCCTGACCTCCCGGTGACAGGAACACAAGCAGTGTGTGATTTTATCCTGATGTGCTCCGCTTACAGACTGTTATTTAAAAGCCTGAGAGGCGGGAGCCGGGCGGGCTCGGGTCCCTCCTGAAGGGAGCGGACAGGACAAGGCTCCAGCTTCCGAGGCAGCAGGATGGACCACACAGTCCCGATGACAGCGACAAGCGCTGACAGGCGGCGAAATGATCGCCCAGCCACCTTCTTTAAGTGAGACAAATGGGGCCATCAGCTCTCTATGAACTTGTCTCTGTCAGATGTGAAAATGTAGCATTTTCTGTTTAAACTGAGGACTGTAAGCACAGAGACAAAACCTGACAATACAAAACCCGCTGGGAGCAGAAATGCGCTCAGATTCTACGATGACGAAAGGGCCTGTGAAGATTTTCAGCTTCTCTGCTCTGGTGGGACAGGAGCTCGAACAGCCCTGGGCCAGCACGGGGAGATGGGAAAGTGAGACCCGCTGGATTCATTTTCCTGCCCCAATTCAGTGATTAGCGACTCCCAGCCATGAAAGTTGACACGAACTGATATTTTCAAATCCTTTTGGACCTGTCAGCTGGGAAGCGGAAAGAAAGAAGGATTTGTTTTTACAACCCGGAGTTGTTACCGCAGCCTGCAACCCATGCCTACGGGTATTTGAATCCTGTCCAAGGCTGCGAGCAGAGCCGGGTAACTGACTTTCCAGTGTAAAACCCTTTGCAGGGTAAAACCCTTTGCAGGTGACCAGGACTGATCATGACATCCCACTGTACCAATTCTGGATGTGCCCCCGGCCTCTCCTTACGCTGAGCCCAGCTGGGACAACAGCAGAGCTACTAAGAAAAAGGGAAAATAAAGAAGGTTGTGGCCTTTCAGGTGTGAGCCCCGGGAGAACAGACCCGGCCATCCTCACTTTTGGGCTAAACTACTCATCTGAACCGCATTTCTAGAGGCAATTTCCCAGGTCCCGAGCACAGGGAGCAGAGAGCTCACACACACCCCGCTAGCGAAAGGTTTTGCTGTTAGTATTTGAAGCTGCACTATAGGTTACTCGAGATTAAAAGAGAGGATGATGCTTTCGGTTTTTTCTACCGAGAGTTTGTAAATCAGGAGGATTTTTGCCCTTATTATTCACCAGAGAAGCTCAGCGCTGCGGCTTTGCAATGCCTGGAGGGAACGGTTGCAATAGGCAGGGAGGGTTTTTCCCGTTCCTGGGGTCGCTGGGGTGGCAGATCTCTCCTAACACACCCCTGTGCAGCTTTGGTTAAGGTTCAGCAAGACCTTCAAACCTCAAAGCCTTTGCATCCCTTCCCACAGCGCCGAGGGACAAGGCTCGGCTGGGGCAACCACAAGCCAGGGCCACCAGAAGCTGGATCTTCCGCACCCTGGTTCAAAGCTAAGCAGCCGGGGAAGAGAGCCTAGACCAAACAATTTTATTATAACAACTTGTGCAAAAGCTAAACCGAACGGAAGGGTTATTTTGGTGTTGCTTTTAAAGGATTTCATCAGGCGAGATACAAACTGGAGCCGTCCGATACCTTTTTAATAGTGTTGTGCTTGCTGTTGCCCCGGCTGGCGTTCTCATTGTGCAATATATCCAGCGCCGTCTCTCTCTCCTTGAGCTTCAGCGCCTCGATTTCCGTCTTCAGCTCGTTCAGCTGCTCCTGCAGGTGTTTGCTTTTCTCCATGTACTCCACCCTGGCACACACACAAGAGTCCTGGGTTAGCACCGACTCTATATCGTGGCGGCCCATAAGGGAATTAGAACAGAAAAACCCTCTCTTCATCACTTATAGTGTGTGGAACCGACAACGTTAATTTACAGCACGTGGTAAACTACTCTGAGCAATTTGCTTGTTATTAAAAAGAAGAGCCAGGCAGCTGACCCAAGAACAAAACTCTAAGTGATGCTATATAAAAAATAAAGCCAAAACAGAGCTGCTGGGTGGTGTCTGTAAGTCTCCCCATTTCCGAGCGAAGCTACAGTGTGACACGGGTTAATGTCACAGTTTCAGTCTACAAGGCAGCGATTTAAGCGGCGCTGCCCTACTCTGCAAAGTCAGCTCTGAAAATCAAAGGCACGAATCCTCCCAGCGAGGCAGGACCCCGATGTACCGACTTCCTACGTTTTAGAGAGACTGAGCTTGAGAATGTGTGGGAGCAAGCACCGCCCCCAAAATACGGGTATTTTTTAGGCACACAGCATGCCCAGCAGAGGAGAAGGTCTCCCAGATAAAGAAAGAACAAACAAAAAGAAAGGAAAAAAACCCCATAAACCATTCTCAGGACTCGAAGCATCGACTGCAGAAAAATCACACCCTGCCAGCCTCGTACTTGTGATTAAACACCCAGACCCAGGTCCCAGCACCAGCGGACTAACAAGAACCTATTTGGGGTGCCAAAATTTGTAGGGGGTTTATCTCAGCACACAAGGAAGGCGAAGAGTCCCGGAGAAGTCGGCAAAAGTATGTTGGTTATTGCTCTCAGCGTTTGGCAGCGCCAAGCTCTTCCTGCTTAGGAGAGCGGGATGACCTAGTTAGCAACCTGGGTACAGAACTGGGAATTATCCTGCCATTTGCAGCTTCTATCTTTCTCCTTCTGGCTTTAGGAGAAGTTTCTAACCTCCGTCTCAAGCGCATGGTCTGTTGTTTCATACACAGGAGACGGTTCTGAGCTGAGGCAAAATAACCTACCCTCTGGGACCCAGGGGTGTTTCATCCCAGCCCCGGGAAATTTTGGCCGGGGCGCTGTGGCAGAGCCCTCCGAGCTTTGATCTACCACCCATCGATGAATAAAGCTCATTATTACTACAGAGATTAAAATCTGATCTGCTTTGATTTCTGCTAAAATTGTAATTTCGAGGGCTACACTCGCACCCTCAGGAAAACACAAGATCAAAGCTCGTCATCGCATCCCAACTTGCTTGCGCGCACTTTTTATATATAAACATGACACAGATTCCAAGAAAAAGGGGTTAAAGCTCTAATGCGGGACGTTAGCGCAGGATCCTGCTGTCTTTACATTCTCTGGACACGATGTAAATGCATAAGCGCCAGCCTGCAATAGCTCAGCACACCAGCAGACTGAGAACTCTTCCTACTGACACGGATAATTCAAGCCTAAGCAAGAGCCAGGTTAATCATACAGAGAGGAATTGAGTGGTGCAGGGCTCAGTGGGCTTAAACTCACCCTTAGGCAGGTATTAGAGACACATCTGTGACACCAGGTCCCCACCTGCTCATTCACTAGTTAGATCATGTTCTGGGCAGAGCTATTAATTAACGACCAGGTAAATGAGAACCCAAAGGATTTCTCCCCCTTTCACCTGCTCATTCGAAACATAAAAGTCACATTCAGCCCCGGTACAATTTCTCCTCCCACCGCTATCCAGGCACACAGCCCCGCACTGCGCACACGTACTTCTCCTTCTCGATTTCCATGGAAAGCCTCTTCATGTCCGTATCCTTGAAGTCGAAGGACAGGCTCTCGCTGATGAGGTTGAAGCTGGGCAGGTCGGTCGGCAGCGCTGTCGTACTCGAGTTCATGGACTGCTAAAGAGGCAGAGCACAAATTAACCATTTTGGCCACACAAGTGTTCCTATAGCAAACATTCTGTAACACAGAGGTGCCGTCAGAGCAATGCTGAGCACAAGGTGCTATGTACTAACAATGTAATGAGGACGAGGGGAAACGGCCTCAAGTTGCGCCAGGGGAGGTTGAGGTTGGATGTGGGGAACAGTTTCTTGCCCAAAGGGCTGTGGGGCATCAGAACAGGCTGCCCAGGGCAGTGCTGGAGTCACCATCCCTGGAGGGCTGGACAGACGGACATGAGGTTCTCAGGACATGGGGTAGTGCTAGAGTCAGGTTAGGGTTGGACTTGATGATCTTGAGGGGCTTTTCCAACCAAAATGATTCTATAATTTGCACAGGAAAGGGAAGGGGCACCTGTACCCCTGACACAACACTACTCACAACCTCATTTGTCCAAACCAGCCTCAGACTTTCCACAGAGCACATCACTCAGCTCTTTTTCAGCTGGGGATCGTTTAACGCAGAAGATGGCAAACACTCCAAGGCGCTGCAGGGTAGAGCAGCAAACAAGCCCAGCAGCCCAAGCACCAGAGCAGCCTCAAGATCCTCTTGCTCCATTCACAATTTGCTCTTTAACTCAGAGCTATTGCTTTGCTGGGATCTTGCTCTTCACGGGAGTAAATAGGAGACAAAACACCACGTGCCTTCAAAACCTACCGACAAAACCATAAAGTCCAGATTTTATCACCACTGTGCCACTTAAAACAGGGCTGGACGCAAGCTGCCTCTTGGGAGGTCTCTGACAGCTATTTAATGTTCATTTTTATCTTATTTTTAACTTACAGTTCCAAGTGCTTAGGAACCAGTGCTGGATTGAGCTGGAAATGCAGAGATAATATCAGGAATCACTCGTATCACACCTGAGCACGGATGTGGGACTTTCATCCTCCTGCAAAATGCTGCCAGGCCCTTCGATTTTTATCTTCCCCTAAAGACATGACTCTTCTCAGTCAAAAATTGTCACAACTCTACTAAATGGGCTCATTACCAGCAGAGAAAAAGCATCTCATTGCCCTGCTGATGCGTTAGATGAGGCTGAAGCGGTGGCACAGGACAAGGACGGCACAGCAGCTTCTGACCGCGCTCCTGGGTCTGAGTCGGAATTGCTGCCCAGCCCTTGTTTTGGATACAAGAAATCCAGCCCGGCATCCAAAAGCTCACCCACCTCTCTGGCAGATGCTCCTTCCTGCTTTAAGGGATTCCTGGAACAAATCCAAGGAGCCCAGAGCAGGCTGGACTGGGGGATGGCAGGAGATGGTGCTGCTCCAATCTGGTGGATGGTTCTAGGGCACTTGTCCCACGAAACCAGATCTTGTACTCCAGCTGGTTATTTTTTTCTCTCCTTTCTCCTATTTGGGACACTCCCTCTACTCCGCCCTGGTGAGACCCCATTTGGAATATTGTGTCCAGTTCTGGGCCCTCAGTTCCAGCAGGACAGGGAACTGCTGCAGAGAGTCCAGTGCAGGGCAACAAAGATGATTAAGGGAGTGGAGCACCTCCCTTATGAGGAAAGGCTGAGGGAGCTGGGGCTCTTTAGTTTGGAGAAGAGGAGACTGAGGGGTGACCTTATTAATGCTTATAAATACATAAAGGGTGAGTGTCATGAGGATGGAGCCAGGCTCTTCTCGTTGGCAAACAATGACAGGACAAGGGGTAATGGGATCAAGATGGAACACAGGAGGTTCCACTTAAATATGAGAAGAAACTTGTTTGGGGTGAGGGTGGCAGAGCCTGGCCCAGGCTGCCCAGGGGGGTTGTGGAGTCTCCTTCTGTGCAGACATTCCAACCCGCCTGGACACCTTCCTGTGTAACCTCATCTGGGTGTTCCTGCTCCATGGGGGGATTGCACTGGATGAGCTTTCCAGGGCCCTTCCAATCCCAAACATACTGTGATACTGTGAGACTGTGATTGTTTGCAGCGAGCTCCGCTTCAACAAGACCCGCTAGCACCGGGGCGCTGGTAGATTTACTCTGCACAATAAGCTGCCTCTGGCCTCGCCGCCAGCCTGGAATGCACAAACAGCTGGGGCTCGTCCCCCACTCGAGAGGGACCACATTTCATTCACCCTGCGGGGGCGAAGCCAGAATGCAAACACCTTGTAGGAGCACGAACAAGCAGCACCTCAAGCCGTCTGGAGCGCTCCAGGTAAGTCAGACTGGCACGAGAAGGAAAGGCGATTTCTCACTCCCCTTCGCGACGGCTGGAGCGCAGGATGCAGCCGCATTAATTCTGGAGCGGGTGCTGCAAGGGACAGCCGAGTACCTAAATTCCAGCCTCGAAGGCGAGGGGACAGCTCTGCCAAGGCAACTGATTTCAACCCGGCATCCCATTGACATGCAGGTCCCGTCCCCGTGAGGCACACGGGTGTTGGCAAAGCCCTTCCCAGCGCAGGTTGCGCGGTCTGCGCCGTGCGGGGAGCCAGCAGAACCGCCCTGCTGGCCTTCAAACAACCTTTAGCTTCGGTTTGTTTTCCTTCAGCACAAGCTTGTTAGGGTTTAAAGAAAAAAAAAACGACAAAGCCGAACAAGAGCAGCAAGAGTTGAGCAGGGATTTCAGCTGCTGCAATCATTAAATGCAGGTGTCAGTTTGTCAGGGTCACTACAGCCACTTCATTGCCCGTCCTCAGCATCACTCTTTCATGAAGCAATGAAAAAACTGGTGGTCAGAGAGCAGTAGCATTGAGGAAGAGCAAGGAAAGAGCACAGAGTCTGCGGAGGGCTTGCGATGGCACAGGCTTAATATCTGGAGCAAAGCATTTTCCTGCCGTTTGCAATAATGCCAGGCAAACCTTCCAGAAGGCACGGAGATCTTTAATCCAGGTGATACAGGGTGACGAAGGGGACACAGACCTTTCCCCTTATGTGCTTCCTCACCTGGAACAAACTGCATAACCCCACAGGGCATTAAAGCAATTTGCTGCCGTTACTAGCGGCAAGCAGCAGGCTGGCGGGGTCACGAGCCAGCGAGACGGGCGAGAACAGAGGAGGCACAAGTCGTGTCGTGAGGCTTCCCTCAAGGGGATTGCTCCTCCTGGTGCTGCCACTGCCTTTATTTCGCTGCTCGAGAATTTGGGCGAGCCCGAAACAACCACCTGCTACGTGAAGAGGAGCAGAGAAGGGACAATTGCCTCTAGTCTTGCTGCGAGCGGGACCTGAAGGGCAATGAAGGAGGGAAAGAGCCGCTGCCAAGCCGGTAAAGAATGAATTGTTCTCCTAGCCCTGACAGCCCGAGACTCAGATTCACGTCTTGTTTCTCATGCACCACCTACCAGTCACATCACAGAAGCAGCTTGGGCTTCAAGGACTAAAAAAGCACTGAAATGAGCTTTAAAGAACCAGGATTGGAAACTGGAAAGTTAAAGAAAAATTATATATTTAACCGTTTCTTGCCTTTTCTGCAACACAGACATTAATGGTTGGACTTAATGATCTTAAGGGTCTCTTCCAAACTAAAGGACTCTGTGCCTCTATATTCATCCACTCCCTCCCTCTCCTGCTCGTCCCCCCAAGTGAAGTCCTGTCAAGCTTTCAGTGCCCAGGGACGATCAGCATAAGCACTGGGACCTCAGAAAAGGGCAAACTCAGCATCACACCCTCATTAAGGAGCTGGAATGGCAGAGCTGCCGCTCACCTGAGGGACATGAGCCGCCCAAGAGCAGCTTTCAAAGCTGCTTCATCCCTCAGGCCACCTGGGCTTGTTCCCTCTCAGGCTGCACAAATCCAGCTCTTCGAAGCGGTGCTCAGGACCGGGATCTCAGCACATCTCACGTGTCTGCCCTGAACACACACACAGCAGAGCCAGGAGAGAGGCCACAGGAGACAGGAGGAGCGAGGCAGGTGAACAGGGGATCACAGAACAGTTTTGGTTGAAGGGCCCTCCCCAGTTCCCTCAGTGCCCCCCCTGCCATGAGCAGGGACATCTGCACCAGCTCAGGGTGCTCAGAGCCCCGTCCAGCCTGGCCTGGGATGTCTCCAGGGATGGTTCAGCCACCCCCTCTCTGGCCAACCTGGGCCAGGCTCTCACCATCCTCAGGCCAACAATTTCTTCCTCATGTCCAGCCTGAATCTCCCTCCTTTAGTTTAAAACCATCACCCCTTGTCCTGTCACAACAGGCCCTGCTCAAAAGTCTGTCCCCATCTTTCTTATTGGTCCCTTTTAGGTCCAGAAAAGCCACACTAAGGTCTCCCCGGAGCTTCTCTTCTCCAGCTGAACAGCCCAGCTCTCTCAGCCTGTCCCCAGCAGAGCTGTTCCAGCCTCGGGTCATTCCTGTGGCTCCTCTGGCCCCTCTCCAGCAGCTCCATGTCTGTTCTGTGCTGAGCGCTGGAAGAGCCCAGCAAGGTGCTGCCACCTGGATATGGGCACAACGGTCACACTCGCATCCTCCTGACACTGGGAAACAACAGTGACCGAGCCTGTGCAGGGGCAGGAGGAGCAGCAGCCGCGTGGGGGAAATCTGCCAAAAAAGCACATCCCCTCCCCTCCCGGCACCAGCAGCCGCCTCATGGCTGATGGAGCCACGCAGGAGGGTTTCAATGAGGACACTTCACCCTGTGCATAAGTTAAACCCAGTACTAAAGAACCACTGGATCCCAGAATCCCAGTGTCTTGTCAAATACAGAACACTCCAAGGCTAAGCTTTATCTGGCACCTGACCGAGCATCCCGTAGCTAAGAGCACCCAACTATTTTCCATGGCTGACGGCTTTAAAAGCTTCTGAGCATTTTTGCAGGGAACTTGAGAGTATGGAGCTGAAAAATTACTCCATCTCAAGCCCTCTTCCATCTGCTCCTCTAAAGTTTCCAGAGGAGGGGGGAAGGAGCCTGCAGGTACCAATTAAAACTTCACTACTAGACGAGTCAATAACTCCCACGTACGTCTGGTGAGTTTATTCCTGAAGCTGCCGAGCTCTTGCCCATCTCCCCGCAGGACTGCGCGGCAGCCAGAGCAGGTGTGAGCTGCACGGAGGGGACACTTGATGGGTTTTGTCCCCCTGGCAGCACAATTAGAGAAGCAGAGGGCAGGAACCACCAGACAGATCGAAGCGATGATCATTTACTCCAGTATTCCAGTCCCCGGCAGCATCCGGGACCAGATGCTTCAGAGGAAGGTGTGAAATCCTCTTAATGAGTAATTATGGAATAATCTCCCTTCAAGAAGTTTTTTTCCCAGCACATAGAGGTGCGGTGTCTGGTTTATGCCCAAATAATGAATTTACAGGTTCTGAACAAAGTTTATCCCACCTAATAAGAATAAGGACATCCTCCGTTTTTTAAGTATTTAACTCTATTTTAAAGGCTATTATGAGCTGGTACACTCCACGCGTGCTATTAAAGCGTGTATCTGACATGGCTGTTAAATTGGTTTAAAGTTAGCTGCCTTTAATTTCCCCAGCAGCTCCCTGTTCTGGTAGCACGAGAAAGGGCGGAAACAAATAAAAGAGCCAGGTGACGTTCTCGTATGTGGTGCCTGGATGAACAGGACAACACTGCCAAGGGTTTCTGAGCATCAATGCGATGGGACGGCTCGTACCTGTCCATGATGGGATGGAGACAGGGGACTCCTCTGGCTATAGCAGAGGGGACATTTACAGGCTGGGAATGGGGAACGACACTACAGATGATGCTTACTGTGTAAGACGACTTGCTGGTGATCTCCAAAAGCTTCTGCTTTGCTCTCCGCTCAGACTCGCGAGCCTCCTGCAGGTCTTGCTTTAGCTGATCAGCCTCCTTCGCCCTGCAAGAAACACAGCGACAGGCAACTGTCAGATTGGAGTCGAGAGGAATGAGAAGATGGAGAAGCAGGATCACAGTGTAGGTGCAGAATAGGCTGAGATTTGTCCCACAACAAGACCTCTCTCAGGTGGGACGTTTTAATTAGCACAAAATTCCAAGCCACAGAAGGGCAGCTCTGACGTGGGCTCTGGAGAATCAATGAGCGAGGCGGAGGGCTGGAGAAGCGTGCTGAGATGCCAGGATGGGGAGAATGACTTCAAGAGTTAAGCTCAGCCTTACAGCAGGAGAGGCAGTTTTCTGACAAGTAAGTCTCTAATAAAGATTATTCCCTACATTCAAAAAGGAAAAAGCACCCAAGATGGCACAGCTTTGCCTGCTCGCAGGGCCCAACTATTCCAGAACTAGTATTCACCCCTGAAGCTCAAGGACCACCCTCCACAAGGAGAAAGTCGAAGGTGGGAAGAAAGCTGGATTAAAATTTGAGTGAAGACTTCACAAGATAGAGACCAAGGCAAGAAGAGAAGGACAAGGGCAGTGTCTACCCAAGCAGAAGGGCTGACACCAAGCAAGCTCTCACATGGAAAGGAGTAATCGCTTGGAAGGAAACAAGAATGATCTTTTACTTGCTCGCTACCAAATGCAGCGTGGGACCTGGGCTTGGGGATCAAGAGGCTGAAAACACCAGTTTTAATGAGAAATAAGGACTCCGGGAGCTAGGGAGACCTTCAGGCTAACCTGAAACACAGACCTCACAACCGGTGAGGAGAACTGAACAACTGAGAGGTAAATAGAGGAATAAAAAGAGAACAGGGAATGTTGATGTACCATCCAGAATAAAGAATAAAATAAAGGCTTTGGAGAAGGGTCTCCAGTTCCGTTCCAGGGAAAGCTCAGGGCCACCACTGCTCTGCCAGCACCATTTCCCAGCCGGAGACAACCCGGCTGTGACAAACAGCGAGATGGAGAGAGAAACCAGCTGAGCCACAGGGTCGTTTGCCGCTGAACGCGCACGGGAGGCCAAGGGCTCAGTGTGAGCCGCTGGACGGACAACGCGAGGCACGAGCTGCTCTGGGCTGAGCCAGAAAGGGGCTGGAAAGCAAAGCAGAGGCAGCTGCAAGGTTGTACCCTCTGACCTCCTCTCCGACTCCTCCGCCATTTTCAGTGCCAACATCTCTGCCTCTAGCACCTTCTGTTCCATCAGCCGCTTCTCCTCCTCCGTCCGGATGGCCGTGGCTTTGATTCGCTGCATCTCCTGTTCGGCCTCGGCCGCTTTCTGAGCCAGGAGCTTGGCCTCCTCCTCCGTGATCTGAGCCTTCTCAGCCAGCAAGTCTGCTGTCTCTTCAGACCTCATCTGAGAAATAAGGCACGTTAAGCCATCGAGTGTACTGAATGTCTCCCCATAAGTGCTCCCAACCCCCGGAGCGTGGCCCAGCGTCCCTCCCTTCCAGCCTTCCGCAGCCAAGACATGGATGTGCCCAAGCTCTGGATCAAATCCTCCTCTTGTGCTGCTCCCACAGCAGGATGAAACCAAATCCATCTGGCCTCTTGATCACCATCCACAGCAGCAGTTTGAGAACAGCCATAGGACACTTAGTGTCTCCCTAAAACGCTTCAGCAATGGAAAGAGGGAGGAACAACCTTCCGGAGACTCACCAGAGCCTCGTTGGCCATCGTTGCCTCTTCCTTTAACTGCATCAACCTCCTCTCCAGCTCATCCCTCGTCCTCTCAGCCTCTTCCCTCATTTGCTTCTCCCGGGCCAGGCGCTGCCGTTCCATCTGTGAAAAAGGGATAGGGGAAAGCAAGGAGGAATAACGCACATTAGGAGGCTTTCCACAAGGTGAGAAAGGGTCAGTATGTGGGGTTAGAGCAGAGGATTGCACGGCTGCTTCCTCTCTGCTGATTAACATGGGGAACTTCACTAAACAGGGGTGACCTGACGCACCCAGCTCCTGCAATGACAAGTGTCATTCCTGAGACAGGCCCCTGCCCTCTGATCAGGCTGCTCCCCACAGCACTGCCCCACAAGCTGCCCTGCAGGTGATCATGTCCCCACACAGCCCCTCCTATGCTGGTCCAGGCAAGGAGGGTCCCAAGAGCTCCAGCTGTGCCTGGAGTTAGAGCAAGTTGAACAGATGGCAAGAGGGCATCTTCAAAACATCAAATAGAATCATTTTGGTTGGAAGAGACACTCAAGATCAAGTCCCAGCTGTTCCCCCAGCCCTGTCCCTGCGCCATGTCCTGAGAACCTCATGTCCGTCTGTCCAGCCCTCCAGGGATGGTGACTCCAGCACTGCCCTGGGCAGCCTGTTACAATGCCCCACAGCCCTTGGGGAAGAAACTGTTCCCAGATCCAACCTCAACCTCCCCTGGCGCAACTTGAGGCCATTTCCTCTGCTCCTGGCGCTTGTTCCTGGGGAGCAGAGCCCGACCCCCCTGGCTCCAAGCTCCTTTCAGGCAGTTCAGAGATCAGAAGGTCTCCCCTCAGCTCCTGTTCTCCAGCTGAACCCCCAGGTCCCTCAGCCGCTCCATCACACTTGTGCTCCAGCCCCTCAGCAGCTCCGTTCCCTTCTCTCCACTCGCTCCCGCACCTCAAGGCCTTTCTTGGGGTGAGGGGCCCAGAACTGACCCCAGGGTTCGCAGTTTGGCCTCCCCAGGTCCCAGCACAGGGGATGGTCACTAAATCAATGTGATTCTTAGGGATACAGTTTAGTGCTAGAGTTAGGTTATGGTTGGCTTGATGACCTTAAGGGTCTTTTCCAACCAAAGTGATTCTATGAGTCTATGATTCTATAATATCGACGCACTGCATGGCAGGAGGCTGAAGGACATGGATGGCTGTCACATCTCCCCCAGCCCGTGGGAAATTTCACTTCCACTCATTTATAGGGATGGTCACAAAGAGCACGACCATGCCTATATCAGCTCCTAGATGAGACAAACTGTCCCCCTCCAGCTCGGTGTGCAGGGAACAGCAACACTTCTCCTGGGGGGGAACAGCCCAGCAGACCCCGTCACCTCTTCCCAGAGATGCTGAGAGCCTTGTGCAGACTGAACGTGCCCAACAGCTGCCTCCCCGCTAGCCAAGTGCCCAAAGGGAGCCGTCGGGCTAATTAATTAACACGCCAAGTTCAAGTGCTCCAGCAGCAGAGATGGATGCGTGATAAATCTCCACGCTACAGCAAGGACTCAGCACTGCACAGCCCACCCGCGGGTTTAATAAGGGAAGCGAGTGCGACACATTTCTCCGCTCCTCGGACACCAGCTGTGTTCTGCAAGCAGGATGCCCGCTGCTCTAACGGCTCTGCTTCCCTCTATTAAAGGTTCCCCTCGTTAATTATCATCACTATCTGCATCTCACTCAGGACTTCCATTAACGAGAAATCCCGATATAAAAGGATGATCTGGAATCGGTTAACAATGGTGAATCCTGGAGCGAGCAGGTGAGACAGCACAAGGAGCAGCCCAACCTTTCCCAGAGAGCACGAGCGCTCTGGATTTGAGTGATAAGCTGCCGCTTGGTCTCAGTGCCCGTGGGCCACCTCCCTCACCTAAGCACAGCACCTCAGCTCTTCCTGCTCTTGTTCAAACGCAGCAAAACCTCAGAAAATTGCAAAACCTGCGTCCGAAGCCACAAGCACTTGGACACTACGCTGCTCCTTCCAAGGAGAACCTTTTGCTCCACTAATGTCAACTTCTCATGGAGCAGAGCAACCCTTGGGGGACACAAAAAGCCCTTTGTCCCCAGAGGAGCTGGCCTGGTCACCCTTACAGTGATTCTCGTCCCCTCCTGCGACCCCACAAGCTCTGGGAAGGAGAACGGCTTCAGGAGGTGCCTGCAAGACAAACCAAATCACATCCCCAGTCCAGCTGAGCACCTCAACCCCAACGTCAGCGCCACACGGACACGCTCGAGCCCATTAACTTCATCCCTGGAGCAGAAGGCCCTCCTGGTGCAAACGACTGCTTGGGTTTCTTCTGCTGCTATCTAGCGGCTTCAGTGCAAAAGGGACATTGATATTCTAAGCACCAGTACTCAGATTAGCTGTGCAGGTTTCAGTGAGTAGAAAAGGTCTACGAGCAGAAAACAATGATTCATACAATCCAATTTGCTGATATATGCTCATTGGCTACACCCCGCTGCCTCCAAAGAGCCGTTTGTGCCGCCTGGGCTGACCTGCTGCAGATAAAGGAGGCCAGCGCCAAATTAGCATGCAGGCTGCACGCCCCGAAACGTCGGCGTGCATTCCATCACCGCGTAATTAGAAAATGAGGCGAAGAACTACGGCAAAGCACAGCTCCCCCTCACAGCCCCTGCTTTAATTACAAGCAACTACCCCAACACGCTCCATCTTTCCAGTGACCGAGGCGGGGGAGATGCAGACGTGCTTGCGGGACACCCAGATCAGCCCTTCCGTCCCGTCCTCCCAGTTTTGCTCCTGTGTGCGGGGCCCAGACTGGGGTTGCCAGGCTGCCATCAACCCCAGAGCCAAGTTAGGACACCTGGTGAGGTGGGAACAGGCTACTAAAAAGAGACGTTCAGCTGGACCATCCCTCAAAGCTGCTCCGTGCGCTCAGTGTCGTTCTGGAGACTGTTCCTCCCCAATTTCATCTGCATTTTGGATTTGGGCTCGCGGTCTAGTTATAGATGTCTCTCACCTGCTTCCTGGCTTTCTCTTCCCTGGCCTGTGCCTTCATCTGCTGGACCTCCAAGGAGTCTGCCTTCCTCCTCCTCATGAAGAGGTCGTGGTTTCCGATGCACAGCTGAAGAATCTGTTCCAGTCAAGGGTGAAGAGCGGAGAGAAACAGCTGTACACGTGGTGACAATGAGGCGGGTTGGATTCTTGACACACGAAACCCACTAGAACTGCTTTGATTTGGTGCTTGTAAGCACTTCCACCCACCGATGGCAAACCCCAGGAGCTCTCAGACCCAGTGGAGGGGCACAGAGCCACGTCCCAGCCCAAACACCAGCTCCTTGGCCAGCAGCTCTTGCACAGATCAATTTTGTGTGCATCTAGCACAGCACGGTTCTGGCAAGTTTTATACCAGCCCTAGAAAGGCATCAGGCTAAAGAATCAAACAAAGACTTTTACAGCTCTGGTCAGTTCCCTGGTTCTCAGCGCTCCCTTTCTTTACGTTCAAGATGAACCTTCTCCTAACTGCACATTGAAAGTACTGAGATTAAAAAGAAGATGGAAACCCACTTTTCATGCTGGATGAGACTCCACACAAACAGAAGTCTTATCGCAAACTTCCCTGGACATCTCCAGATATCTGTGCTGAAGGGTTCTGAGCACCAACGAGGTTTCCTTTGGTACTCAAGGAGCAAGATAAGGCAGGAGGCAATACTAGAGGAGGGGTAGCAAAGGGGTGGGCACACAGAAGCGTGAAAGCTCTTCCCAGCAATAAATGCAGGTTTCTAAATTCTTTTCTAAAGGCCTGATCCACGTGCCCATCTTATATTTCACAAGTCATGAATAACTTCTCTGGAGTCAGAGGAGCCACAGCACAATGAATCTGAGGAATGCAGCGACCGAGGCCTTTGTCAGGCAGCCCCATGTCCCCAGGGCACGTGAAGTACAACCTACAACCAGGACAGCAAAGTTCCCCTCCCTCGCTTATAAGGATGGGAAAAATATCCCTCTCTGCCTTCTGCAGGTCCCTTGTGCAACTTAACACAGTGCACAGCTGCTACAGAATTTGGATGAAAACTCCTCCAGATGCCAAATCCAGAACAGCAGTTGGTATGTAACTCGGCACTGAACAGAACAGCCCAAGGTAACCCCCTCCATCCTGTACAAGGAGAGTGCTCAGAGGGCATCAGCCTAGGAGGAAACAGGACTGCTGCTCTGATGAGGGTGCAGCCCAAAACAGGGAGATCTATGTCACAGAATACGGGATCTGGAGCAAAGATGAGGGTGAAAAGAAAGTTTTACTTACTAAGAGCTTCCACCACGCTGGTTCAGCTGTGACCCCAGAGCTCGGGAAGGGAGCACAAAAACAGGAGAAGGGGAAGAGGGGCTGTGAAGGAGCTTGAGTTGAGATTCCCCCTTCTCTTCTAGAGGCTGTGACCGAGCAGTAACTACTACACCAAACCACATCTCCGGTCCAGCCAGGTCAGCATGTTCCCCCCGACTGCTCGAAGGAGAAGCCCCAAAAGAACATCGTCTCGTACTGCTGGCACAAAACACTGCTGCAGGCAATAAAAATGACTCTATCTGTAGACTTACCAGCTTATTCACACGCAGCTTTGACGAATTGAATTTAAAAACATCAATCTTTTTGTCCAACGGCTTAATCGTAAACTGAAAAGGAAAAAGATACAGTGGGAGAGTTATCAGAGAGCGGCGCATTTAATAAAAACGCAGCTATCAAAGTCTTACTGGAAACTTTGGCCCAGAGGTCGGCAGTGTCAGACAAGCAGAGCTGAGAGCTGCCCCCATGGCTGTCAGCCAAGCAGGAGAACTAATGTCAAAAGCAACCAAGGAGACAACTGTTCCTCTGGTCAGAAAGATGCGAGTGCCACACAGAAGTGATGAGAGTGCTGGACCTGACAGACCGCAACGCCCGAGAGCTGCTGACACCTCCACTTATAAGGGGTCCCCAAAAGGATTTTCGATGCATTTTGTCCTCCAGAAGTCAGCTGTGTCACAAGACCGCTCCACAATTCAAAATATAATATTGTTCCCTCGTTCTAACTCATAAATATGTTCCACTTGCCCAGCGAACAGCTCTAATCACGGCCTCTCCAAAGAGCTTCCCACCGTGGGTGTTTCAAAAGGACACAGGTGGCATCACCAGACTCGAGAGTTTTGGTGAAACAGCCCCAGGACTGACAGAAGACTCTGAGCTACCAGAATCCCAGAATCCCAGAATGTCAGGGGTTGAAGGGCCCTGGAAAGCTCATCCAGTGCAATCCCCCCATGGAGCAGGAACACCCAGATGAGGTTACACAGGAAGGTGTCCAGGCGGGTTGGAATGTCTGCACAGAAGGAGACTCCACAACCCCCTGGGCAGCCTGGGCCAGGCTCTGACACCCTCACCCCAAACAAGTTTCTTCTCAAATTTAAGTGGAACCTCCTGTGTTCCAGTTTGCACCCATTGCCCCTTGTCCTATCATTGGTTGTCATCGAGAAGAGCCTGGCTCCATCGATACCGACAGGACACTTGCAGAGATGGAGTGCTCTGCGACACCACATTTTTTAGGAGGCATGCATATATTCCATCACTCCCCACAAAAATAACCAGCTGGCGAGCCAGCGCTCGAGCAGACAGTCTGTGTCCATTAGAGCAGGTCTATTTGTCAATATATCGCGCTGCCTGGGAAGGGTTTGGCCTGGCAGTGTGTCGTTTTGTCAGTTTAAGAGCCAATCTTTCCAGACTCTCCCCCAGGCAGACGTGCGTGAACATCCCTGGATTTGGGCTCTGGCAGAACCCCCCAAGTCACTGAAAGCAAGAGCAGAATTGCACCAGGAGAGGAACTGCAGTTCCCCATAAAGTCAGGCTTTGTTAGGACGGATTAAACCCCTCCGTGGTGCAGACATCACTGTCATCCAGCTATTATGCCTGTTTACTGCCACATCAGGTCCGCTTGTTGTCATCCTACTGCACTGATTGACCTGATGGAAGGCGGCAGCTCTTCCCCCACGAGAGAGCTGTCACAGCCTGGTGTCACGCTCTGGTTACAGAGGTTTCCATCCCGATTTCCGAGGCAACGCCTGCTCAGCAGCTTCCCCTGCGCTCCAAAAAGCCTTCGGCAGCCACTAAGTGCCGGGCGCTTGTGCAGAGTTGTGAAGCTCCTCATTTTTAAGGAGTCAAACAAGTGCAGAGAATTCCAGCACTACGCCTGAACTTCAGAAGACACGCGGTAAATGCAGCTGATGAGAAACCTTTAGCTTTTACCCTGATCAATATCATGTTTAGACGGGAAAACAAATGTTAATTAAGAAGTTAATTTTCTTCCTTAACATGAAGGCAGCTGGTTTTCTTTGAGCAGCTCTCACAGCCTGAAAATTGAGCAGATCAGTCCCCCCTTCACAGCCCATTTCACAGTTATTCTCAACTTGGTTTGGTGGGCAAAGATTCATATTTATGCCCTGGATTTAATTAATATCTATTCAATAGTGGGCTTACATTACTCAGCTTCCTAAAAAGATTCCAGCTGTTATGCCAAACCCAGCAGCTTGAAAACTCGAGATGATGTAAAGATACGGCAAGACGCAAGAGCTTTTCTCACCAGGAATACATCTCACTGTATTTCATACTACAGGATACATACACAGTAATGTATTACACTGTAATATATCCAGTAAAGCAGAGATCTCGACTTTGGGCTGAGCACATCAGCAGTAATATTATGTTTTGAACATACTCTAAAGCCAAAGCAGAGGAGAGCTCCCAGCTGACCCCACATACGCCCACTCCTGGAAGGTTTCAGAAAGGCTTGGAATTAAGGTTTCCACTGGAGAAGCTGAGCTGCCCTTAGCTAAGCTGGCCATAGCAAGCACAACAGAGAGGCCAAGAGAAATCATTTTAAATGGCAACCATGTCTCAGTGCTCTCAGGGAATACGGGAGATGCATTCGTACCTCTTTATCGCTGTACGAGATATTCCGGATCTCGTTCCACGGGAAGGAGATTTTAGGGGTCAACCTGTTGTCTGGGTCATAAATGTGAAGACCCAAGGCGTCGACTCCAAGGAGCAGTTCAGTGCCCTTTTTATTCTACGGGAGGAAAGAGCAGAAAACCCCTTTATTGCACTCGGAGGGTCTGACATGAACTATTGTTACATTCATCAAGCGGCGCCGAGCATTGACCCACCAGGGTTAACACAAGAGCTACGCCGGCAAGAAAACGCAACCCACAACCTGCACTCACCCTAATTGCAAAATAGTTGACTCCGTACATCTCCAAGTCCTGAGCTATCTTCAGATACTCCATCTCTGCTTCATCTCTGTCAGACACAAAAAGGCCAGCATTACGGTGTTTGGCAGGAGCTCAGCGAGGGGGACGGCGGCTCTTTCTGATCCTAAGCACACACAGGGTTTTAAAGCCTGGACTGTCTCTGCCACACAGGTCAAGTCTGTCTTTGCTGCCAGGATCAATAAAGCCCAAGAGCAAATCCCACTCTGCAGCTCGTGGCATCTGAGCGGCCGCTGCTGCCTGCCCAGCGAGACGCGGCACTTGGAGCCTCACTTTGTACAGCTCCCAATCCCTTAAGCATATAGAGAAAATCCCTGACTGAGAGGCTGATGGTTCAGATCTGTCTGACTTTAAGCTTATTCCCCACAAAGATCTTTTTACCACCTGAGGCAGCAATATGCCTCATTAGTCTGAATTCCCACGTATTTTCCTGGTCCAAAAAGCACCCTGATCGCCCGGGCGCCCCTCTGTGGGTTGTCCCTTACCGAGCATCAGTCCCAAATTCTCTGGAGGGCCCTGCCAGTGACCAGGGGACAGCAGGACACACGCAGAGCGCTCACAGGCGTGCAGGATTAACCCCGCTGTCCCCAGAGCCCATCGCTCCCCAGACCCCGGGGACTCTGCAGGTGGGGGACCGAGCCCGACCCGCCGCTCCAGCCACACTGACCTGGCTCTGCCGCGGTGCTCCGCGTACCAGGCCGTGATCCTCTCCTCCCACATCTCCGGAGTCATCTGGTACAGGTTTATTACCTGCGATACGTGGGGAAACAAAGACCAGGTCACACTGCGGCTCTAGTCACAGCCTCCTCAGCCAGCGAACAACACACCCAAGTCCCAAAAAAACCCCCCTGGCCCCATGTCTGAACTCAGGACAGGTGACTCTCAGCAGGACACACTCAACTCTCCCAAAAACACAGCACACCCCCCATCCCCAGGATGAAACCGTGAAAAGAAAGAAAACGTTTACTTCTGGTTTTATTCAAATATGTCAGAAAGAAATTGAATTCTCCTCCCTCAATCCATCTGTTTGGATTGTTTGCCTCGGTAAGGAAAGCCAAGGAAGGCGAAGCAGGGTGTGCCCCACACGGCCGCAAAGGGCTCTGTTATTAATAGAATCATAGAATCCTTTCAGTTGGAAGAGACCCTCAGGATCGTCAAGTCCAACCATAACCTGACTCTAGCACTAAATAAAACACCTCCAGGCTTCGGAACCCGTTCCTCCGCTCGGCCGAGCTCCTTACCCGCTTGGGAAGCAGCTCCTCTTGCGCCAAGAAGCCTCGCTTGTGCACGTTGGGATCGTAATCGCCGTACTGGAAAGAAGCGCAAACACCGTTAGCAAGACGGGCAAGTAAAACTCTTCACCTTTACACAGCCACCTCTTGGGGAGAGAACAACTGCAGAGTGCTCACACCCCTCACATCACAGCCCTGGCAGAGAACAAACACTGCTCAGCACATTCAGTAACTGTATTTTGTCCAAGCTGGGAGGAGTGGTGACACTGGAAGCTGTGCTGCCATCAGAGACCTGGACAGGCTGGAGAGCTGGGCAGAGAAACATTTAATGAAATATAACAAGGGCAAGTGTAGAGTCTTGAAAAACCCCAGGTTCCAGTGTAAGTTGGGGAATGACCTATTAGAGAGCAGTGTAGGGGAAAGGGACCTGGGGGTCCTGGGGACAGCAGGGTGACCATGAGCCAGCACTGGGCCCTGGTGGCCAGGAAGCCAATGGTACCTGGGGTGGGTTAGAAGGGGGTGGTCAGTAGGTCAGAGAGGTTCTCCTGCCCCTCTGCTCTGCCCTGGGGAGACCACACCTGGAATCTTGTGTCCAGCTGTGGCCCCTCAGTTCCAGCAGGACAGGGAACTGCTGCAGAGAGTCCAGCGCAGCCACCAAGATGCTGCAGGGAGTGGAGCATCTCCCGTGTGAGGAAAGGCTGAGGGAGCTGGGGCTCTGGAGCTGGACAAGAGGACACTGAGGGGGACTCATTCCTGGGGATCAAGATGGAAAGGGGAAGTGTCAGGAGGATGGAGCCAGGCTCTTCTGGTGACAACCAGGGACAGGACAAGGGGCAATGGGTGCAAACTGGAACACAGGAGGTTCCACTTAAATTTGAGAAGAAACAACTTCTCAGTGAGGGTGTCAGAGCCTGGCCCAGGCTGCCCAGGGGGGTTGTGGAGTCTCCTTCTGTGCAGACATTCCAACCTGCCTGGACACCTTCCTGTGTAACCTCATCTGGGTGTTCCTGCTCCATGGGGGGATTGCACTGGATGAGCTTTCCAGGTCCCTTCCAACCCCTGACATTCTGGGATTCTGTGTCATTTGATTGCAAATGGAAACATCTTCCTCCTGCTCATGCATCAGAGATGGAAGCAGAACAAAACTTCACACCATCAGTTGACGTCCCCCATCCATCCACCAGTTGGACTTCATGATCGTTGTAGGTCCCTTCCACCTGAACGATTTTATTCTCCTTTAATTACCATGCCCAGAAATCACTTCCTCCAATGCAGGGAAAGACTGTACAGCTGAGCGGTCCCTGCTGTCCCAACGGTAGCGGGACAGACCAAGATATGAACAAAGGCCTGTCCCCAAAGATTGATTGACATCAGTCACTCAGCTGAGGCAGACGGCAGCTTCTCTGCTGCTACTCACCGCCCTGACAAACAAATAGAATAACAATTCCAGGAGTCTGACAGGCTCCTCTCGGGCAGGTGTTGGCTTTTCTGCCGGAGGGTCTGTTGCTCAACTGTGTCAAGGAATGCAATTCAGACTTGTTAAGTGCCTCCAGTAATTACTGGTATTTGTTTAGATTTACATCTTTTTGAGCAGCACATAAAGTGATTGAGAAATAAAAGTGCTTATTAACGGATTGAAAAGCCAAGTGTCCCTGCAGTGCATTTGAAAATGAATTTGCCTCCTGTACAGCTTAGGGCGGCAGGAAACAGCCAGAAAACGGCACCTCGAATAACCGAGCGAGTTCAAGAGAAGAGGCCGATGGATGTGAGGCATGGAGATGAAATGCTGTGATATTCATTCACCTGGCAAACAGGACTCGTGCGGTGACATTACCCGGTGACACGGGACCTGACGACGTTTGCTCAAGTCACTCATTTTGTAAGGGGACGGCCCTTCCCTCCCGCTTTGCTGAGAGACCCGAGCTCTGAAAGTACAAACCGGTGATGATTCCTAAAGCCAGACCGAGTCACACATGGCGGTCACGTAATAAGTCGGGAAACTTTCCATATCAGGCTCCTTTTAATACCAAAACCATCACGCTGTACACTAAAACCAGAGCTTAGCATCAAATCTACACACACATCCTTGCCGTGGCCCAGCGAGCAATGTTTCGTAGATGACAAGCGGGGATTAAAGACGCAAATATTGATCTGGAGCCAATGCAGATGCGAAGAAAGCACGGAACGATCAGCACTGACTCGGATGTCAATTAATAGAACAAATCCACCACGGATTTCACGCGGGAAGGTGCTGAGCAGCGGCAAATCTCTGTCTTCAGAGGTCTATGGATGCTGGGAGCTCCTTGGAGAGGAGAAAGGGAACAGCAATAGAAACAGCAAAGCAAACAACTCCAATAACCTTGGAGAGGCACAAAATAAACCACTTTTAGGTGATGAAAATAACAGCAAATAGGATTAACGCGATTATTTTTTGTTGTGATCTACCGTGGAGATCCAAGACTAAGTAGGGATTATGGGATTTTCACGTGGTGAGAAATATTGCCCTGTCCCAAAGGAATAATTGTACTGAGAGTACGTATGAGAACACTAATTATTCACAAGTCAGAAATCAACCAATGGCTTATGTATTGCAGTATATGGCAGCTCAAACAATTTGCCAAACACACTGTAAAGACCTTTTCAATTAAATCATTACTTCAAAACTGCCATGGAATTTCAGCTCCTGCTAATTGAACTATGCCATTAATATCCATTGTTACGTGTGGAAGTTGCCTTTACCTCACTCATGCACCTGTGTGGATAAACACAGGCATGTTCAGCCTCTGACTATTAACACCAAGTGTTGCTTGTTTTGGGGGAAAAAAACACTAATAAAAGAGCTCTTTGCTAGTGCTGGAAGATCTGAAGAGCTGAGCGCGCAGCGATCTGCATTTAGGGGACAAGAAATGGAAGCACCTCCTCGACATTACTATTTTATTACTATTTTCTGCCAGGACGTGTTTTTCAGTAGATTCCCCATCTCTCCCGGCTATTTAAAACCTGAACCGCCTCCAACATCAGCAAGCGGTGTGGGTGGTTTGAACGCAGGGCTGGAGGGGAAAACACAGAGTAATTCCCCAAATGGATACAACAATACAGAAATAAATAGCCTTTTATTTTTATGACCCGCGGGCTTACTTTGTTATTGCAGGTAGGTGTGCAACAGCGGTACAAACCAACCTGGCTGTCAATCAAATGGCTGCAAATGCCCCGCTATGTCAGGCTATTATGCCCTTAATCATGCAAATCAGCTCGTTATTAGTGAAATTACTACATTTGGTGGCTGCTTTCTTGTCCAGAACGGACATCATTACCCTGTTTAACTGGAAGGAGATGACCTGCAACATCTTTCTTCCCAGCTCTGTAACACAGGCGTGCTTTCAGCTTTCTCCTTTGCTGAAAAAAAGCCCAAAAAAAGCAGAAGGGGAAACCCTGCCCGGAGGGGCAGCGAGGAGTGATGTCTGATGCAGACACAAAAGCAAAGATCAGCAGAGACGTTCCTCCTCCACCTTCACACAATCTGTGTGCAGAATCAGGACGTGCAAGGTCAGAACCGCACGTCTGAGCTCCCGCTGAGTGCATGGAGGGCAGGGAAGGGAAAGGGGATGGCGCGACCAGGTTCCAGTATAAGTTGGGAATGACCTATTAGAGAGCAGTGTAGGGGAAAGGGACCTGGGGGTCTCGGGGACAGCAGGGTGACCATGAGCCAGCACTGGGCCCTTGTGGTCAGGAAGCCAATGGGACCTGGGGTGGGTTAGAAGGGGGTGGTCAGTAGGTCAGAGAGGTTCTCCTGCCCCTCTGCTCTGCCCTGGGGAGACCACACCTGGAATCTTGTGTCCAGTTGTGGCCCCTCAGTTCCAGCAGGACAGGGAACTGCTGCAGAGAGTCCAGCGCAGCCACCAAGATGCTGCAGGGAGTGGAGCATCTCCCGTGCGAGGAAAGGCTGAGGGAGCTGGGGCTCTGGAGCTGGACAAGAGGACACTGAGGGGGACTCATTCCTGGGGATCAATATGGAAAGGGGCAGTGTCAGGAGGATGGAGCCAGGCTCTTCTGGTGACAACCAGGGACAGGACAAGGGGCAGTGGGTGCAAACTGGAACACAGGAGGTTCCACTTAAATTTGAGAAGAAACTTGTTTGGGGTGAGGGTGGCAGAGCCTGGCCCAGGCTGCCCAGGGGGGTTGTGGAGTCTCCTTCTGTGCAGACATTCCAACCCGCCTGGACACCTTCCTGTGTAACCTCATCTGGGTGTTCCTGCTCCATGGGAGGATTGCACTGGATGAGCTTTCCAGGGCCCTCCAACCCCTGACATTCTGGGATTCTGTGACCGTCCTGCGCCAAATCACAGCCTGTTCCCCAGCACAAGCTGTCAGGGCCGAGAGTCACCAGCACTCAATATTTACCCAACGGTTTTTTCATTTCAGCACCAGGGAAAGTCATCCCCTACATATCCTCAGCTCAGCAGGGTCAACGGAGAAAAAGCCGAGTGAGTGTTTGCTCGTGCACTCTAATAAGGGTGATGGATGTTTCACATCGATAGAAGCATTTCTAAAAGCAACTCATCTTTCCCCGGCTGGTGAGTCTCTCAAGTAAAACGCGGTTTCATCAGTATTCTGACTATGAGGAGAAAACATCTTTTCCTATTAATAGTCAATTCAAACGCTCATCATCACAGCACATCGCTGTGTACTCAGCCAAACCGCACAGGGGCTGGGGCTGAGGCTTTAGGAGGAAGATCACGGCCCCAAGCCTGACAATACTCAAGAAGCAATTGGCCAAGGCCCTCAGACACATGGTATAAATTTTGCGGTTGTCATGTGCAGGGACAGGCGTTGGACTCGATGATCCTTGGCGGCCCCTTCCAACTCAGGACATTCTATGATTGTATGATTATCAGGCAACCCAGAAGAAGTCACGGTGAAGCTCAGAGGACTCTGGATTTCCAGCCGGCCTGGACCAGGACTTCAGGGGACAGAGCCACATCCCATCCTGCACTGTCACCCAGGGTGAACTCACAACCAGGAGCTGCCCTGTTTCTCAGTCGTGCTCATTGGGGACAGAGGAGCCACCTGCCCGGGGTCCCCAGAGTCAGAACCGACCGCGAGGCTGCGCTGCAATCAGACTCCAGTCCCTCCTCTTCTTTCCCAAACACCTTATCTTCACACACATAAACTAGAGATTAGCAAGGAGACTTGTTCACTGAGCAGCAGCACATGGTATGTGTATACAGGGATAAATCACTTATCTCCCGCAAGAACATGCAAATTTCTGAGCCTTGGGCTGCTCCCTCTGCTGCTGCACGTGTTCAAGGCTGTGAGCTCCAGCCTGGAAAAGAGCGTTATGTGAAATAAGCCCTCAGCAAAACACATCGGCTCTGGCTCTAGAGCAGAATTCAGCCGAGGAATGAGGGGAACTTAATGACCACTGAGTTTTTCATCTGTCTAGTGAGGCCAAACACCCAAGATCAAACCCAAGATAAAGGAGAAGCCAGGAAGAGCCCTTTAATGCCGCAATTGATGTGACAAGCTGCGGCACTCAAAATGAAGTAGGTATTATGATGGCAAGGATTCTGGGGAAGCAGCAGAGCTGCGAGTCCCACGGCTGGTTTGCCTCTGGCTACAACAGCAAGAGCAGGGAGGAGATCCAAAAATCCCTGAGCTGGGGGGGTTCACCTGCTCCAGTAAGACACACTGGGGCAGGCGCCGCAGCCCGGGAGCCCAGCACTTGCTACAGAGCCCTGGAAAGACAAAGTGAAAATCCATCCAATGTCTGAAAGCAGCCAGGAGCCAGCAGCGTGGAGAAGGCAATACTGTGAGCATAGTCCCACAAATTCCAAGGCTGCAGAGGAGGGAAAGGCCAGAAGTGCAGAACTCCCTCCAGGAGCCCAGGGGAAGGCGAGCGAACGGAACCGCGGTGACGAGCGGCGCAGGAGTCCCGTGCAGACTTTCCCCACCGCCTGCAACCGACCACGAGGCAACCGCTCCGTCCTGTCAACACGACGCCTGGAGGAGCCGCTGTGAGCTCTGCTGAACGAGCGAGCTGTGCGGCAACGGGCTCGCTGCTCACAGCTCGGCGGACGAGCCCAGTTCAAGTCCAATATTAATCATTTAGCTTTAGATGCACGCTAAATGTAAAAATTATTTAGAGACATAAGGTTGTATGATTTTTAATATACTCTTTGCTTCACGTTACTTGGTAAGCTGGATTTGCTAAAAGTTTAAGCTGTAAAGTTCTGCTCATATTTACCAAAAGCAACTACAAACTCCACTGGGCACTTGTGATATCAGGTCCAGTTTGCACTTTGCTGGGAAAAACGGAGCTGACTGGGGAAACAGCGACCCAGGGCTAATGCGGAGACACTACAGAAACTGCAAAACGGGGCCTGTTCTGCACTGTGCTGAGCAGAAAGGATTTATTCAGTCAAAACTGCATCTGCAAGGCCATGGACAATAAACCACGTCCACAGCTGAACAAAACAAAGGCCCCCGTGGAATCAGTGAAAAGATTCAATGAGAAGCAAGAAGACCCCAAAGTGAAATGTTGTTATTGGACTGGATCATGGTCTGAATGTCTGCAAAGATATAAGGTTTGCAGTTTCTGTGCTCGGGTGGGACCTCCGCACAGGTACCAGCGTGAACCGGCCCTCCCGCTGCCCCGCTCCACTCCAATCTCTGTCTCTCTCCCGAGGGTTCGGTCTCCTGACATCTGCTCCGCATTGGGCACGGGCCCCTCAGCGCTGCCCCTGGAGCTCCAAACAGACTGCGAGTGAACGTCACCAGGGAGGGGACAATCCTAACGTTTGCACCGCGACGGATACGGCCCCGTCCGAACGTTCGCATTGGGAACGGGTGCAGGGCCTGGAGAGCAGCTCACAGCGTTCGGCTGGGCACATCTCCCCCACAATAGAGCGAACCCACCACCAAACTCTTTAAGTCGTGCTTCTCTTTAAGAAATCTCAACATTTTTCTGCAGTAAGCAGAACCCTAATTCCTCCCCCGCGACAAGAAGCAGGTATTATATATGGCAAAGCACCTCGCTGCGCAGGAGCGACGTTAACGCGGCGTCAGCAGGTGACTGCAGGTCCTACCTTGGCTTGCACGGCGTAGGAGGCCAGCAGGACAGAGGCTTCTGGAGGACAGTAGATCTTCTCATCCAAAATCTGCTTCTTCACCTGCGCGAGCAGCAAAGGACACAGAACACACGCATTTAGCGGAGTGGTGCGAGGCGCGACTGCCACAGCAGATGGCTCAGTTTGTTTTCACTCGAGCTGTCAACTGCACAGTTCCCAATTTTCATAACGCTAATTACAGTTCAGGCCCGGGGAGTCTCTGGTGGCGCGGAAGGGGCTGAGGCTTTCACAGGCCGCCTTTCTCAGACAGGTCTGTGAGAAGAGCTAAATTTGTATGTGGAAAACGACAGAGCCCGCATCCCATCGCTAAAGGCAAAGGGAGAGGAGGGGGGGAAAAGTCGTGCGTGTAAACACCAAGATAAAACCTCTTAAGGCACAAGCTATGGGTTGATATGACATCTATACATAGCATTATGTCAAAAAAGAAGCAAGTCTCAGCGCACAAAGCTTTTGCTCTGGGATGTTCAGTGTTAGGAGTCAGTGCTCACCTGTGCCAGAGGGTAAACCCCCCAGTGCCAAGCGAGGGTCACCCCCCAGCAGTGCCATCCATAGCAAAGCCCTGTGGAACCAACACAGAGCTCCCGAAAGCCACGGCTTCGCATTTCCTGCCTGCTGTGCATTAGAAATAATTAAACCTGTCATGTTCGATACCTTTTTGGTTTTGCACGCTTCATTTTCCTGAATGCAGATAGGGGAAAAAAAAAGCATACTGTTTCTGGGAGACTTAAATGGGTTGTCACAGAGACGCAGTAACATCAATTTGAATTTGTAACGTGTTTCGAGTCCTCAAAGTTGGTTATGACATAGCCACAGAAGATATTCTCCTGCATTGAGATAAAAACAGGAGAGCTCGCAAGCTTGTGTGTGTTCCCGTTTCCCATAAGCATTGCAGGAGCGCGGGCTGCTCTCATCATCAGAAATCTCGGCAGAAAAGGCATAGTCTGCATTTATAAAATGCAGCTTTAACCGCTTTGCCTCCCCAGTTTTCCTTTTCAAAGATGCCAACAGCACTTTTCCTCGTCAAGGATAAAGCGCATGGCAAATGGGACGTTTAAAAATAGTCCCGAGGAAGATAGACCTTGGAAATTAACAGCAATATTTTGCATTCAGAGCTCCATCAGCTCTGAAGAACAAGGATGGACTTTGGAAGAGTGAGGAGCACCAAGAAGCTGTGAGCTCGCTTTGGTATCGATGTGACAGGGCCGGGCACACTGACATCTACAGTGGTGCTTCCAAGAGCATCCAAAACCAGGTTGCCCCTACTTTGGTGTAACAAGCATAATTATGTCTCTTTTTTTCAATTTTGATAATGTATTTCTTTTAGAAACTTCAAGTTAACAGCCGCAGAGCAGCTGAAACACCCCAAAAAGTACCTAGAGGTCTGACTAGGACTATGCTATTACTAGTATTATTATTCTAACGGTCCCTGTAACAGCAGTTGGCAGAGCAGTTATAGGGAATAGTGATGTCTGAAGCAGAGCTCCTGCGGCAGCGGCTCCTCGTGACCAGCCACCAGCTCCGCTCATTTCTCAGGACACCAAGTTTTGAAGCGTACTTTAAATAAAAGCCTGAAGATGCGTTCGTCACAGCTTCCAAATGCTCAACATAAGGGCACAAGTCACCGGGGCAGGTGGGACTGTCAGGTTTCCCCTTCTCCTCTGCGTTTGCTCTGCTTCTGGGATTACCTTCTGCCCCAGTTATCCGTTTTGCAGAGAGGTGAGCCTTGCTGCGCAGCCTGAACATGAACAGGTTGGCTGCGTTCTGTCCCGGAGGGTGAAATTCCCCTGTTTCACCTACCGACGGGATCACGTCCGAAGGCGATCGCCGCCCTCGGCACGGCTGACCCCGCACCCTGCACAGCTGGGCTCTGCGTGTCGCTCCAGCCACATCTGACAGATTCCTTGTCCCCGGCTACCACACACTAATATGACAAATCACCTCATCGTTCCCGACAGTCGCTTCGCCGGGTCTGCACGTCTGGGCATCTGTGACTGCCACAGCCAGACAAACCGACCTATTTTAAGAAGTTGTTGTTGTTGAGGACGGCTCCCTTCAGAGAGGTGTGAACATGCGGGTGAGGATTCACACTCCGCTGATCGACTTTCTGACCCTGGAGCCTCCTGGCACTTCTGCCCATCCCGGCTCCTTCTGCCTTGGGCTGGAAACCCGTGTACAGGGCTCCTACCTGCAGGAAGAACAAGTGCTGTGTGATCTCCTGGACTAGCTCCTCTTCTGCGTTCTCAGGATAAAATTTGGCCAGGAAGTGAAAGGTGACGGGCTCCTCTGTTGGAACATCGTGATCCAGAACCTGTGGGATACAAGAGCCATTCAGCCACCCCTTCCAGCTCCTTTGGCACCGTCTCTTGCAGCCAAGGGATCTGTTCAGATCAGCACGTCTTTTGTCAAGCAGTTTAGACATCTAGAACAGACAAACCAACCTAAGTAGCTCAGAAACCAGGATTAAAAGAAGAAAACAAACGAACATCTCTGACACTCCTAAGGATGCAAGAAAACAAACAAGGCAGAAACAAAGAGCATGCGAAATGAGCCAGCGCAGGTTGACCCTGATCTGCTGTGTGCACGTGGCCCCTTCCAAACCTCGCAGAGCAATAATCCATCTTGCTACGCCACCATCTGACTTTCTTGTTGTTTCCCTGTGCTGCCTCCTCTTGTATTTGAGTGTGGTTCCTTAGAATCACAGGTGGTTTGTGTTGAAGGACCTTCCTAGGTCCCCAGTGCCCCCCCTGCCATGAGCAGGGACATCTGCACCAGCTCAGGTTGCTCAGAGCCCCGTCCAGCCTGGCCTGGGATGTCTCCAGGGATGGTTCAGCCACCACCTCTCTGGCCAACCTGGGCCAGGCTCTCAACACCCTCAGGGCAACAATTCCTTCCTCATGTCCAGCCTGAATCTCCCTCCTTTAGTTTAAAACCATCACCCCTTGTCCTATCACAACAGGCCCTGCTCCAAAGTCTGTCCCCATCTTTCTTATGGGCCACTTTTAAGTCCAGAAAGGCCGCACTAAGATCTCCCCGGAGCTTCTCTTCTCCAGGCTGAACAGCCCAGCTCTCTCAGCCTGTCCCCAGCAGAGCTGTTCCAGCCTTCCTTGCCATCTTCCTATTGTGCTGGCACTGTCCAGTTCAGACTCCTCTTAGTTTAAAACCCTGGCATGACATGCGAGACACCCAGACCTCCCTCAGTCTCAATTACCGTCTGGTTTTAGTGTAACAACCTTTGGACACAACCAGAGCCACGTTTCCCTTCTCTAACCCACCCCTCAGCCACCCGGAGGCTGCAGATTTGGGAAGTGTTTCCTCCCTCCTCTCCATCTCCTTTTCACTCCTCTGGTTTCCCCCCCCGGCTCTTTGTACATCTCAACAACAAAAGAAGCCAAGATGCCACTTCACTTTTCCGCTAAAGGTTTTGTCATTGAAGGACATGGAAGAGACTTTTTGGTTTCATTACCATCACCGGGAAGCCCAGCATCCCAGCACAGCCGCCTTCCAAAATCCCTCACTGGGATTCAGTGGGCAACATCTGAGGCTTCACAGCTCGGAAGGACCTGGAGTGGGTGGTGTATCTTACAGATGTCATGGGGATGAGACATAAATACATTTCACATCAATAGCACACATAACACAGCCTCGGGCATTCCAAGAAAGAGGAAAGCACATCCTCCTTTGCCAGCCCACACGACCTCTCAAGGGAGATTTGCTTCCAACCTTCTTGTCCATTTTGAGCCAAGCCACCGTATCCTTGATCGTGTACTGGAGCCCGAAGAACCAGGTTTCTCGGAGTCCCAGCGTCCTGCACACCAGATCGAACAGGTCCTTCCCTTTCCACTTCACCTGCAGGAGAGCAAACGGAGTTATAGAGATGCATTTCAGAGCTTCATCTCCAAACAAATCCGCTCTTTTTTCACCTCACAAGGTCTTTGAGAGTGCGGAGACGGCATCTGGTAGAGATAAGAAAAGTGCTCACAAAACATAATTTATATCCTTCCGTCTGATCCCACCTGCAGATCAGCAGGAAACGGAGACGTGACGTCCCCATCCCAAACATGACACTGTAAAACCCCCTGGTTCTTCCTTGGGCGACCCACCGACGTTCGACAGGACCTGAAGGGCCCGTTCAGGTTCCTTTTGAGCTCTGAGCTCTGTTTCCAGCAAGAAACATAAAAAAATCACCCTTAACTTAATGGCTTTAGCATCTCTATCTACAGCCTCACGAAGCCCCGTGCAAACTCCAGTGGCAGCAACAGCGTTTCGTAGACAACATGCTGAAAATCAGAGTGAAATAATCTATGTATGAAGCATGTTCGTCCAGAGCTACCGACCCTGCACGGGTAAAAAAGAGCTCAGAAAATACCACATTATCACTGAAGTCAGCGGTTCTCCCCCAGCACATTTTGATAGAGTCAAACTGCATTTTCTGCTGAAAACGTTGGTGACAAAAGCAGCTCAGGAGCGGAGAAAATTGGTCCTGCTCAAACCACCGTGTCCTTCGAGCAATCCTGCAGCTGCGCCGATGTTGTTACTGAAGTTTGCTCATAAAAACAGAAGGCGTCGGGAGGCGGAAAGGTGAAGAGGGACATAAAACAGATTAATCTAATATGCCAGAGCCACTTTGCTCTTCCATCTGCACGGTGGAAACAATTGCTGGACCGAGACATATGGCCATTACTCTGAAGCCCGAGGGCAGAAGGATCTCGGCACATTCTCTTGTCGCTACAACTCAATCTTGGTGCCACCTGGACAGCATCAATATTAATGCTCCGCGCGGCGGGGACGGTGACGACCCGCTCGCTGTCACCCACTGCCGCCTTGTGGGCACAGCCGCCCAGGACAACCTGACTGCCGTTCCGCCGCTTTGGACTCAATGAGCGCATCGCTATTTTCTCCCCCTCCCAGGGCTGACAGTCCTAGAATAGAATAAAGCCAATGCAACCCTCCAAAAACCAGCGCCCCGGGACAGCTCGGCCACAATTCACATCAAGCGCCATCAACGCCTCCAGGTCAAAAACACCAGGAGGAGCAACTTTTGCAGCGTTGTAATTATAACCCTCTAATTTCACACATGTAGCTGGTCTGCAGTCCCCGTGATGAGCTCCAGCTCGGCACACGATGGCTCAGATCGCAGGGAGGTTAATTCGAGGGTTCAGACAAAACAGAGCGAGACACGTTCGAAAAGCTATTTTGTCCCATTTCTGTTGGCACATAAAAAGCCACGCTGCCATCCAAGGGCTATTTCTTAACTGGGAATAAACTGCTTCGCATAAAGCGTTATGGGCTTTTATTTCCTTTCTGCAAAGACCGCGTTTCAGCCCATTGCTCTGGAGGAGCACCCGGGGCCTGCACCAAACCTTCCCGCGACAGGATCCCGCACGATCCCTCCACGTCCCACGGGATCAATGTGTTGGAGCTCCAGCCCTGCTATGGCCTGTGTCCCCCCAGCTCCCCAGGTAGGATTTCCCCACCAAACCCCCCTGTGGAGCATCACCCAGGCACCCAAACCTCATTCACCGCATCGCACCAGCTGGTACGACCCAAACATCCCCCCCATAAAAACACTTCCAAGACCAGCAGCGAGCATTAAAGCAAGAAATTTGTGTGTTCCCCTCCCCTGCAATTTTAATTTAGTGACAGGAATATTTAAAGCGATGGCTTCTGCTGCTGGATTTTATACTGTTATGGCAGAAACATATATTTAACATTCCTGCCTGCGCGGTGCTAAAGTCACCAACCATAACAGCGCGCAGACGTCCTCCTCGACTGTGCTGAATTACCTTCATTAAATATATAAATGGAGCAGCAGCCACGTTCCTTTCAACATACATGATTTCACTCCGCACTTCGGTACTTAAAACAACCATCTGCATTCAAGTGGCACCTTTTGACAGCTGAACTCCGACTGGTTTACAGACGCACAGCACCTCAGCCCTACTCACCCTGGCTCCATAGGCCTCGTGTCATTAACTGCCACATTTCCCGGCCATAAAACATAATAAAGAGCCCCCCCGGGCACGGGGAGATGGCGAGGACAGGCTGGCATGTCCCCATCCCGTCACACTGTTCCCTTGCTCCACGCTGAGGTGACACCCGAAGCACAAAGTGGATTTTACAAGGAGCTCCTGGAAACAAAGCAAAGAGGCTCAGAGCAGAAACATCCCCTCTTGGCCACACGGTGCTGTAACAAAGCTCCATCTCCCCATAAAAAGCTCCATCACGACAACCCGAACGCGACACGGAGCCCGACGCCACCGCAGCGGCTCCGCATCCTCCCGTTTACACGACGGCAACAGACGGAAATGGAAATATTCGGCATTAGGAATACGTGGCCGAACTGCTTTATTAAGCGCTGCAAGGCCATTATTCCTCAGAGTCGGAATTTATGTTCTTTACTAAGTCCAGAGCGCTTACAATTTATCAGCGGAGCTTTTTAAGTAAACAGCACTAAACACTTAAACCTCGGCAGCCAGTGGCTAGAACAGAACACTTCCAGTCCGGGTTATTGGCGTCATCTTTTTCTCCAGCAGAGCCGTCGCATTTGGCACCTATTAACAGGGTTTGCATTATTTATTAACCTGCACAGAGAGGCATTTCCAACTAGCAGGCAACTCGACATTTATTGCAGCGTGGAACCTTTCTGTCAAGTTTCACAACTGCTCCTTGGCTAACGAGTCAATGAACCAGCCACCAAATTGAGTGGGAGGGTTATTGAGAACCCCTTTTCACCCGTAACAAGGGGGAGGTCAAATGCTATAAAAGATGGGGATAGGAAGGTGTATGGAGAGGGGGTTGTGGGGAAAAGCGACTCCCAAAAGCCACCGGCACAGGGTGCTGCTGTTCTTCCAGTGATGGCAAACTGCATTTCCTACAGCTATGCGGAAAGAGGGGAAAAAAGAGACATTTTTAACTATTTAAGATAAAGGTTCCTCACGCAGCAGCTCTGCTGGGACAACAGGGGTGCCCGAACTGCAGGGGACAGAACCCGGCTCTGTCTGGGGATGGAGATGTCACCTTGTCACAAACACCAGAGCTCCAGCCGTCCCTGGGGAATAAGGGGACAGAGAGGGGACAAAGGCGGCACTCACAGCCTGGACATGCTGCCTCCAGAGCAAACCCCCCACAGCACGACCTTGAGGAAATTCCTAACGCACAGAAAAGATTTTACTGCACCAATTTATCCTTAAATAATGCAGAAGATGCCTTTTCACCTTAGCAGATCGTTTTATGAAGCTCTTGTTCTGCGCCAGAGATGAGGAGGGAGCGCGGAGTCCCCCCTGTGATAAGATGATGGTCTAAAGAATCTGCGGAAAAGGGAGCGAGCCCTGGAAGAAGCATTTGGATCCCACCAGTGATGTTATTTCCATGGAGAATGAAGTTTTAACACGTGGACGTGACACTGAAACAGGGAGGGGGGTGGCAGAGCATCCCCCACCAACACCTAGGGTACAGCCAATGGACAGGAGATGCCCAAAAAAACCACCCGCAACACTTCACATCTCCAACCAAGACGATTTTGAGACCGCAGACCACATTTATTTCTCCTTCTGGACCTGAGTAACAACAAGAGCGCCACAGACAACCATTTATTTGGATTTAAAGCCCATTCGGAGCAAACGGGGAATCAAATATGCCATATTCTCCCATTTTTTTTTAAATAAAGTGATGTCAAATACTTTTAATTGCCGCTTACGGAGCCACAAGCCAAGGCTGTAAAAGCTATTTTTATTTACTAATGCTACGCGACAACTCGATAACGAGCTTTTAATTAAAATCTATTTCTGTTAAGCACCAAGGAGGCCAAAAAACGCGCCCGGGCGTAACGACGCAGATGGTGCAGCCGAGCGCGTTTCGTGGTGTCTGCCCGAGATGGAACAGGGACGCAGCGGAACAAACGGCTGCCGCTGCGGCCAAACGGCACCGAAAGCAGCAGGGGAGGCGTCAGGGACACCAACCGAGCGTGTCCCCAAGCCCCACGAGCTGGGGCTGTGCAGTTGAAGAGTTACAGGGTCAAGCAGCAGCTCGGTGCAGGGAAAGACGCTCCAAGGGGTGGAGAGAAGGACCGAGTTCCTGCAGGGAGCTCTGGCCTTCCCGGGACGAGGGTTCACAGATTTGCCGTGATTTACAGAGCCCCGTGCCGCCGTTGCATGTACTTTCAATTTCCAAAACCACCCGCCTGAAAGCCATTGTACAAGGAAAAAAAGGGGTATTAAATGGCATCCAAACCAGAGTACATACACCAAAGAGAAAGACACATTCGTCCCAAACACCTTCCCCGTCGCATCAACACACATCCTGTGGATTAACCACGGAGACCAAGGACCGACAGGGGTTTTGAACCATCTTTGGAGGGAACTGGATAACATGGGGTTTCATAACCGGCTTAGAAGAGGCTGCAAAGGGACACGAGGATCCAGAGAGTGTTTTGGATGCTGGGTGCAGAGAGAAGCCCGCGAGGATCTGCGTTCGCAATGAGCCTCACGTGCCCTGCGCACAGCTTAAGGGAACGCAGGACTGAACCGCACCAGGCGAGACACCTCTGAAAAATCAATTCCCAAATGACGCTGTCGCAAATCAGCAGAATTTCTGATTTTTGGGGGCCCTTCAAGACATGAAGGGAGAAAATAGCCCTTACCTGCCGTGTCTTGTATTTAAAGATGTACGGGCCACAACTGAACAGCACAGAGTCCCGGGCGCTTGTGGAACTGACACAGGACTGGGGCCGATGGATCCAGGACATCGATGTGACAGCCGGTATCCCCACAACTCACTGAAGATCATTCCATAGCGAAGGGGGATTATTTCTCTCAGCTTTTTAAAATAGCTCTTGCTGCCCACGGACTCATCTTTCCCAGTTCACGTTGTGCCTGCTGCAGAAGCCAAGCAGCATCGACAGAGGTCGCTGCCCCTACCAGCAGCGCTGAGCATCAAACCAGGGGCAGAATGATCCTTATAAAACCCTTTCCAAGTGTTTGGTGAAGCAGAGGGAAGCTTGGGCTCCCTGGTTTATCCTCTTGCTTTTTATTTTGGTGCAGCGACTGGACAGGGTTCAAACCTTCAAATCTACTGCACCAGCTCTTACTCAAAAACTGGCTCAGCCCCAGATTTTCGCCACCAAATCTCCGCTTGCTGCCGTTTCAGAGGATGAGCTTTTGCAGCTCAGCCGCACAGCTCCCGACGTCCCACAGCACAGAGACCGACGCTCGGCCGTGCGCTGCTGAAATCGGGTCTCAGCTACTTACAAGTGAAGATAAAAGCTTTACAGCCAAACTTGTCCGAGTGGCCCTGCACCCTGCGGGCAGCGGGCTAACGAGATCCCTTCCAAGCAGGGTTATTCTGATTAGTTGCTGGACACTGAGGAACACAGAATCACAGAATCTGAGAGTGTCAGGGGTTGAAGGGCCCTGGAAAGCTCATCCAGTGCAATCCCCCCATGGAGCAGGAACACCCAGATGAGGTTACACAGGAAGGTGTCCAGGCGGGTTGGAATGTCTGCACAGAAGGAGACTCCACAACCCCCCTGGGCAGCCTGGGCCAGGCTCTGACACCCTCACGGGAAACAAGTTTCTTCTCATATTCAAGTGGAACCTCCTGTGTTCCAGTTTGCACCCATTGCCCCTTGTCCTGTCCCTGGTTGTCACCAGAAGAGCCTGGCTCCATCCTCCTGACACTGCCCCTTTCCATACTGATCCCCAGGAATGAGTCCCCCTCAGTGTCCTCTTGTCCAGCTCCAGAGCCCCAGCTCCCTCAGCCTTTCCTCACACGGGAGATGCTCCACTCCCTGCAGCATCTTGGTGGCTGCGCTGGACTCTCTGCAGCAGTTCCCTGTCCTGCTGGAACTGAGGGGCCACAACTGGACACAAGATTCCAGGTGTGGTCTCCCCAGGGCAGAGCAGAGGGGCAGCAGAACCTCTCTGACCTACTGACCACCCCCTTCTAACCCACCCCAGGTACCATTGGCTTCCTGGCCACAAGGGCCCAGTGCTGGCTCATGGTCACCCTGCTGTCCACCAGACTTGAAGCAGTAACAGGACACAGTGAATACATCAGCCCAAATTTGCCTTGCTGCTGGAACACTTAAGCTGTTTCTCTAGGTCGACTGTAAAGCTCTTCTCTTCATTTTAAACTTCAGACCCACAGAAGCTGCTCCTGTAGAGGGATTAAGGTGGGAAGTGACGGGGCAGACAGGGATCAACATCCTTGTGGGAGCTTCAGGCCCAAGATCACAGCACAACAGAACGAGGTAAAGAAGGACATACCCTTCAGCAAAGGCGCTGCGGCTCCATGGACGGAGAACAGCCAACCCCACTGACCGCCGAGAGATGGAGAAACAGGCAAAGCCACGCGTGGGACCAAAAGAAAGACCGATGGGTTCTCCTATTGACCGGGGAACTTGGTTCTTAGAGGAAAAAAACCTGCACATTGGAGTGTGAGAGACCAACCTGGCTGTACCATCACCATCCTGCCGGAGAGACGGGGCAAACGATGCATTGGAAGACACGGACGCAAAAATACTGCAGGGTTTTAGAATCACAGAACGTCCTGAGTTGGAAGGACCCACATGGACCATTGGTTTCAGCTCCTGTCCCTGCACAGAACACCCCACAGGTCACCCCGTGTGTCTGAGGACGTTGTCCAGTTTCTTCTTGAACACTGTCAGGCTGGGGCCATGACACCTCCCTGGGGAGCCTGTTCAGTGTCCAGCACCTCTGGAGGAAGAACCTTTTCCTCATGTCCCACTGAACCTCCCCTGGCACATCTGGCAACAAAGATGCTGCAGGGAGTGGAGCATCTCCCTTATGAGGAAAGGCTGAGGGAGCTGGGGCTCTGGAGCTGGACAAGAGGACACTGAGGGGGGACTCATTCATGCAGATCAATATGGAAAGGGGGAGTGTCAGGAGGATGGAGCCAGGCTCTTCTGGTGACAATCAGTGACAGGACATGGGGCAATGGGTGCAAACTGGAACATAGGAGGTTCCATTTAAATTTGAGAAGCAACTTGTTCCTGGTGAGGGTGTCAGAGCCTGGCCCAGGCTGCCCAGGGGGGTTGTGGAGTCTCCTTCTGTGCAGACATTCCAACCCGCCTGGACACCTTCCTGTGTAACCTCATCTGGGTGTTCCTGCTCCATGGGGGGATTGCACTGGATGAGCTTTCCAGGGCCCTTCCAATCCCAAACATACTGTGATACTGTGATCTTCTGCCATTCCCTGGGGTCTGTCACTGTCACAGAGAGCAGAGCTCCCCAAGCCCCTACGTACCACCCATCACCGTGTTCATCACGGAACATCAACATTAAACACCTTCCAACAAGATCTCTGAGCACGGAAAGGTGAGGGACTGTTCAAGGGTGTCCTCAGGAAGGTGGGGATGGGTTTAACACGGGGATAGCTCTTAAGAGCTATGCAAATATCAATCCTTCCTCAAGATGCTGTCAATTAATTAGGTACCAGGCTCGAACAGCCGCGATGGCGGTAACAAAAAGGAAGACACTCGCTTTGTGCCTTCAGGATTTCCTTAAACAAATTATGAGTCTTTAAAGTGAAAAACCAACTGTGCTTATTAAGCTTCATCACTGTGTTTGAAAGATTAAGATTTCATTTCTATGAATTATTGCGGATTTAGGCTCAATTTAGGGGCATCATTTGCAGAGTAAGCAGATGCGAAGCAGGTTTAATCTGTTAAAATAAACAGCTGGGAATATCTACGTGGCGGGCTGGAAAATGAACACAGAAAAGCGAGGTCCCCGCAGTCACGGGGGGCAGACGAAGAGGGACCTTCAGTGCAGCGCCGGCCGTTGTGTCAGCGCAGGTTACGGGTTCAGATCTCTCAGATGCCCCACGCACCCGCCTCGAGGACCAGGGCAGAGTGTCACCCCCTCACTGTCATCAACACCCCAGGGCCTCTGCCATTTCCAGCCTTGGGGTCTGAGATATCCGCTGTCACTGCTTGAGGTGAGGACGTCACCTCTGTCCCACACGGCGGGGCTGGGCAGCCTAATCTGTGACAACACAGAGCCTCGAGAGCTCTGGAATAAAGTTAAAACGCATCAGTTATATTAATCCCACATGGACAAACTGCTACAGCAAGGCGCTATCGCTCAGATGTGTTTATCAGCAATGCGATCGATGCCCGTCCGGGAAGCCACTGGTTAAGTCATGCTAAAAACCAGCACATGTAGCACCCCCAGAACATCCACGCATCCCCTGGACCACTCAAGGCTGTTGGGGCGGGAAACTCGGGGTGAAGCCGAGGGGTCAGTGGGGATTAGGCAGCAAAATGTTCTCACCCTTCCTCCGCTGCGATTTTCCGTGGAGTCTGAAGCCCGAGCAAGGAGCTGGCTCCAGTACCCACAGGTACAACCCTGGGACTTCCAGCCCTGCAGAGGAACTGCTGAACCCCCAGTTTGTTCCCCTGGTGGAGCCAGGAGGTGCTGGTGGTGGCAGAAAGGGAGGGGACAGCACAGGCAGGAGAAACCACCAGGCAGCAGCGTGTCTCCAGGAGCAGGTCATCGATGAGATCTCCTGCAAGTCACCAGCTCCCTGTGTGTGCAAGCAACAGGCTGCAAAAACACATCTCGAGGGCCCCTCGAACAGCACGATGGCAAGATTCCCACTGCACCTCCTCCCACCGATCCTCTAAGGGGCATTTGTGTCGCAGAGCTCTCACCTCCGCAGCCTCTGCTCAGGTCAGCAGAGCTCCTTCCCACCCAGAGAAACCGAGCGCAGAAACGCTCACATCGATACACGGCAAACACGTTTGATGGGAGCAGCGGAGGGACCTGGGGGTTCAGCTGGAGAACAGGAGCTGAGGGGAGACCTTCTGATCTCTGAACTGCCTGAAAGGAGCTTGGAGCCAGGGGGGTCGGGCTCTGCTCCCCAGGAACAAGCGCCAGGAGCAGAGGAAACGGCCTCAAGTGGCGCCAGGGGAGGTTGAGGTTGGATGTGGGAACAATTTCTTCCCCAAAGGGCTGAGGGGCATTGGAACAGGCTGCCCAGGGCAGTGCTGGAGTCACCATCCCTGGAGGGCTGGGCAGACGGACATGAGGTTCTCAGGACATAGGGCAGGGACAGGGGTGGGTTATGGTTGGACTCAGTTATCTTGAGAGTCTTCTCCAGCCAAAATGATTCTGTGATTCTATAAGCCCATCCCTCACCTCAGCCCCAGCAAATCGAGGCCACAGGTGTGTTTGATCCATGCACAACATCAGGCGCTGGGCTTGGTGCGGTTCTGCAGAGCCAGCAAAGCAAGGAGCTCCCCCAGAGCCCCCCAGTGAGACAAAGACAGGACCAAAACCCAGCCAGGGAGCTGGACTGCATGAATAAACCCTGAAGAAAACTCACACCTCAAGCTGGGCTGCCCTGTGCTTGAATAAAACACACCTCGCCTGTGCTGAGCATGGCTTGACACAGCCCCATCGCCCACCTGCATCCAACCATCCCCCTCGCTCTGCGCTGAAGGACAACACCTGAATTCCCCCGTGCGCCAGCTCTGACGAGACCCAGGAGACCCGAGCAGGGCCATACACGCGGCTCGCGAGCTCCTTCTTGTGCTTGCAGAAGGGCAGGAGAAGTTCTACCTGCAGCCACAAGCTCTTTTGGCAGGAACCTTCCCGGAACGTCACCTGAAGATGGACAAGTTGCAGGGTCACATCCCACCCGAGAGCGCTGCCTTATCGCTGCACAAACACCCAAGTCCTGACATGAAACAACAAGCAGCTGCACCATTAAAAAAAAAAAGAGAATTATTTAGTTTTCATCATATGTTATTACTGGCAGCCCTGGAAAAACATGCGAGAATGGAGCCAGGACACTTCAACTCTCCTGGCAGCACGATAGGGGGAAGCTCGCACGACTACTGTCTAAAATAAATCTGGATTCCCTGGGAAAGGCACAAAGTTCTTCAGAGCTGACACCAGATTCCAAGAGCAAGACAATTCCCAACAAATACCCCTCGGCTTATGGGCACTGGAATTCCATCAAGATTTGGGTGAGATTAAGGAACTATGAAGTATTACATTAAAAAGTTAAACTGGGCAGAGATTGCTCGCAATGTTTGCGTGTCCCATCTTTCTAGATCAGTGGAAAACGCAGCAGGAACAAACCAGACCCCTGGGGCCTGACAGCGACCGCCCGGGAGAGCGTTTAAGAATCACCAAGGGCCCAAAAAAGGAAAGTTTTGGAGCAAAACCAGAGGCGAGGGGAGCAGACAGCAGGACACGGCCCCGGAACAGCCTCGCAACTCCCGAAAACTCCGTTGTTTTGTGTTTGTCGAGCGCTTTGGGTCGGACCCTCGTGGGTTCAACACCTGGGACACCACAAGCCCGGGTCTCCTCGCGACAGCTGGAGACACAAAGTGGGAATATATATGAAATAAAGCAGAGTTAGAAAGACAAAAAGAAAAAAAGGCGACCTGTAGGCAGAATAAAGCAGAATTATAACCACAATAAAGCGAATTATAACCACAATAAAGTGGAATTATGACCAGAATAAAGGGAATTACAACCAGAATAAAGTGAATTATAACCAGAAAAAGGTGGAATGGCACAGGCCTGCTGTCCCCCCCGTGCAGCCCCCAGGGTCTCTCCGTGACCGTGTCCCCGTCCGGGGGGCTGGGACTCCCCAGCACCCGCCCCTGCCGCCCCCGGGCCTCGAACCCCGGTCCCCCCGGCGGCCCGGCCGCGCTGCCGGCCCCGGGGAAGCCCCGTCCCGTCGCCGCCGTCACCTCGCAGCTGAACTCCATCTCGGCGTCCATGGTGGCGATGCGCACGGTGAACGTCTTGGGCTGTTTCCGCTTCAGCGAGCTGAAGCTCATGCGGGACGCGATGGCCCCGGCCATGGCGGCGGAGGCGGCTCAGCGCGGCGGCAGCGCCATGGCGGCGGGGAGAGCCCCGGGCCCGCCGCGCTGCGCCCGCCCCCGCCGCCACGCCATTGGTCCCGCGCCGCGTTGCTCCCACCTCCGCCAGGCGGGCTGCGCTGTGCCGCAGCCAACGGGGAGGCCTGTGAGGGAGGAGAGGGCGCGGAAGAAGCTGTGATTGGGGAAAGCGAACGCCGCTCAAGGGAAGGGGGCGTGGTAAGGCGGGGCCACGTCTCTGCGAGGTGGAAGGAAAGAGTGGGGCGGGGCGGTGACGCCCCCTGGCGGCCGGTAGAGCTGGTGGCACAGCGCGCCGTGACGTGCTCGGGGAAGCCAGGCGCATGCGCGGGGGAGGGGGTTGCAGGGACGGGCACTAGGACCCAGCAGTGCCAGGGCGCTCTGGGACCCGCCGCGCTGACGGGATGGGGTGTCCGTGCCCCACGGAGTGTCCGTGACCGTGAGGTGTTCCCGGTGTCGTGGAGTGTCCGTGATCGTGGGGTGGCACCCCTGCCGTGGGCCACCCCGCAGGACGAGCTGTCCCTGGGTGCCGCGGGGACACGGTGCTTCCCCCGCCCGGGGGGGGGTTCACTCCCGAGGGTCGGGGGGTGCCCGGCCAGGGGGACCCCGGCGTTGCGGGGTGGGGACCCAGGCGTCCGGGCTCGTCCCGCCCTGGGCGGGCGCTGACCAGTTCGGCGGGTGGGGGCAGAGACTGGGACCAGCGCCCGGGGCGGGGACACGGGGCGGGACCGGCGCGGGGAGAGCGGGACGGGTCTGGGACAAGTAATGGGATAACGGGACAGAAGTGGGGCCGGCACCGGGACAACGGGACGGGACTGGGACCAGTAGCGGACAACGGGACCACGATCGGCACTGAGACAACGGGACAGGACCGGGACCAGGGTGCCAGAACCAGCTCTGGGTTAGCAGTACGGGGCTGGGATTGAAACTGGGACTGGGATTGGAACTGGGACAGGGACTAGCGCTGCATAATGGGATGGGGCTGGGAGCAGACCATAGGACTGGGAGCAGACGATAGGACTGGGAGCAGACAGTGGAACTGGGACCAGGGGATGCGGAGCGGCACTGGGGTAGTGCGGTGGAGACTGGGACGTGCCAGGATAAGAACAGAACTGGGGCTCAGATCAGCGTGGGGGTAACAGGATGGGAATGCGACCAGCACTGGGATCATGCAACAGGGACTGGGACCAGCATGGGGGTAACAGAATGGGACTGGGACCAGCGTGGGGGTAATGGAACAAGGACCAGGACAAGCACAGGAATAATGGGATGGGACTGGGCTAATGGGCTAATGGGAAGGGAACTGGGACCAGCGGAGGGATAACGGGTTGGGACTGGGATAACGGGACAGGAACTGGGACCATTACGGGGGAAGCGGACGGACCCGAACCCCGGCAGGACCAGGCGGGGACTGGGGAGCAGCAGGAGGCAGGAAGCCCCCCTGAGCCTCCCCAGCTGGCAGGTGAGTAGATCAGCCCCCCTCCTCGGGGGGACCCAGGCGTCCGGGGAGCAACCCCCGCCCCCGCCGACTTCGTCAGCCCGGGCACCCCCGCAGCGGGAAGAACGAGCCCTCTGTCCCCGCGGGGACAATGGGGACATTGACGGGTTCCCCCCGCGCTGCCCCCGCAGGACCCCCCCATGGCAGACGGCGACCAGCCCCCACGCAGGGCCCCCACCCCCGCGGGCACCCACGGCCCCGGCACCCAGGTGGGGACAGGGGAGTGGGGAGAAGGGGAGGACGTATGGGGGAATCTGGGGAGGAACTGGGGGGGGGGGCATGGGAAGATATAGGGGCCCAAAGGAGCCCGAGGGTGCGGCATGGGGAGCTATGGGGGCCATACGGTCTTGGGGGGTATGGGGAGCTAGGAAGGGGTGTGGGGGGCCTAAGGGTTACCAGGGAAGCTGGGGGGGGCCCTGGGGAGCTATGGGGGGGGGGCTACAGGAACTGGGGAGGTTCATGGGGAGCTATGAGGGGTATGGGGCGCCTAAGGGAGCTCAGGGGGGGCTGGGGGCCCATGGGGAGCTATGGGGGACAAGAGGGACCGTGGGGCACCCAAGGGAGCTAAGGGGACCATGGGGGGCAAAGGCCCATGGGGGGATTGCAAAGGAGCCCTGGGGAGTCATGGGGGCCATGGAGAGATATGAGAGACAAGGCGGGGGGGCACGGGAGCCCCGGCAGCAGAGGCTTGGGCATCTGGGGGTGCAATGTGGAGTGTGCAGGTGAATTGGGGTAGGGGGGCTGGCAGCCCGGGCGGGTCGGAGGGCCCCCCCCTCGGAGCCCCCGCTCTGGGTCAAGCCCCTGCCCAGCCCTGCCGGGCCGTGCGGCGGGTCCACGCCTTCGGGAAGGGGGGGCAGGCGCTGCGCAGGGACCCCCGCGCCCCCCCGGCCATGCGGGGCTGGCTGCACAAGCAGGTGAGGCTGGGGGGACTTGCGAGGGGCTGGCGTGGGGGGTCCAGGGGAGTGCATGGGGTTTGGGGTGTCCTGAGATGGGAGGTGCTGTTACGGGGTTATGGGGTTTGGGGGATCAGAGGAGGGTGGGGGGCTGGGCTGCTGGGGGTGTTGGGGGGGTATGGGGTTTGGGGGACCGGGGGGGTTCTGGGGTGGTGAGGGATCGGGGAGTTTGAGGGGATCTGGGGTGGTGGCGGGTGCTGGGATGTGTGGAGTTTAGGGGGTCTGAAGTGTGGGGGTACTGGGAGGGTTATGGGGTTTGAGGGGGTCTGGGGTGTTGCGGGTCCTGAGGAGCTTATAGGTTTTGGGGGATCTGAGGTGGGGAGACTCTTGGAGGAGTCGGGGATGGTGGGGTTATGGGGTTGGGGGCGTCATGGGTTTGAGAGATCAGAGTTGGGTGGTCTGGGGCAGTGAGAGTTGTTACAGGGTTTGGGGGGGGTCTGGGTTGGCAGGGCGTGCCAGGGGGGTTCTGGAGTTTGGGGGATTTGGGGAAGCAGAGGGGTCTGGGGGGTGATGGGCAGGGGGGTGTCTCAGCCCCTCTCCTGCTCCCCCAGGACAGCTCGGGGCTGCGGCTCTGGAAGCGCCGCTGGTTTGTGCTGGTTGATCTCTGCCTCTACTACTATCGGGGTGAGGGGACTGGGGGCGGCAGGACACCTTGGGATATTGGGACCAGCAGGGAAGGAACTTGGGTCACTTGGGGTCCCTGGGGCAGTTGGGAGCCCCTCGGAGGGGTCAGGGAACCCGGAAGGATGTGGGGTACCTGGAGTATTGGGATCCTTGGGGTGGGTAAGGGATCCCTAGGAGAGGACTGGGGATCCCTGGGGGGATCAGAGATCCAGGGATATATGGGGTCCCTGGAAGGTTGAGGGTTCCTGGAGGTGCAGGAACCCCGGGAGAATCGAGGGTCCTGGGATGATTTGGGGTACCTGGGGTGCTGAAGGGGTCTCGGGGTGGGAGGGCTAAAGGTTTTGGGGTTTCTGGGAGGTTCGGGGGCAGCCAGTGGGACTCAGAGGGGGTCCCCAACAACCCCCCAATGGTGCTGAGGGTCTTGGAGTGCCAATGGGGTTCCTAGGGGTTCTTACCCCACCGAGACCCCTCTGCCCACCAGACAGCAGCGAGCAGCAAGTGCGTGGGGGTCTCCCCCTGCCCGGCTACGAGATCCGCATCCTGCCCCCCGCCCCCCGTACCCCCCGATTCCTCTTCACGGTCAGTCCCAGCCCCCGGGCTCCCCGGATCTGGGGGTGCCCTGGGTGGATGAGTGGGTAGGGGGACAGGGCCTGGACGCCTGGGTCCCCTCCACCATGAGTCCCCGCATCCCCAGGCTGAGCACCCCGGGATGCGAACGTACTGCCTGGGGGCCGAGACCGCCGAGGAGCTGAACGCCTGGGTCTGTGCCCTGCGCCGGGGCGCGTCTCCCCTGTCCGGGTGAGGGGTCACTGAGGCAACTGGGGCCACTGGGGGGCACAGGGAGCAATGGGGGTTGGGTCCCTGGGGGGTATAAGTGGCATGAGTGGTGGGGGATAGGGTTTAATTTGGGGGAACCCAGGGACAAGAGGTGATTGGGAGCTTTGGGGGGGTCAGAGAGGGTTTGTGGGGTCTGGGGGGGGCGGGTCACAGAGGGTTTGGGGAGAGCCTAGGGACACTTAACCCTTTAACCGCTTGTCTGCCTCCCTCAGCTCCCCCAGCACCCTCTCCCTGCAGACTCCCCCGGAACCCCGCAGTGCGGGTCCCCTCTTCCCCCTATTGCCCACCCACCCTTCTGGCTGGTGCTCCCTGTGCCCCCCCGGTGAGGAGCTGGGGGGTCCCCTCATGGCACCTCCTCGCCGTCCCCTGGTCCCTCCACTGCCCCCCGGCAAGGAGGAGGCCCCGGCTCAGCGGGAGTCCTGCAGGACGAAGGACACCCCGCAGCGCCCCGTGTGCGCCGGTGCCGCCGTAGCAGGTGGGTCCTGGTCCTGGTCCTGGTCCTGGTCCTGGCCCTGGTCCTGGTCCTGGTCCCGGTCCCGGTCTCGGTCCCGGTCCCGGTCCCAGCCCGGAGCGCCTCCGCCCGCGGGAATCCCTGACTCCGCCCCACCTTGACTCCGCCCCCCACAGGGAGGGGCCCGCGGGAGCTCCGCCCCCCTGGAGCACAGACCAACGAACCGCCCTCTTCGGATGCGGCGGCGCAAGACATCGTGGCCAATCAGACACTGACTTCTGCAACTGGCTTTTCTGATTGGCTGCTGGCATACGAGGCCACCGATGGGGCTCCGCCCTCCCCGGGCACCGCCTCCCCGCCGCCAGCCAATGAGGCCTCGCTCTGGCGGCGGGCGAGTGGGCGGAGCTTGGAGCGAGAAGGTGCGGCCGGCCGCGGGGCGCGGCGGCCAATCAGAATCACCCTTCTCCAGGCCAGCTTCTGAGGGAAGGGCGGGGCGCCACGCCCCTGGAGGGCGTGGTCGGACTGAGGGGCGGGGTTTGATTGGCCACGCCCCCGCCCCGCCAGGCCCCGCCCCGCTGCGGGGAAGATGGCGGTGGCGCGGAACGGCGGGAGCGCGGCGCTGCGGCGGCTGCGGGGCGGGATCCCCGGCGGAGCGCGGTGAGCGGGGCCGGTGGCCTCGGACAGCCCCGGTTCGGCTGCCCCCGGACCGACCCACGCCCCTAATTCCCCCCCAGGACCCGCTTCCCCGCGCATCCCCCCTCCCCGGTTCCCCCCAGCGGACTCCCGGGCGGGCCTCGGGCTCTGGCGCGGTGCCGGGCGGGCAGCGGCCCCGCTGTTAATGCCGCACCAGGAAGGACAAAGGTCCGGCCGGCAGCGGGGCCCCGGGGCGGGGGAGGGGGCGGAGGGGCCGTGACCCTCCCGAGCTTCCCCGGGGGAGCCCTGCAGCCCCCAGCCCCAACGTCCTCCCGGGGGTCACCGGCGGGGCTGGACCGGTGCTATGGGGCAGCGGGTCTTCCCCACCGTGGAGAGGGTGACGACCAGCTGGAGCAGCCCCCGGGGCGGGGGGGATCCCTCGGAGATGGGGGGCTGGTGTGGGCTAAAAAAACACCCCCCTCTCCAGCCTGGGATGGGGGGAACTGCGGCCTTTGCTTTCCCCACATGCCGCCTACAAACCTAGGCCAGGGGCTGCTGTGCCTCAGCCCCCCCGAGATGAACTGAATGACACCTCCGAGACGGATGATGGAGGCGGCTGCCTATGGGAACTGGCAGCGTTTGGTTCCCATTTGCCCCCCCGGGCAGAGCTGCCAGTGTTTTCTGCAGCGAGGGGGTGTCGGCGGGACCCCCGCGCTGAGCCGCTGTCCCGCAGGGGGTACTCGCGGGACGCCGAGGGCAGCTGGTTCCGCTCCCTCTTTGTGCACAAGGTCGATGCCCGCAAGGATGCCCATTCCAACCTCCTCTCCAAGAAGGAGACCAGCAACCTCTACAAGATCCAGTGTGAGTGGCCTGGTGGGGAGGACGGGGCTGGGGAAGAGCACAGAGAGGGAGAGAGGGTGCACCCCCCAGTGTGGGGCTCTTGCCCTGGCAGCCCCTCTCTCCTCTCCCTGCAGTTCACAACGTGAAGCCGGAGTGCCTGGATGCCTACAACAGCCTGACGTGAGCCCCGCTGCGCATCGTGAGGGCTGCCCAGTGTCCCGGCGGGGTTTTGGGGTGCTGCTCTGGAGCCAGGGGTTGGGCAGGCTTGAGCATTGCTTCTTAGGACCCTGTGTGGGTCTGCGCCCCTGCTCCTTGCCTCAGTTTCCCTCCCTGTGAAATGAAACCCCTTCACAGGGCCGCTCCAGGTGCGGTTAGGGCAGAGCCATCCATGCCCTGGGCTGGGAAGGAAAATGGGGCTATGGGAAGTGTTTTGGGGTAGCTGCTCCCCCCGCAACAACCCCTCACAGAATGTGCCCTCACAGAGAGCAGGTGCTGCCCAAGCTGCACTCAGATGCCGACTACCCCTGCGACCTGGTGGGCAACTGGAACACGTGGTATGGCGAGCAGGACCAGGCAGGTGAGGACGGGCAGGCAAAGACCTCAGCTCATGCTGGCTGTCACGTGGGGGGAGCTGCTGGGTGAGATTTTGGGTGCTGCCCCCCTTCCCAGCCCCAAACTCTCCTGGCAGTGCACCTCTGGCGCTTCTCGGGCGGGTACCCGGCCCTCATGGACTGCATGAACAAGCTCAAACAGAACAAGGTACTGCTGAGGTTGGGGTGAGCTGCCCGAGCTCTGCCCCTCGCCTCTGCCTGACCCCCCAACCCAGGTTGCACTCACCCCCACCCCAAAAACCCCCCATCTGGGGCTGTCCCCAGGAGTACCTGGAGTTCCGCAAGGAGAGGAGCCGGATGCTGCTGTCCCGCAGGAACCAGCTGCTCCTGGAGTTCAGCTTCTGGAACGAGCCCCTGCCCCGCCAGGGACCCAACATCTATGAGCTCAGGACGTACAAGCTGAAGGTGAGCGGCTGTGGAGTCAGCCCGTGCCTTGGGGTACCCCTTGGGTCAATATACCCCCAGGGTGGGGGTCCTGTCTGTTGTGTTTGGGGGAAGCTTCCCAAATTCCTGCCTCCTTGGTGAGGGAACCTCAAGCAGGAGAGAGCGGTTGGTATCTGGCTGCTCACTCTGTTTTTCTTCTCTGTTTCCAGCCAGGGACCATGATTGAATGGGGCAACAACTGGTAAGTGACTGTTTTCATAGAATCATAGAATTGTTTCAGTTGGAAGAGACCCTCAGGGTCATTGGGTCCAACCATAATACAACTCCAGCACTAAACCATGTCCCTGAGAACCTCGTCTAAATGCTTTTTAAACACCTCCAGGGCTGGTGACTCCAGCACTGCCCTGGGCAGCCTGTTCCAATGCCCCACAGCCCTTTGGGGAAGAAATTGTTCCCACATCCAACCTCAACCTCCCCTGGCGCAACTTGAGGCCGTTTCCTCTGCTCCTGGCGCTTGTTCCTGGGGAGCAGAGCCCGACCCCCCTGGCTCCAAGCTCCTTTCAGGCAGTTCAGAGATCAGAAGGTCTCCCCTCAGCTCCTGTTCTCCAGCTGAACCCCCCAGGTCCCTCAGCCGCTCCATCACACTTGTGCTCCAGCCCCTCACCAGTTTTGTCACCTCCTCTGCACTCTCTCTAGTACCTCAATGTCCTTCTTACGATGAGAGCCCCAAAACTTTCCCAGCATGAAGGCAGCTAAGGTGGGCAAAGGTCCCCCTGGAGCAGGGGGGCCCCTCGGGCAGCTCCCCCCACTGCGTTTCTCCCGCTGTGTGCCAGGGCTCGCGCCATTAAGTACCGTCAGGAGAACCAGGAGGCGGTCGGCGGGTTCTTCTCGCAGATCGGGGAGCTGTACGTTGTGCATCACCTCTGGGGTGAGTCCCCCCAGCCCATGTCAACCCCTGGGTACCCACCCTAGGGGCTGAGGGGTTCTGGGTGCCAGCCCTGTCCCCTCCCCACAGCCTACAGGGACCTGCAGTCCCGGGCGGAGACGAGGAACGCTGCCTGGAGTAAGAGGGGCTGGGACGAGAACGTGTACTACACGAGTGAGTGTGGAACCCTGGCCCCTGTGGAGGCCCCCCTGCCTGCCCTCAGCCCCCCTGCCTGCCCTGGGGACCCCCAGCCCTCACCTCTCTCTCGTTTCCTTTTCCAGTGCCGCTGATCCGGACCATGGAGTCGCGGATTATGATTCCCCTGAAGATCTCCCCCCTGCAGTGAGCGGGGGCTGCACTGGGACGTCTGCCTGTGCCTGGGGGGTTCCCCCTGCCTACACCCCTGCTGGGGAAGGGTTGGGGTCTCTGCTCCCATGCAGCTCCCAGCCCTCCTTTCCCCCCACCCCTGCTATTTTGGGCTGCCCTGTGGGGGCTGTGAGCGGGGAGGGGAAGGGCGGGAGCCCCCCCTTCTGCAGTGGGTCCCCAAATGTGGCAGAGAATGGTGCTGCCTGGGGGGGTTGGGCAGGCTGCAGAGGTGGGGGAACTGTCTTAATTATTCCTGATGGACCCAGTGGGTGCCTTTCCTGCCAATTAAATATTTAATATGCCAAAGCCTGGCCCTCTTGGGGGGGGTTGGGGGTGTTCGGGCCCCACGCAGGGGGAGCAGACCTCCCCCAAACTGGTCTTGCCCAAGGGGCCACCCTGCACCGAAAGCCCTGCACTCATGGGTACTCTGGGAAACCAAGGTCCCTCCTGTGTGCCCGTAGTACCATTTGGCACCCTGTTTTGTGCCCCCCGCCCCAAGCCCATGAATCCCCCAGTGCCACTGGGGACCTCTAGCCAAGGGAGCCCCCGATTCCTGCAGGTACCCTTTGCACCAGGAGCCCCCACGGCCACGCGTGGAGCCGCCGCGGGGGGAGCTGCCCCCCAACAGGGCTGGTCAATGGGGCTGTGACCCCGCCCCGAACAGGACTGTCAATGGGGCCGTGGCCCCGCCCCTCAGGCCTGACCCCGCCCCAGTCGGGTTTGTCAATAGGTTTATGACCACGCCCCTTTGCCGAAGCCACGCCCCTTTGCCGAAGCCACGCCCCGTTCCCGCCCCCGCGCTCGCAGTCCGCCTGTTGGTGTGTCCGCTAGGGGGCGCTTGCAGCGGTTGCCGCTCTGTTCCGCTCTTGTTGCTTCGTTGGCGTCATTTCCGGGCGGCGCCGAGGCGGGCGGTGCGGTGAGCGGGGCCGGGGGAGCAGAGCCGGGGGCGCCCGGGGCTGAGCTGAGGGGAGGACGCGTCCCTGCGCCCCGTGTGCTGGGGATCGGGGCTCCAGGGGAGCACAGGGCCCTGGGCCTGCGGGTCTGATGGTCTCCGGAGGGGCCTGAGCCCGGTGTGGTGGGGGCCGGGGGGCCCTGAAGGGGTAGAGGCCCCTGGGCCTGTTGTCTGTGAGTCTGTGGTGGGGCTGGGAGCGGGGAGGCGCGGGGGCCTGAGGAAGAGAGCCCGGGACAGCCCCAGCCCGGGCAGCTCTGGCCCCACAGAGATGATGATTTTGCCGCTTGTCCCCCAGTCCTTGCGTGGCAGCGCTATGTCGTCAGAGTCCAGCAAGAAGAGGAAACCCAAAGTGATCCGCACGGATGGGGGCCCGCAGGAGCCCAAGCGGGGCAGGGGCGATGGCGACCAGGTAGGACCAGGGGCTGCGCACGGGCACAGCGCTGGTGTCCTGTGTTAGAATCATAGAATCAAAGAATCATATTATCTGGAAAAGCCCCTCAAGATCATTGAGTCCAACTGTTCCCCCACGCCTGTCCCTGCCCCATGTCCTGAGAACCTCATGTCCGTCTGTCCAGCCCTCCAGGGATGGTGACTCCAGCACTGCCCTGGGCAGCCTGTTCCAATGCCCCACAGCCCTTTGGGGAAGAAATTGTTCCCACATCCAACCTCAACCTCCCCTGGCGCAACTTGAGGCCGTTTCCTCTGCTCCTGGCGCTTGTTCCTGGGGAGCAGAGCCCGACCCCCCCCGCCCGGTTCCAAGCTCCTTTCAGGCAGTTCAGAGGGCGAGATCTCCCACAGTATCACAGTATCACATTATGTTCTGGATTGGAAGGGACCTCAAAAGATCATCTAGTCCAATCCCCCTGCTGGAGCAGGAACGCCTAAGTGAGGTTGCACAGGAACATGTCCAGGTGGGTCTTGAATGTCTCCAGAGAAGGAGACTCCACAACCCCCCTGGGCAGCCTGTTCCAGTGCTCTGTCACCCTTACTGAGAAGAAGTTTTTTCTCAAATTTAAGTGGAACCTCTTGTGTTCCAGCTTGATCCCATTGCCCCTTGTCCTATCATTGTTTGCCAATGAGAAGAGCCTGGCTCCATCCTCATGGCACTCACCTTTTATATATTTATAAACATTAATAAGGTCACCCCTCAGTCTCCTCTTCTCCAAACTAAAGAGACCCAGCTCCCTCAGCCTTTCCTCATAAGGGAGGTGCTCCACTCCCTTAATCATCTTGGTTGCCCTACGCTGGACCCTCTCCAGCAGTTCCTTGTCCTTCTTGAACTGAGGGGCCCAGAACTGGACACAATATTCCAGATGGGGTCTCACCAGGGCAGAGTAGAGCTCAGCTTCTTTGCTTTCCCAAGGGCTGTTCTCACACCTGCTCCTTGCTGGACTTGTTCTCCCCCTCAGAAAGGTGTGAGACCATTTCCCCAGCGACCACTCTGAATTTCTGAACCTGCTTCCACCTCCTTCAGGAAACATAGTGCTCAAGAAGCCAAAAGTTCCTCTGGAGGCACAGGGAGAGCGAACATGAGGCTGAAGGGTGCCTCTTGGGTTTGCAGGTTGCCTTAAAACACTCCCACAAGCAGCAGCGTAACTTGGGTTCAGCCAAAGCAGGGACAGGGATTGAAGCAGTAATTCCACTTCCCATCTTATCCTCTGTAGTCGTGTAGATTCACAGGTGCAGGATGGAATCCAGTTTAAATTTCTGACAGCTATATAAAAGACAACCTGAATTTCTCAGGCGTTTTAACACCTGGTGGTGTTTGTGTGTGGGATTGTTAAGCGAGTCCTCTCCCCTGTGTAGAGTCTTGGGCGTGGGATTAACAGAGAGAGTGAGGAATCAAGACCCAGCAGTTTGTGTCCCAGTGCCCTTTACAGAGCAGATGGAAGGAAGGAGCCTTAGAAGGTGCTTTCTGCCTTCACAGGATGTTCGGTACTACAGCGAGGAGTGCGAGGTGGATCTGCGTGACCCCATCAAAGACTATGAGCTCTACAGAGACACCTGCCAGGAGCTCCAGAGACTGATGGCAGAAATCCAGGAGCTGAAGAGCAGGGGCATCAAGGACAACGTAAGGAAAAGCCTCAGTTCTTGATTTAATGCGTTCTGTTCTTTGACATTTTTCCTATTAATTTGAGGGAAATGGGCACTATTTTCTGGGGAGAGTCAGGAAAATGGAACAGCCTCCATTAAATAAAGTAAAATACGATTTAGCTGAGATGTTGGTCTGGACTGAGCAGATGTTGTGCAGACTGAGTTCTTCTAAAGCACCTGACGTCTGGGCTCCTGACGGGTTGGTGGGAGAACTCTCGCTGTCCCATGGAAACCCAGCAGCCTCAGCTGTGGGTGGGGAAGGCTCGTACTGTCACTGCCCACACTACCCTCTGCATGGCAGTGTGTGCGATCAGGCTCAAACACACTAGAAAAATCACTGTAGTGAGCCTGGAAATCCATACAGGCTATTTCCAGTGAGTGACCTGTGAGTCTGGCAGCGGGAAGTTCCCTCGGAAGCCGCGGTGACATAAATCGTGGCTCCTTAGCGAAGCGCGGAGCCCCCTTTGTGACAGGACTTGCAGGAGGTGCCTGCAGCAAGAGGATTTTGTGGTGAGAGTTGTCTCTCCCACTTCAAACCATTCTCTCCGGCTTCAAACCCCTCTCTCCTGCCACTCAGGCGTCTGAGATCGATGAGCAGCGGATTCAGAGCTGCGTCCACTTCATGACCCTGAAGAAGCTGAACCGCCTGGCTCATATTCGGCTGAAGAAAGGGAGAGACCAAACTCACGAGGTGCAGAGGGGCTGGGGGGTGAGGGATACAGGGTGGGATTTAGGTGGATTGGAGATGGTGCCATTTCCACCTGGTTTATGTTTGGATATGTGGGAGGAATTAAACAGCAGCCAGGTCATGATTTTTGAATTAGAGGTTTATCAGACACTATTGCGGGGCAGCAGAAGCTGTAATTATAACGAATAATGACGGAGCGGTATCTGCTTCTGTCTTGAATATAACAGGTAGTCAGAAAGCTATGTCTCAAGAGTCTGATGTGCAGCAGGCCTGAGAAATGTGTGTAAAATTGGCCCCAAAAGTAACAGAGTTCCTGGAGAGCTTTTCCCAGTTTACAAACAACATTATTGCCCTTGTACAGCTGAGGAAACTGAGGCACGGGGATGAGAGAGGGCTTAGTCCATGTGCCTCAGTAGCTCTGCCCCATTCTGTGCCTTGTCCCCAAAATATGCTGCCTCCAGGGCGGAATCAGTTTGATGTGATGAGCATTTGCTCTCCCAGCCCTTGAAAAAGTCTTTATACACCCAAAAAATTGTTGTGTACCCTAAAACCCACCGTTGCTAGCTGGTGTAGTGTGTGGGGGTGTTTGCTGGGAGGAAGGTGACGGAGCTTCATCCCCTGCTCTGGCCGTGTCGGTATTTCAGGCAAAGCAGAAGGTCGATGCGTATCACCTGCAGCTCCAGAACCTGCTCTATGAGGTGATGCACCTGCAGAAAGAGATCACCAAGTGCCTGGAGTTCAAGTGAGTTTGGGCGGGGAGAAGAGGGAGCAATGGTGTGTCTGGGATGCGATGGAGGCCTCCAAAAGGGAGAATATTAGAAGGGCCAAAGACCAACTACAATTAATCTGTTCACTGCCATAAAAGACAATAAAATAATGTTTCTGCAACTACACGAGCAGCAAAGGGAGAGTTAAGGAGAATCTCCATCCTTTGTTGGATGCATGGAAAACACAGTGACAAAGAATGAGAAAAAGGCCAAGGTACTTAATTCCTTTTTTCCCTCAGGCTTTAATAGTGAGACCAGTTGTGTAGTTGGATTCGATGATCTTAAACGTCTTTTTCAGCCTAAACAATTCATGACTCTATGACTCCATGAAATTTTGGGATCTTTTGCCGCATCACCTGAGCCCGCTGTGGGAGGAGAGCGGCTGCTCCGGATGCCCCTGATCCTTCTGTCCTTGCAGGTCAAAACATGAGGAGATTGAGCTGGTGAGTCTGGAGGAGTTTTACAAAGAGGCCCCCCCCGAAATCAGCCGGCCTGCTGTCACCCTGGCCGAGCCCCACCAGCAGACCCTGGCCCGCCTGGACTGGGAGCTGGAGCAGCGCAAGAGGTGGGTCAGCAGTGTTTCGGTTCTGCGTCAGCCTGCTGTGCTCTCTGTGGCCCCCGGGAGCGAGCTGCGCAGCTGCTGGGTGAAGCAGTGGGTGAAAAAGGTTTAACACCCTCTTGAAATAATCAGCATGGAACAAGTGACAGATTCATTGTTTCACTGAGTCCTTGGTGTGGAGAATTGTTGTGTGTGTGGAGTTGGGCTTGGTGGGATCCTTGTTTCATAGATCAGGGGGTTTTCATTTGTGTGCCTGGTGAAAGAGAGTCCTGGGGAGCAGAGCAACCACCAGACCAGCGCAAGAGAACATTGGTGCTGGCTCTTGGGTATCAAGAGAAGAAAATTAATTGTATAGCTCCATGTTTCCCCAGCATCTGCTTGGGGGCTCCTGCAGCTGGAAACAGTGGCGCTGCTCATCATAGGGGTGATCCTGCAGGATCAGTGATTATGGACTTGTATCCCCGCTGCTGTCTTATGAGGTTACGGGCTGTCATCTTATGGGAAGAGGCTGAGGGACCTGGCGGGTTCAGCTGGAGAACAGGAGCTGAGGGGAGACCTTCTGATCTCTGAACTGCCTGAAAGGAGCTTGGAGCCAGGGGGGTCGGGCTCTGCTCCCCAGGAACAAGCGCCAGGAGCAGAGGAAACGGCCTCAAGTTGCGCCAGGGGAGGTTGAGGTTGGATGTGGGACCAATTTCTTCCCCAAAGGGCTGTGGGGCATTGGAACAGGCTGCCCAGGGCAGTGCTGGAGTCACCATCCCTGGAGGGTTGGACAGACAGACATGAGGTTCTCAGGGACATGGGTTAGCACCAGGGGTGCGTTAATGAGTGGACTCGATGCTCTTGAGGGTCTTTTCCAACCAAAACAATTCTGTGATCCAGAACGTGGTACTGCAGATGTGCCACATAGGGCAAAGTGATCCCTGTTTTATCTACTGTGCTGTGGTGTGAGGAGCAAAATCATGCCTGGCTTGGGGCCACAGCCCAGTGCTCCCATTCCTGCTTGTGCTCCTGACGCTCACCACGGTGAGGAGCTGCCTGCGCGGCGCTGATCTCCCAGGGCTGTGACAGGCGCCGATGTCCTAGTGCTGGCAGACACCTCGGTGCAGCTCCAGCCCCCATGGTCCCTTGGCTGGCACAGGCAGGGTGGGCAGCTCAGCTACTCCCCCCACTCTTGCCCCATGCAAAAAGCAAGCACGATGCAGCATCCCTGTGTTTGATAACAGCCAGTGGCTTTTTCAGCCAGGCAGCAGCCACGATCAGCCTCTGGAAAGATCTGCCTGCGTGAGCAGGGCAGCGCAGAGGAGCAGACCAGCGAGAGGTGCTGCCTGGCTCCGCTGCCTCTCCCAGACCCGTCACGTCACACCCAGCTCCTTCTGTCCCGCTTTGTGCAGCAGCCAAGGCTCCCGGACAGCTCTGCCTGCAGCACATGCTGCAGAGGAGTATCCGACCTGGAGATCTCTTGAGAGTTCTCCTTAAAAATTGTTGTTTATTGCAAATTGCATAGAGGGTGAAGATGAGCTAAGCTGAACCTGTCCTGCAGTTGCATGTTGAATTGCTGAGAAGCCTCATGATTCCCACTCACCCCATGGTATCTGGGGAACACGAGGGTTCACCTCTTGCTGCTGTCGTGGTGGGAAATATCCCCTTCAGCTGCCTTGGGAGCAGATGCTCGTAGCGCCTTGAGCACTTTCTGATGCTGGTGGGGTTGTCAGTGCCCGTCCATAACTGTCACACTGTGGAGTACTGGCCAGCAGGCCCAGGCAGTGACCGTCCCTGTGCTGGGCACTGGGGAGGTCAAACCTCGAATCCTGTGTTCAGTTTTGGGCCTGTCATGCCAAGAAAGGCCTTGAGGTGCTGGAGCGAGTTGAGAGAAGGGAATGGAGCTGGTGAGGGGCTGGAGCACAAGTGTGATGAAGCGGCTGAGGGACCTGGGGGGTTCAGCTGGAGAACAGGAGCTGAGGGGAGACCTTCTGATCTCTGAACTGCCTGAAAGGAGCTTGGAGCCAGGGGGGTCGGGCTCTGCTCCCCAGGAACAAGCGCCAGGAGCAGAGGAAACGGCCTCAAGTTGCACCAGGGGAGGTTGAGGTTGGATGTGGGAACAATTTCTTCCCCAAAGGGCATGGATTAGTGCAGGCTTGGGGTAGCAGTTGGACTCGATGCTCCTCAGGGTCTCTTCCATCTGAAATGATTCTGTAGTTCTAATTGGCTCCTTTCTGCCTCCGCTTGCCCTTGGTGTTCAGAGCTCTTTGTGTGTCACCATGTCTGAGCTCCCCTGGTTCCTGCAGTGATTTTTGCTGAGTCAGAAGAGCTGAGCCCATGACCCCCACAGACTTTGTAGCTGTGGTGTGTGGCCGTAACCGAATTCCCTCCCCTAGGCTGGCAGAGAAGTACAAGGAATGCCTGACCAGCAAGGAGAAGATCCTGAAGGAGATCGAGGTGAAGAAGGAGTATCTGAGCAGCCTCCAGCCTCGCCTCAACAGCATCATGCAGGTGCCTGAGCTCTGCAGGGAGGGGAGGTGTTTTTTGGACTGAGCTGAGGTACTGGAGATTTGAAACACTTGGGCTGATTCTGCTTTGGAGACATTTTGCTCCCAGTGAGTGTGGATGGCGGGTAAAATCTGCCTCAGCCTCGTGCCGAGACTCCTCTGGAGCCTCCTTGTTTATGCAGCAATTCCTGCAGCGCTGCGGATGGAGGAGTCATTAAACAGGCATTTCTCTGGGGAGCGATACACACTTCCAGCCCCTTGCGATTGCCTTGGGAGGAAAGAAAAGGTGAAGAAACTGGGTTAGCTGCAGATCCAGAAGTTTCCCAGCACAGGAGAACTGTGAGCTCTTCCTGGAGGGCTCACTGTGCCCATGGCAGCATTTCACCCCATGCTGCGGGGCTGATTTCCAGTCCCCCACCTGCCAGCTTGGGGTGAAGGAGAAGTTGTGGAGGATGAATTATCCTGTTCCTGGTGATAACCGTTCTCCCTCTTGTCCTCTCAGGCCTCCCTGCCTGTGCAGGAGTATCTCTTCATGCCTTTCGACCAGGCACACAAGCAGTACGAGACAGCCCGGCATCTCCCACCACCGCTCTACGTTCTCTTTGTTCAAGCCAGCGCCTACGGGCAGGCCTGCGGTAAGCGCAGTCCTCTGTGACCCCGTGGGGGGCTGTCATTACTCATTGCTCCCCCCTGGGCCAAATTTCACTCCTGCTTGCAGAAAACCCTGCTTTGGAGACACTTTGGGAGGTCCTTTTTGTCCCTGCTGCTTTGCTGCCGGATTCCGCTGAGCCCAGAGCAGCGGGGTGGCCTCAGGGCCAGCGCAGTGAGGCAGCAGCACTCGAAACCGTGTTTGCTCAGCTCCCTTGCTGGGAAAAAACTGCTTGGAAAGCTCGCTTCCTGCCTCTGCCACCCTTCTCAAGGGCAGCAGGGACATTGCTGCGAGCTGGCTCGATGCTGACGCGGCCTCCCAAGACCTGTCACCCATGAGGTGGGTGCTGCGCTGTGCCACCCACGGCAGTGGTGGCTCCAGAGCAGGCAGTACCTCTGCTTGCCCTCACAGAGGCCTTTCCCCGCTCCTCACCCAAAACCTTTCCCATTCCAGAGGCTTTTTGAAGCCCCTCCCAAATCAGGAAGGATTTCCCGGTGTGGCTCGGGATCCCCGGGCTGTTTGCAGCTCCTGCATGGAGAGGGCTGTAGCACAGGGTGAGAGCTGCAGTGCTACCTGCTCTGAAGTTGCTCCAGGAGTGGGGCAGGTGATGGGAGTGTGGAAGGACCACGCTGTGCCACTTGGCCACACCAAATCCCTGCTGATGACCCACAGCCCTGGTGACCCAGCTCCTCGCTCCCCGTTTGTGCCAACCCCAGCCCCTTTTGGCTCTTGATAAAGATTTGGCCTTTACAGTTTCCAGGGCCAGTCCCTCCAAACCCAGCGTTTTCCCTCCTCTGAGCCCGTCCTATCCAGAGATCCAGCCCTACGGTGCCCCCACGGAGCCTTTTGACAACCACCCCTTCCCGCTGACCCTTCGTTTGAGCCTCCTCTGCCGTGGGGCTCTGCCTCATGCGGCCATGCAGCGGGAGTTTTCTGGGACAGGGCTGCTTCTGACTCCTCTCCGGTACAGAAGTGGGGTTTGTAGCTTAGTTTTCATGTCTCCTCTGTAGATAAGAAGCTCATGGTGGCCATTGAGGGGAGTGTCGAGGAAGCCAAAGCGCTGTACAAGCCTCCCGAGGACTCGCAGGGTGAGCTGGGGAGTGTTGGCACTGCGGGCAGACGAGTCGGGGGGAGAAGCGGGTGGGTTCTGAGGTGGAAATGGCACAGTGCCTGGTGTCTGCACCGCTGGTCCGCTCTGTCCCCAAGTCCTCCTTCCTGAGAGGTGTTCACAGCCTGTTGGAGTGACCCCTGGTGCTGGGGGAACGTTCCTGTGCGTCTGCATCCTGCTAGGGCCCTGCTTTTGGGGGGATGGTGCTGTCTGGGGGGGCTGTGGCCTTGGGGAAGGGGCTGGTGGTCCTGCTGGGTTTGGGGAAGCTGCAGAGCCCTGGGCAGTCCCCACTTACACCCCTCTTGTTGTGCAGATGACGAAAGTGATTCGGACGCAGAGGAGGAGCAGACCACGGTAAGGGACACCGCAGTTTTCTCCCAACACCTTATCGTTGGCAAAACAATCTGTGCCTGCTAACTGGGGGAGGTGCTGGGGAAACTGGGCTTGAGCAGGTCTGAGCATTAGTCCCTCCACTCTGTGAGCGTGTCTGTGGGTGCACTGAAATTAAATCCAGATGTTTCTTGGGAGCAGACAGATGCCGTTTTCAGTTTCTGTCCCAAATGTAGTAGAACCAGAGTACAAATCTGTCCTGCTCCCGTCCCACTGCACTCACATCCCTCTCAGCTCCCCAGCTGGAGCTGTTCCACTTTGTATAAATAGCCTCGGGCTGGAGGCTGCATCCAGTGGGGAGGGACATTTGTGTGTCCGGTAGGGAGGGACGTTTGTCTGTCCCCCTCCCATCTGCCAAAAGCCTCGAGCTGGGCTCTGCACATGGGGCTGCTCAGTGCTCCCTCGGGGCAGTGTTTGAGTCCTACAGGTTGTAGCTTTGGGTGCTGGGGAGAGGCTGTAGGTGCTGGGGAGAAGCTGTGTGTACTGGTGAGAGGCGTTAGGCACTGGCTGCCCCCAGCATCAACGCCTGGGGCAAGGTCTGTGCCACCAATCCCCACCACCCTGCAGCTGCACCTGGTGTTTTCGAGTGTTGCTGTGAAGAAGGGCAAAGGGAAGGGCCTCAGGTTCTGCGCCTTGCCATGAGGAAGCTTTTAGGGGCAGCAGGTGCTTGGCCTCATCTTACAGGGATGGGGATGCTCCTGGGAGCTGAAGGAACGATAAGAACTGGAGTGACTTTGTCCTTGCCCCTCCCCAGGGCTGCTCCGTGGTCATGGTGCTGGGGAACTGGACTGGAAGAGCGGTGGGAGGAACTCGGGGTCTGTGGGTTGCCAAGGAGCAGGAGAAGGGTCTCACCCCTCTGTTTTTCCCCCCAGAAGCGGCGCAGACCCACCCTGGGTGTGCAGCTGGATGACAAGCGCAAGGAGATGCTCAAGCGACACCCCTTGTCCGTCACCATCGACCTCAAGTGCAAGGGTAAGTGGGCCCTGGTGGCCTGTGGCAGATGGCACGTGAGGATGGGTGACAGCAGGTCAGGGAGGAACCTGGCAGCAGCTTGGGGTCCACAGGGACAGCTTGGGGTGCGGAGAGGCTTTCCTGCCCTTGGCCCAGCTGCGCCGGCAGGGAGGAGCGTGACTTCCAGGGGACACTGAACAGCAGCTCTGGCTCCTGGAGCTCCTCTCGCCCCCGTGGGTGGGGTGACCTTGCTCTGAAGCTTCTTCCGTCTACTTGAGAGCTTTTCTGTTTTGTGCTGGGGTCTTGGGCCTGACAGATCCAGCCTGGCAAATGCTGGTGGGACAGTGTAAGAGGTTATAGGACATGGATTGCCAGTTCCTCTCTGCCCAGTCTTTTGTTGTCGAAGCAGAGGGACGTGTATATCTCCCTCTGCAGAGAGCGGATAGCAATGTTGTCTCTCCTCTATTGGCGCAGATGACAACGTCCTTCACCTGACCTTCTATTACCTGATGAACCTCAATGTCATGACAGTGAAAGCCAAGGTGACCACTGCCGTTGAGATGACAACAGCCGTCAGCGCTGGGTGAGGAGAGACCCGTGGGCACCGAGCGCAGAGCTTGCTGGGCACCGACCCCTCTGCATGCCAGGAACACCATCCCCTGGTGTCCCCCATCCTCTGCTCAGAGTGACCTGCTGGCAGAGTGATGTAGTGCCAAGGGCAGCACATGGTGACAATGTACCCCTGTGCCCAGTGAGTTGAGGCACTCCACACCCAGCTATTGCTCCTGGTGGGTGAGGTTTTAACCTCAGTTCCTCACTGTGATGCACTTGGGGGCCTTGATGCAGAGCTGCAGTGTCAAAACGGTGTCCTGACTTGTCCCTTGGTGGCTAAAGGAGACCCCGGAGAGCACAGCTCCGTCTCTGCTTCTGGGAGGGCTTTACCTGGTGCATCCTCGACCCTGCAGAATCCTCCCCCTCAGCCCCAGGGCTGTTCCAGGAGCCCACCCAGGCAGCACCCTCCTCCTTAGGATGAGAGGAAACAGCCTCAGGTTGCACCAGGGGAGGCTGAGGTTGGATGTTGGGAACAATTTCTTCCCCAAAGGGCTGTGGGGCATTGGAACAGGCTGCCCAGGGCAGTGCTGGAGTCACCATCCCTGGAGGGCTGGACAGACGGACATGAGGTTCTCGGGGACATGGGGCATTGCCAGGGGTGGGGGAATGGTTGGACTCAATGGTCTTCAGGGTGCCTCCAACCGAAACGCTTCTATGATTCCTCCTCCTCTCCCTTTGTTGTGACAAGCCAGGGGCCGGGAGGTTGGGAACCTCTCAGGGGAACAGTCCTGGACTGGTTGGGGGCTGGGACAGAACCTCTCCTCTTGTCACCTTCAGCGGCCAAACTGCCTCATCCCACCCGCAGCCCGTGCCGGCAGCTCCCTTCACCCGCTCGCTCTGCAGGTCACCTTGTCCTGAGCACTGCAGCTGCCTCTCCATGAGCTCCCCAGGGGCCGCTGGAGCCTGGTTGATGTGAGGAATCGCTGAACTGGCAGCTGCGAGCGCCTGCCCAGGGAGCTCCTGTCAGCTGCCAGCTCTCTGGTCACAATTCCACAGCCATGAGGGGCTGCCTGAGGCAGAAGGAGGTGGGAGAGGCTGTGCCTGGGCCACCTTCAGGCAAGTGCTGCCTCCCAGCCTGGCCCATTTGAGGCCTCCTAGTCCCCTTGGGGTTCCCTTTTCCCCCTACCTGTCCCAAACCCTCCATGAGAGCAGCTGGAGTGTCCCCAGCGTTCCTGCGCAAGGTGCTCCCTCCCTCACAGCTCCCTTGGCTGCATTTCCCCAAACCCGTGAAGCTCTGGCTTGAGCCAAACCCCAGATCCCCCAGCCCTACAGCTTGATTGAGCTTGTGAGTACAATCAGACTCGAGGAATTTTATTTCATTAAGCAGAATTCCTCTGCTTAAGCTTGTTGGGTGGCACACAGCCATCGGGCCATGTGCTGGCGGTGTCCTCTCCATCCACACCTGCAGGTTTTGGAGTTCACACGCTGGAGTGTTTCTGGTCTCAAAACCCAACTTATGGAGCTCATAATCCACATCTCTGGGCTCAGAGCCTAGTAGTGGCCACCCCAGAGAGACATGGAGCCCAGGCTGCTGATTAGTTGATTAATTGGTCTCTCCCCTCCTCCTGCCAGCGACCTGCTCTCCCCAGACTCCGTCCTCAACTGCCTCTATCCAGGAGACCACGGGAGGAAAACGCCCAACCCGGCCAACCAGTTCCAGTTTGATAAAGTGGGGTGAGTGGGGCTGTCCCCCCACATCTGGGGTGGCTTTGTCCTTGTTGGGAAGGGCTCGGGGAGCTGCTGTCCTGCCCATCAGCAGCAGCTGGGCTCACTGGGCATGGCTTGGGGTGCAGACAAAGCGCCTACTCACTCTGGCTGCCTGGTGGGGAGACACGGGAACACTCTGGGGTGATGTGACTATTCTTCATTGTCCCCACAGCATCCTGACCTTGAGCGACTACGTGACAGAGCTGGGGCACCCCTACGTGTGGGTGCAGAAGCTGGGCGGCCTCCATTTCCCCAAGGATCAGCCTCAGGCATGTCTCACCCCTCCCCACACCCCTAGATGTCAAGCTGGGGTTTAGAGAGGTTTTGGGGGCAGTTGTGTCCTGTCCCATCCCCCCTAGTGGCACCAGCTACCCCCAAACCACGATGCACCCTTGGCTGGGACAGGTTCAGCTGAGGTGAACTGTGCAGCGGGGCCACTCCAGCGTATTTTCTCTCCCATGTGTGGTAGTCTGAGCCCTGTCACGGGCACTGAGCAGCCACCAGAGCGTGTCCCTGTCCCTATGGCTGGCTGGGGTGGCTCTGGGAGCGTGAGGTCCCCAGCAAGAGCCCAGAGGCTGGTGAAATGGTGACGGTCCCTCCTGCCCACAGCACGCAGTCACTGCGGACAACGCGCTGAGCGCCAGCCACATGGAGCTGACGGTGAAGCTGCTGCGCTCGAGGCTGCAGTCCCGCCTGGCTCTGCACAAGCAGTTTGCGTCGCTCGGTGAGTGCCTGGGGACAGGGCATGCGGTGACAGGGTCCTCTGGTGCAGGAGCTGATTGGTGTCACCTTTAGTGGGGTGCCGCAGATCTGCGGTGCTACCCACAGTGTTCCCATTTGTTCCCTCTGTCCTTAGCAGGCGCGGAGCTGTAAGGGCTGCCCAGTTTTGGGTGGGAGGGGAAGGCTGGGCCCCCCTGCTTGCTAGCACCCCCTTGGGAATTGATTTAGGCTGTGTTGTGAGGTGAACCACACAACCATGGATGTTGTGCGCCCGTCGAGAGGGCCAGGCGCATGCTGCCAAGGCTGTGGGCTCCAATGGAATCGCAGCTGAGGCCACCGCTGCTCCTCTCTGGGCACCTAATGGAGGTGTCGGGAGGATAACGATGTCCTCAGGTTCTGCTTTTGGAGCATCGCTGCCTATGAGCTAGTGACAAGCTCTGTCCCCAGCCTTCCCCTTGTCCTTGGTTTCAGAGCACGGTGTTGTGCCAGTCTCCAGTGAGTGCCAGCATCTCTTCCCCACCAAGATCGTCTCGCGCCTGGTGAAGTGGACTGCCATGACCTATGAGGACTACGCGGTAGGTGCCAAGCGCGAGGCCATATCCCTTACAGCTCCCGCGTGGTGCTGGCGGCTGCTCACTCATCCTCTCATCCCTCCTGGCAGGAGCTGCCCTACACTAAAGACGTGATTGAGGCCGGCTTGGCTGAAGACACTCACCTCTACTACATGGCTCTGATCGAAAGGGGAACAGGTAGGTGTGATTCCTTCCCCTGGCAGTCACTGATTCCCACACTGGACACCTCCAGGGCAGCTTCTGGGGGTCTTCATGGATCATCTCTTTGTTTGGAGGTCCCATGGGCTGTGGGTGATGTTTTCCTCATGACAAGACAGACCTTGAGGTGCTGGAGCAAGTTGAGAGAAGGGAACAGAGCTGGTGAGGGGCTGGAGCACAAGTGTGATGGAGCGGCTGAGGGACCTGGGGGTTCAGCTGGAGAACAGGAGCTGAGGGGAGACCTTCTGATCTCTGAACTGCCTGAAAGGAGCTTGGAGCCAGGGGGGTCGGGCTCTGCTCCCCAGGAACAAGCGCCAGGAGCAGAGGAAACGGCCTCAAGTTGCACCAGGGGAGATTGAGGTTGGATGTGGGACCAATTTCTTCCCCAAAGGGCTGTGGGGCATTGGAACAGGCTGCCCAGGGCAGTGCTGGAGTCACCATCCCTGGAGGGCTGGACAGACGGACATGAGGTTCTCAGGACATGGGGCACTGCCAGGGGTGGGTTATGGTTGGACTCCATGATCTTGAGGGGCTTTTCCAACCAAAATGATTCTGTGATTCTCCCTGTCTCTGCTCAGCCAAGCTCCAGGCCGCCGTGGTGCTCAACCCCGGTTATGCCACGCTGCCGCCCGTCTTCAGCCTGTGCCTCAACTGGAAAGGAGAGCGGAACAGCAGCAATGATGACAACATTCGGGTAACCCAGGGTGCCGGGAGAGGAGGCTGGAGGACCATTGGCTTTTGAGGGGTGTCCCCAGCAGTTCAGAATCCATAATAAATGAGCTGTTGGGGTGAGCTGGTGGCCAGGCCACCTGCCAAAGGCAGCAGCGGGTCTTGGGTGGGCAGAGCACAGACCTAAACCTGCCAATTCCTCTGGCAGGCCATGGAGAGTGAGGTCAATGTCAACTACAAGGAGCTGTGGGGGCCCAAGCCAGGGTACCAGCTCCTCACCAACCAGCTGCAGCGCCTGTGCATGGTGCTGGACGTCTACCTGGAGACCGAGCCGCATGACCCCAGCGTGGAGGGGCCCAAGGAGTTTCCCCAGGAGAAGATGTGTCTGCGCCTCGTCAAGTGAGAGCCTGGGGGAACCCGGGGCAAGTGTGAGGGGTGATGTGGGGTGTGAGGGTGCTGTCAGGGACTCTGGTGGCACTACTGTCCCCTAGAACATGGCACTATGTGCCCTAGTGCCTCTTCTTTAGCTGCCTAAGGGGCTCTGCCTCCTACAGTGGGGCTGTACCCCAGGACCAGGCCCTTTGTGTGGGTGCCAGGGGCTTCCTGCCCCCTGGCTTAGACCCCCATGCCAAGAAAAGCCTTGAGGTGCTGGAGTGAGTTGAGAGAAGGGAATGGAGCTGGTGAGGGGCTGGAGCACAAGTGTGATGGAGCGGCTGAGGGACCTGGAGGTTCAGCTGGAGAACAGGAGCTGAGGGGAGACCTTCTGATCTCTGAACTGCCTGAAAGGAGCTTGGAGCCAGGGGGGTCGGGCTCTGCTCCCCAGGAACAAGCACCAGGAGCAGAGGAAACGGCCTCAAGTTGCGCCAGGGCAGGTTGAGGTTGGATCTGGGAATAATTTCTTCCCCAAAGGGCTGTGGGGCATTGGAACAGGCTGCCCAGGGCAGTGCTGGAGTCACCATCCCTGGAGGGCTGGACAGACAGACATGAGGTTCTCAGGACATGGGGCAGTGCCAGCGATGGGTTATGATTGGACTCAATGGTTTTGAGGGTCTTTTCCAACCAAAATGCTTCTGTGATTCTCCCTTTCCAGGGGCCCCATGCGCCTGAAGCCCTTCAAGTTCAATCACCCCCAGGGCTTCTTCAGCCATCGCTGAGCATTGTCTTGTCCGTGTGGAGGAGTGTCTCCATCCCACCATTTCAGTTCTTTTTCTGAGGTTTTGTGTTTCATTTGAAGGTTTTGTAGCCACTTTGGCTTTGGATTAAATATTGAATTGATGGAAAAGCCTGTGGTGCCCCATCTGTGCAGGGGCTGTGATGGTGGGACAGGGTAGGACAAGGGGTGATGGTTTTAAACTAAAGGAGGAAGATTCAGGCCGGACATGAGGAAGAAATTGTTGCCCTGAGGGTGGTGAGAGCCTGGCCCAGGTTGGGCAGAGAGGTGGTGGCTGAACCATCCCTGGAGACATCCCAGGCCAGGCTGGACGGGGCTCTGAGCACCCTGAGCTGGTGCAGATGTCCCTGTCATGGCAGGGGGGGCACTGGGGGAGCTGGGGAGGCCCTTCAACACAAACTGTTCTGTGATACTATGACCAGGGGGGCTGCAATGAGCCCTGGTTCCCCCTCTCTGGGCTCTGGCAGCATCTTGTTGCTGAGAGGACCCGTCTCCTTGCCCGGGGTGCTACTGCCTTCTGCCCGCCCCCCCAGGCCCTCGGGACTGTGGAGCTGAGATGGCTAAAAACTGAAATAGCTCAAAACTGAAATACCTAAAAATAGCCCTGTTCCAGAGCCCGCACTGCAGGCCCAGCCCATCCTGCCCGTGCTGGCCGCTGACTCAGCACAAACCACGCAGCAAGGAGGGGAACTTTGCCGCGTCCAGGGCTGGCGGGGGGAGCAGGGACGTGTCCTGTGCCAGGGCTCGGCGTTTGCAGGGGGAACCCTGGGGAAAGTGCCCCCTCCCCAGCTCTTCCCCACAGCAAGTCCTGTCCCATAGCCAGGGTGACAGAGCTGGGGCTCTGTTCCTACTCTCAAAATCTTCATCCCTTCTGGTCACCACCAGCTGCTTCTCCCCCAGGGGCGATTTCTCCCTGGGGGGTTGCTGACAGTCCCTCTCCCCAGCTTTTAGGCCGCGATGCTGCAGCTCAGGGCTGTGTCGCAGCCCTCGGGTTAGTCTGGGCCCTGCCAGCCCCTGGGGAGCCGCGCTTATCCAGGGAAGGAAGGGAAAAAAAGCCAATCCACTAAAATGTTTTGCATGGTGGCGTGGGAGGAGCTGGGCCTGTTCCCAGCCCCCGTGCAGGCAGGACACGAGGAATCAGCTCCTTTGTGCCTGCCCAGTGGGCTGGAAAACCCTGTGTCACCCCCCAGTGCTGGTGACACCTGCCAGTGCCCCCCTGGCCCAGCTTTCCTGCCCCTCTGCACCATCTCTCCCCACCCAGAGCAGCAGAAGCGGAGCCAGGGTGTCTCCATAAGCACTTTATTTGGTTATTGCACAGAAAGCAAGTAACAGTGGGCTGAGGTTCCTGGTGCTCCGTGTGTGTGAAGGTCCCCACAGCACCCGGGCTGGCTGCAGCCTGAGTCACCACTTGGGGGGACAATCGTCACCCCCAGGACCCTGCCAGCCCCCGTCCCAAGCAGCTAGAGCTCTGCGTCAATCCATCGATTGCACATACGTTAAATAAATGCACTTAGAGGAGAAGGGCGCTAGGTTCCCCTGGGGGCTCTTCTCCTGGGTTAGAATTCAAGTGTTGAGGTGTGGAAATCACGTTCTGCGGGGGGAGCCGGGCTGGGAGGGCTGCGTCTCACAAACATATTGCTAAGGGAAAGCCCGGCCTGGGGGGTTGTCCCCACCCTGGGGGTACCGGAGCAGCCCCTGCACCCAGAGGGGCTCCACTCACTTCTTCCCCGGCTCTGAGGCTTTGCTCTCCTTGCTGGGGGGCTCAGCCTTGGGGGGCTCTTTACTGGCTTTGGTCTCATCTTTGGGTTTCGCTTTAGCTTTGGGCTCTTCCACCTTCTCCTTCTTGGGCTCCTCCACCTTCTCCTTCTTGGGCTCCTCCACCTTCTCTTTCTTGGGCTCCTCCACCTTCTCTTTCTTGGGCTCCTCCACCTTCTCTTTCTTGGGCTCCTCCACCTTCTCTTTCTTGGGCTCCTCCACCTTCTCCTTCTTGGCTTCCTCTACTTTCTTGGGCTCCTCCACCTTCTCCTTCTTCGGTTCCTCCACCTTCTTCTTGGGCTCCTCCACCTTCTCCTTCTTCGGTTCCTCCACCTTCTTCTTGGGCTCCTCCACCTTCTCCTCAGCTTTTGGCTTCTCAGCCACTTTGCCAACCTCCTGCTGAGGTTTTGGTGGAACCTCCTTCTCAGCCTTTCCTTCTTCCGCAGGTTTGGGGCCTGGCTTGGTTGGCTCCTTCACCTGCGGGGCTGGAGGCTCTGGCGCAGCAGCCACCTTCTCCTTGGGCTTCTCCTCCACCTTGGCTGGGACGTCCTTCTTGGGAGCTTCCTCTTTCCTGCCCTCCTCTGCTCCGGGCTTGGAGGGAGCCTTCACCTCCTTGGGCTGCTCTTCCTTCACAGGGGCTTTCGGCTCTTTTGGAGGGGAGGGGGTGGGCTCCTTGGCCGGGGCCGCTTCCTTCTGTGGGGACTTGGCCTCCTCCTTCAGAGGAGATTTGACTTTCTCAGGGGACTTCACAGTTGGGGTTTTGGCCTCCTCTTTAGAGGGGGTTGGAGGTTTCTCAGGGGACTTCACAGCTGGGGTCTTGGCCTCCTCTTTAGAGGGGGTTGGAGGTTTCTCAGGGGACTTCACAGCTGGGGTCTTGGCCTCTTCTTTAGAGGGGGTTGGGGGTTTCTCTGGGGATTTGACAGATGGAGTTTTGACCTCCTCTTTTGAGGGGGTTGCAGGTTTCTCTGGGGACTTCACTGTTGGGGTTCTGGCCTCCTCCTTTGAGGGAACTGGGAGCTTTTCTGGGGATTTGACAGCTGGAGTCTTTGCCTCTTCTTTTGAGGGAGTTGGGGGTTTCTCTGGAGACTTTGCAGCTGGGCTCTTGGCCTCCTCCTTTGAGGGGGTTGCAGGTTTCTCTGGGGACTTTGCAGCTGGGCTCTTGGCCTCCTCCTTTGAGGGGGTTGCAGGTTTCTCTGGGGACTTCACGACTGGGGTCTTGGCCTCCTCCTTTGAGGGGGTTGGTGGCTTCTCTGGGGACTTGACAGCTGGGGTCTTGGCCTCCTCCTTTGAGGGGGACTTCGGTTTCTCTGGGGACTTGACCTCCTCTTTTGCAGGAGACTTGGCCTCCTCTTCTTCACCCTCTGCTTCAGCTTTCTCCTCTTCTTCACCCTCTGCTTCAGCTTTCTCCTCTTCTTCACCCTCTGCTTCAGCTTTCTCCTCTTCAGCTTCTTTCTCAGCCTCATCCTCCTCTGTGACCTCCTCGGTCACCTGGATTTCCTCTGTCTGTTCCTCCACAATCACCGTCTCCTTCTCAGATTTTTCCACCACTTTGATCTTCTCCTCACTCTTCACCTTGATGTTGGTGGTGATACTGGGAGCCTTGGGGACCACCTCGGGGAAGGAGAGCATCCCAATGCCAGTCTCAATCCGATATTCCTCCCCTTCCAAGAGCTTCCTACCAGGAAGAGACCAGAGCAGGACAATCAATCACTGCTTCTCACCCAGCTCAGGCCTCCTCCCATGGCCAGGAGCTGCCAGCCATGCCCTGCAGCTCCATCTCCATCAAGGAGCATCCACTGGGACACCAGCACTGGGACCTGGTTGAGACCCTCCCACCTTCCACTCATTTCCCCCCTACCTATAGGCAGCAATCTCGATGTCCAGGGCCATTTTGACATTGAGCAGATCCTGGTACTCCCGGAGCTGAGCTGCCATCTCCCACTTGGTGTTCCTCAGCTCACTGTCAAGCTGCTGGATGGTTTCCTGCAGTGAACAGAGCAACTGGTGATGTGGGGGTCCAGTCCCAAGGGGCAGAGGGACACTGAGACACCCCTAAACGGTCCCCTGGAGGGACACTGTGGTATCCTCAGAGAGCGGTCGGCAGACACAGAGGGAAGAGGACACATTCAGGAGCTGTTTCAGCGTGTCCAGTTCAGTGAGAGGACCTGCAGGAGTTCCTCAGATGAGAGCTGCCCTCCTGTCAGCTGAGCTCCTTCCAGCAGGGACAAGCTGTGGAGACGTCCTAGGACTTGGATGACTCTGGTGGCCACCAAACCCCACCCTGAGGCTGATGGGGCATCACCCAGGGGACAGGGTTTCAGCCCCTGGCCACCACTCGGTGCAGCAATTCCCAGCTCTGGGACACAAGCCACAGCCTGAGCCATGGGCACAGTTTGGTGGCGGTTGTGACCAATGTCATGGGCAGCTCTAAGCCAGGCAGAGAGGTGGGACAGCTCGATCATGGGTGGGGGACACAACAGCCCCGATGCAACCTCAGGCTCTATGTACCTGATCACCAGGAGCTGGGGAAGGCTGGGTCTAGACACAACTCTGAGTATTTGCCACTGGTTGTCACCACCTTTGAAGCCAAAGCACCAGCTCTGCTCCTCCCCAGCAGCTGGATGGTCCCTCCCCACCAGATGCTAGCTGGAATGCTGCCCACTGCTTCATCTTACCTGGTAGGACAGGACATCTGCATGATGGCGCTCCTCCGAGTCCTGCCTCTGCCTCTCCAGTGACTCCTGTGTCCCTTTGAGGGCCTCGAGCTCCGTGGTCTTGGCCTGGAGCTGGCGCCGGTACTCACTGATCTCCTCCTGGGCCAAGCGGATGGCATCTGTGTTCACCTTGGCAACCTCCGAGAGCTTGTCCAGCCTCACTGCAATGAGAGAGAGGAGAAGTTGCAGGGAGGGGGGATGCTGCAGCCTCCCCTTCTCGGGGAACCTTCTGTCCTTCAAGACTGCTCATCCTGCGTGTCCTCTGCAGAGCCAGCCTGGCGGGGCTCCCTGGCTGCACCAGCTTCACCGGTCCTCGCTCTGCCTGTGCCAGGAAGGTGAAGGTGCCCGGGCAGGATGGGCCGGGTGGGTGTTTTCCCCATCCTGGCGTTTTTCCAGTGCAAACCTGCACTGCAAACCCCCCTCTCCCCTGCCACAACCCCCATGACCTCCAGAGCTCCCGCTCCCCCCCGCCACTGCCTTGCCACGCCCAGCTGCGGCCGGACGCACCTTCCCGAGCTGGGGGAGGGGGGTGGAATTTGCCGCAGACCCGCGGGGAACCAGAGGGGACAGGGTGGGGATTGGGGACAAACCCCGCGGCTCCCGGCGCCCCCGGGACAGCGCGGCCGTGGGGCGGCGCCCGGCGCTGTCCACGGTGCTGAACTGCCGCTGTCCACGGTGCTGAACCCCGCCGTGTGCTGAGCCCCGCGGGGCCGATTCCCCCCCCCGGTACCGTAGTGCCCCACCCAGCAGGGCAGCACGGACACTCCTGCTCCCACCTCCCGCGTCATGGCTGCGGCACTCCCCCTTCCGCTGTACTTCCCCCGCAACGCACCGCAAACCCTCCTGGCCTCGCTGCAGTGGGGAGGGACGGGCGGGACACCCTGAAGAGTTAGGAGTGTCCGACACCCCGAAAAGTTGAGGGATTCCGGTGCAATGACCATGCCAAAACGCATTGCGGGGCGCGGGGGGGACTCATCAGTACACCCAGAGACAGCGAGAGCTGGTGGCAGGGGTGTGGTTACTGAAATGTCCTCCCGGAGCACAGTATATATGGGGGGGACCCTGCTTCCCTGCTCCCCCTGGGCAGGATACCCTAACGCTCTCCCAGACTACAGTATAGAAGAATGGGGTCCCTGTTCCCCCCCGGGCGTGAGTTACCCTTAACGCTCTTCCAGAGCACAGTATATATGGGGGCTTCTCTGCACTCCCCGCGGCGCGGCCGCTCTAACGCCCTCCCGGAGCGCGGCAGCCCCGGGGAGAGGTGGGGGGACCAGCCGGCAGAGCCCTCCGCGGGGTGCGGGGGGAGACGACTCACCGCGGAACCACTCCTCGGCCTGGAGTGTGCTGCGGGCCGCCGTGCCCTCCAGCTGGGCGCGCAGGTCGCGGAGGGCGGCGGTGACACCGGGGCGCAGGGCGGCGGGAGGCTCGGCGGGCGCCTCGGGGCGGGCTCCCCGCAGCAGCGCTCCCACCTCTGCCCGGTGCTGCCGCCGCAGCAGCTCCGCCTCCTCCCGCAGGGCTCGGGCTCGCTCCTCCAGCGGCCCCCGCGCCCGTTCCTCCTGCGCGGAGCGCTGGGCCAGCCCGCGGGCCGCCGCCTCCAGCTCGCTTCGCTGCCGGGCTTCCTCCTCCAGCCGCCCCCGGAGCGCGGCCACGTCCTCGGCCAGGCGGGATCGCTCCAGCCGCAGCTGCCCCTTCTCGGCGCCCAGCCGCAGGACGGTCCCCCGCATGTCGCGCAGCTCCCGCGCATACAGCTCGCCCATGGCCGAGCGTCCCGCCTGCTGCTGCCGCAGCGCCGCCGCCTCGGCCGCCAGCGCCCGGTTCTGCTGCTCCAGCGCCCGCACCCGCTCGATGTAGCCGGCGAAACGATCGTTCAGCACCTGCAGCAGCTCCTTCTCGTTCCGCGCCCGCGTTTCGCCGTTCAGCGAGTCCAGGCTCTCGGTGGAGGATGCGGCCGCGCTACCTCCGCCAGCCCCCGCGCCCCGAGCCCGCCCCACCACCGGGCTCGGCCACGAGTAGAAGCCGCTGGAGGCGGCGGAGCGCGGGGCAACGCGGCCCGGCTCCTTGCGGAGCCCCCCCGGGGGCCCCAGCAGTGTCTCCAGCATCAGGCTCATGGTGACCCCCACCCTCGCTGCGGCAACGCAGCCGCCGCCCGCTTTATAGGGCTCGGTGCGGCCGCTCCGCCCCGACACCGGCCACGGGGATGGGCACCGGTGCCGGCACCGCCCTGCGCCGCAGCCTCGAGGTGGGGGGGAACCCCACGGCCACTCCCCGGGTAGGGAGCTGGGACCTTTGATGAGGAGCGGGGAACATCCGAGAAGGGAGTGGGGACCCTTCGAGAAGAGAGCGGGACCCCCGGGAATAGAAGAAAGGGACCCTCGGGAAGGGAACGGGACCCTCAGGAATAAAGAACGGGACCTCCGAGAATAGAGGGCTGGACGCCCGTGAAGGGAACGGGACCCCTGGGAAGGGAGAGGGGACCCCGGGAAGAAAGAACAGGACTCCCGGGAAGGGAACGGGAGCCTCTGGAAGAGGACGAGACCCCCGGGGAACAGAGAACGGGACCCTCGGTAGGGGAGCCGGAACCCTCAGGAATAAAGAACGGCATCCCCGGGAAGGCAACAAGACCCCCGGAGAACAGAGAACGGGCACCCCGGGAAGAGAGCGGGGACCCTCCCCCCCGGAAGAAAGGACGGGACACCCAGGAATAAAGAACAGGACCCCTGGGAAGGGAACGAGAGCCCTAGGGAACAGAGAACGGGACCACCCAGGGCAGAGCGGGGCTCGTCCCGGGGTGAAGGAGGGTGGGAGCCCCCCGGGGGACACAGACATCCCCTCCCCGGGCGGGATGCCAGGGCAGGGACCCTGGAGGGGATCAGTCCCCAGACCCCCCAGTTGGTGGCCCCCCGGGGGTCGCGCACTGCCGGAGTCCCGCTGGCTGGGGGTCCTGGACACCCCGCAGGGTCCCGGGGGCTCCGGGCAGGGGGGTCACCTCGCCCCCCTCCACCTGCCCTTGGAGGGGGGCTCAGCCCAGCCAATCAGAACTGGCAAGTAGCCTGGCCGGTCAGCGCATCCAGAGCAGCTGGCCAATCAGCACAGCCGCAGCCCGCCAATGAGCACGCATAGAGCTCAGCCAGTCAGCAGGTACCGTCATCAGCAGCCAGCTCCACAGAGCTCAGCCAATCGGTAGCCAGGTACATGCAGCTCAGCCAATCAGCATGCTGCTGGCGGGGCTCCCGGCCGCGGCCCCCCGGTGCACCCCGGTGCGTGCCGGGATGGAGGGGGACGCGCTGTGCCCCGGTGCGTGCCGGGATGGAGGGGGACCCGCTGCGCCCCGGTGCGCCCCGGGATGGAGGGGGACCCGCTGTGCCCCGGTGCGCCCCGGGATGGAGGGGGACCCGCTGTGCCCCGGTGCGTGCCGGGATGGAGGGGGACCCACTGTGCCCCGGTGCGCCCCGAGATGGAGGGGGACGCGCTGTGCCCCGGTGCGTGCCGGGATGGAGGGGGACGCGCTGTGCCCCGGTGCGTGCCGGGATGGAGGGGGACCCGCTGCGCCCCGGTGCGCCCCGGGATGGAGGGGGACCCCCGCTGCGCCCCGGTGCGTGCCGGGATGGAGGGGGACGCGCTGTGCCCCGGTGCGTGCCGGGATGGAGGGGGACCCGCTGTGCCCCGGTGCGCCCCGGGATGGAGGGGGACCCGCTGTCCCCGGTGCCACCGCAGCGGGACCCGCCGGGCGGGCCGCGGTGCCGCGGTCCCTCCAGCTCCCGCCCGCTCCCGGCCCTCGGTTCTGCCCAGGGACTCACAGCCCGGGGGTTCGGGAGTGCCCCTGCACCCGGGGACACCCGGCTCGGAAAGGGGGGACGCGGCTGTGCCGGGTGGCAGGGTGTGACCCTGTCCCCATGCCCTGCCCCACCCGTTTCCATGCCCTGCGGTGTCCCTTGTCCCTCCCGCTGCCCCCCGTTCCATCTGCTGTGCTGTCCCACCCCTGTAGCACCTCTGTTCCCCGTCTCCACCCCGGTCCCATCCCGTGTCACGTACCCCGGTCTACCCAGGTCATCCCCATGCCCTGCGCTGTCCCCGCCCGCTCCCCTGTCCCTGTCCCCGTCCCGCGTTCCCACGCTCTGTCCCACCCCTTGTAGTGCCCACTGTCCCCATGCCCTGTGGTGTCCCGTGTCCCATCCCCTGCCCGCTGTATCCCATCCTCTGTCCCCGCTCCCATTTCCCGCCCCTCCCGCCCTAGCCCCGCCCACTCCCTCATGGCCCCGCCCATCCCGCCCTGGCCCCGCCCCGGAAGCGCTCCCCCGCTCGTCACTCACTTCCGCGGGGCCGGTGGCAGCGGCGGCGGCAGTAGCAGCAGGTACGGGCCGGGCCGGAGGTCTCGGCGGTCTCGCTGTCCCGGGTCCCGCTGCTCGGCTCTCCCGGCGGCTGCTGGCGGGCTCCGCTCCGGCCGTGCGCACCCCGGGCCGGCCACCCCGCTGGCGGGCTCTGCTCCGGGCCGGGCCAACCCCCGGGCCTGGGCCCTTCCCGTCTCCCCGCTCCTGCCCGGACGCGGCTCCCACCGGGCACCCCCGCCGGGAGCCCCGGGCTCTCCCCAGGGTGCCCCGGCACAGCCCCGGGGCCGCGTCCCGCCCGGGCCCTCCTGTCGCTCCGTGGTCCGGCCCGGGTGGGCACACGGGGTCACCCCGAGTCCGCTGCGCCGGGACCGTGTGTCCCCGCCGGGCAGCGCCCCCGGCAGCGCGGGTTCCCGCCTGTGGCTCAGGGCACGGGCTGTCCCTTGCACTGCTTCGTGATGTGACAGGAGGGGAACGGCTGGAGCCCCTGCACCCCGGCTGGCATCGTGGAGTCTGGGGCTCTGGGACAGGGGGGAACAGGCAGGAGAGCCGAAGGGGACGTGGGGAAACAGGGAACCCGCCCCCAGTCCCCTCCTGCTGCCGCATTTGGGTGGAGGAGGAACCAGTTCCTGGGCTGGGGTGGCTGTGGGGACTGAGAGCTGTTGCTACCTATGGCAGATCTGTGCGAAACGGTCAGTACCGGGTCTGCTGAGGCGTGGAATAAGCTGGAAACTGGGCACGGATCACACAGAGATGTACCTGCTCTGATATGCCATGTTTGCCGCCTCCTCCGTGAAGGTTCTAGGGGAGAAAAAACCCCAGACTTAATTAAAAATAGTCTGTGAAACAACTTTAGGTTAAGGAAGAGGTTAAGTAGGTGCCTGGGCTGGGCAGTTGGTTGGATCTGCTTTGCTGTCCCCAGACCTGGCTGTGGATCAGGGGCTGCCGGACACAGTGGACCTGACGCTTTGGGACCTGAGGGGCTTCCCAGGGGTGTTGGTCTTGCTGGGATTGTGCCAGATTGGGAGCTCTGTGGTGGTGTTTGGCTTCCCCAGGAGGAGAACGTCCCCTCTGCCTCAGGAGGCTGCTGGTGGGGCTGCTGCTGTGGGACAGAGCTCGTTTGTGTGTCCCGACACCCCTGGAACAAGGTCCTCAGCGTCTCTGAGGGTGCTCCCCTGGTGTTTTGGGGACACCAGAGGTGTTGTCTCCACTCAAGGTGATGTTTGTGGCTTTGCTGCTTAAAATCCCCGCGTCTCTCCAGCTCACGATGCGTGCTGGGATCCCTGTATGCAGTGCAGGGGACACCTCAGGCTTTTTCTTTGCCCATTCGTGGGTTTTATTCCCCGATTATTGATTGATGGGCTGGACCAATTGCAACTGTTCTGCGTACGGACGCTCTTCTGCCCTCTGGGTTATTAATTAGGGGCCAGATGCCGACGCTTCAGGGTTTCGTATCACTCAAGCGGCAGCTCAACGGTTGAATTGACCTGCCATGATGTTGAGCCCCTTGCGAAGGCCGCGGTGAGTTCGGCAAGACTGTACCCCAGGAATTGCAAAGAGGGGCACCTGAGCCCCTTGGCTGAGGGGACACGGACCCCCTGTGACAGCGCGAGGTGGCTCAGTGACAGGTTTGCGAGGGGACGCGCAGGTGGCGGCCCGCAGGGTTCACCAACCACCGTCTGCACTCGGCGCTGCCGTTCATCAGCGGCTCCTTTTCTAGAAAGCGCAGAATAACTTGTGGTGCTCACGGGCTTTGGGCAGCTCCTTCGCGGGGGACACTGCGGGCGTATTTACAACTTTAGTGAGAGCCATGGGGTGTTGCCAGCCCCGCGGTTTGGTGGCACGGGGCAGGGTGACCGTGCTGTGACAGTGTGGGTGGGATGGTCCGAGTCCCTTTGGGGAGATGTGAAGGCTTGAGCCAAGCTGGGGACGCAAGAACCAGCTCACAGCCCCGCGTTGCTGCAGGGCTGTGAGCTAAGGCTGGCTCAAACTACACCAGTCCTTGGGAAAATATCTTCATAGGGGGCTGGTGTGAGCCCATGGGGCTTCGTGCTGGCGGTGGGGGGAGGCGTGGGGCAGAGGTGGGGATGGGAGCAGGATGGATACACCACAGAACCTCGCTGCTGTAAGGAGGAAAAAGAATTGGGTTCAGCATGAGGCTTTTTAGCCGCTGGCTCTCGTATCCTCAGCTGCTTGTTCTCCTTTTCCCCGTCTGGGTTTTATTGTCCCCCACTGGTGTCTGTGCCCGGTCTGGGGGTTTATTCACCAGCCGTGTGGTGTGGGGGCCGTCACGGCCTCACGCGTCTCTGACCTTTTGTGTTGGCCTCAAGTTGCTTCATATCAGCAGAGAACAGTTGTGCAAAGTCCCCACGGCTTCGGTGACCTGTCACGATGTTTAAGGTTTTTAGTCTGCCTTAATTTTCTTTAATTACGCCAGCTTACCGGGTTTTACTGATCCACTGCGTGTGCTTTATTTGCAGCTGTGAGAGGGCGCGTTTATTGCTCGCAGAGGTTTTCTTGCCCTGCTCACCTTCAGCTCACCCCCTGTTTTCTACGTGAGCTGTTCCCCAGAGCTTGTCCTTGGAGTTCCCGCTCCTCTCCGCCTCTCCCGCTGCTTTTTTGGACTCAATGATCTTGAGGGTCTCTTCCAACTGAAATTATTCTATGATTTAGGTGCCAACACCCACCCCATGCGCAGGGGACGCGTGTTTGTGCCGGGCTGAAGCTGATGTATCTCCCTGCGTTTCCTTCCTGCCTGCCTTGTCAGCCCCTCTGAGGCCACTTGTCGGGCTGGGTAGATCCAAACTTAGGCAGTAAATTCCTGGCATGGGGTCTGTGGGAAGATCAGCAGGGCCATAGTGAACCCTTGTGCTGGAATAACCTGGGACCCGCTTGTCCTAGGCACAGTTTAAATGCTCTTGTGGTGCTGAGACGGGTCGTTCTGCGGGAAGAGCGGCAGCGCTTTCCCCTCATCCCTTCCCAGGTAACACGTCTGTGTTGCTAGAAGGTGAAAATCTCCCGTCAGCAGCATCTGAACCTTCAGGGATGGAGGAACTGGCCTAAAACAGGGTGGTAAAAGTAGCTGGGGGTCACTAATGAGTTTTCTTTCTGTAAGAGGAACTGAGTGGCGCCAGTGATGGCTTATTCAGCATTGCTGTCTGCCTTGGTGAGAGACACCATCCTGCCTTTGTTGCTGTATTTTGGGTTTAGGAGCTTCTTATTCAGGCATGATGGGTGATTCGGGACCCGCTGGCGCGGCCGTGGGGAGGGAGGGGGCGTGAGATCGAAGGGGGGCTGGCACCACGTTGTGCCCACATGGACACGTCGCCTGCAGCTCTGGGACATGGGAGCTCAGCCGCAGGAGCGTTGGGTTCTCCTTTGGCCCTGAATCAAAGTGCCTCGTGAGCAGCAGGAAATTAGACACTCCAGATCTTGGGGCTTCTTCCAGGAGCAGAGGAAACGGCCTCAAGTGGAGATTGAGGTTGGATGTGGGGAACAATTTCTTCTCCAAAGGGCTGTGGGGCATTGGAACAGGCTGCCCAGGGCAGTGCTGGAGTCACCATCCCTGGAGGGTTGGACAGACGGACATGAGGTTCTCAGGGCATGGGGCAGGGACAGGGCTGGGTTATGGTTGGACTTGATGGTTTTGAGGGTCTTTTCCAACCAAAATGCTTCTGTGACTCTAAGGGGAGGTCCCAGCTCTGCTCGGCCGCTCGCTGGGACATCGCTGAGTGCCGGGATGTTTTTCCCAGCCTGGAAAGGAGCTCGGTAGGAATTGCTGGAGCTGGGGGAGCACAAACCTGTGCCCGACTCTGTGTTGTACGGTGGGTGCTGCTGTCACCTCCCAGTCTGCAGATGAGCTCCCGCCACCTGTTTTTGCTCAGCGGGTGTAGCAAGGGCAGAGTATTTGCAACTCACCATAATGACTAAACAATCAGCTCTGTCCAAACGAGATGACCGCGGCTGTTGGCTCTGGCTCTGACACCCCATGCTGCTGTGTACCAGAAACCTGTTTTATTTACTGTTGGGCTCCAGCTGCGGAACGGGGACTCTGCCCTGTGTGTCCCCATGCCCGATTCCAGCTGCACAACAATGTGGGGGGTAACGCTGAGCTGCTCTGCAGTCCCCAAACCGTTTTGTTTGCACTTCTTAAAGCCAGAGCCAGGCAGCGGTGTTGGCTCCAGCCCAGGGGCTGAGCTCAGAGAATTCACCTACAGCAGCGCTGCCTCATCACCCACAGGGACAGACCCAGCGCGGGGTGCTGAGCACCCAGCTTTGGGTGTTGGGAGCCTCACTGGGCCCCTCGTCCAAGCACTGGGTCACTTCAACTCTGGTTCTGGCACCGGAGGGGTGGAGGGGTTGGTGTGAGGAGCCTGAATTTTGGAGCTCAGGCTGGAGGAGGAGGCGGCAGTTTGGTCTTTGGGGGCTGCTGGTAGCTCTGCAGGGCTTAAAGGAATGGGGGAGATGGGTGGTCGCCTCCCTCTCAGAAATTCGGGGGGTTTTGGGTGGTGAAAACGCGCTGCGGTACCCGGCGGCTCTGGGAAGTCGCAGGAAAGCGGCGGCAGTGATTCACGTCTCCGAGATGGCTGCAGAAATTCCCCGGTAGGGCTTCGAGTTTTGCTTTCCAGGCACTTTCTGCAGAGCCGGGCTGACTCCGCGCCAGGCCGGCGGCATCGGCGGGACTGCGGTAAACGCTCCTTCCTCCCTGTCTTGCAGGCCGGGAGCTGCAGGGAGGCGCAGAGAGCTGCTGCGGCACAGCCGGGAGCTCCCGCTGTTGGCTGGAGAGCCGGGACCCGGGGGGCAAACCAGGCTCTGAGTAAATCGCAGGTAACCGAGGCAGGGAGGAGCGCTGTGCTCGCACAGGCTGCTCGGGAAGCGCTGTGCCCCCTCTGTAACAGTTCAGGACCGGCTGCCAGCACCTGAAGTGAGCCCCGAACCCGTGCAAACCCTTTTTCTTTCCCTGCGTGCCAAGCTGACTCTGGCTGTGTGCTCTGCCCCGCGGGCTCAGCCCCCACATTTTATCCAGATTTTCTTTTTAATCCCCGTTGGGGATTCCTCTCCAGCCTGGCCAGGGAACAGAGGACACGGTTTCTCAGTGCTCGCAGGGGATTGCTGCATTTGGCTTTCACTGATGCTCATTTACATTTTAAAACCATTTGCAAGCTCTTTTTGTTTCCACTTGGCTTTGCTTCCCCTGCTCCTGCCCCTCCCAAGCAGCAAGGCCACTGCGGGATCTCAAGGACAAGCCTCTGGTTTCTTTGCTGTTGAAGGAAAAACGGGTGAAACCGCTGTAAAGACAAATCCCCGCTGACCTTTAGGGACTATCTGCTGCTTGCACGGGCTTCCTCAACCTTGCCAAGCTGTAAATCTGCCTCAAACTGCCTGAATTATATAATATCACCCCGAGTGCTGGGCGGAAACCTCGTGCCCTTTGAATTTAAAGCCGCGCTGCTGGAGCAGGGCTGGTTTCTGGAAGAGGCTCCTTTTGATCTTGCTGGGGTGCTGGCAGTCGTGTCCCCTCATCCGCGCTGTCCCCTTGCTCCGGTGATGGTCTGAGCCTCGAGTTTTGCTCGGTTCCTCTTCTCATCCCCAAGCTGTTCCCTGTGTAGGTGTGAGACAAGGCTGGGGGTGAATTTTCCCTGGAAAAGTGTTTTGTGGACGAGGAGTCACAAACCCAGGGGAGCTCAGTTGCTGTGGGTACAGCGGTTGTGGGATGGAGTGAGCAAAGTGGCTGCTGCTGGTGAGAGGAGCAGGTCGGGGCTGGAGCCTGAGCAGGGGTGGCCGCTGGCGTGTTCAGCACCTTCCTCCTCCTTCTCGCCCTCGTTAGCGAACCAGCTGATCGCTCCCCCGTCGGCAGAGCCCACGTTGTGTCGGGGTGGCCGCGAGGCGCTCACCCTCCCCAGGGGAATGGGCGCTGAGGGCTTCCCTGGGCGCTTCATCTCCCTGGGGCTCTTCCTGTGACATGCCAAGCTCTTTCCCACCCCTGCCCTTTCCTTCCCAAGCATTCTGTAGTGACCTTGGTGAGGGAATTGTCACCTTTACCCTCTCTGCTCTGCCTGCCCTCCCAGGGACGTGCCGCCAGCTGGAGACCACCATGACGGACTCCAAGTACTTCACCACCACGAAGAAAGGTAAGGGGGAGGCAGATGGAGCCTCCCACCGTTTTTCCTGCTCGCACCGTTTCTCCTGCTCTCTCGCAGTGCTATAAGCCAGTTGGGGAGCGCTGTCCCTGCCATTGGAAAGTGGAAGAGGTGGCAATTCCAATGGGAGAGCCCTCATCCTGTGCGGGATGCTCTGACACAGCCAGCGTGGCTTCTGGGCTTGTCACCAGCCCCCTGTGCCCAACCAGTGCTGGTGGCAGCTGGGTGATCGGCTTTAGCAGCTCAGGAGTGGCTGCGGGACACGGCCCCCCACAGAGCTCCTCCACGCTGGGACAGAAGTGCTCGGGGAGCTGGACTTAAGCACTTTCCAGAGCAAGGAATTAATGTGGAGAAAAGCCATGTGGCATCTTCCTTGTCGGTCTGTCTGCCTGGGAGTGAATAAAGAACTCGGGGTGGCTTTGTGAGGGCAGGACTGGGTGCTGCTGGGGGCTCTGATAACCACCCTGCAGCCAAAATACCCCCCGAATAACCTCCGTGTCCTGTGCTTGGGGGGTGGGAGGCTGGTGGTTGTCACCCCTGCGGTGTCTCTGGTCACTGAAGCCCCTGGGACTCTGGTGGGGCTGCAGGGTCACCCCAGCACGCTCATCTCTGTGGGTGAGAGCTGAGCCCCTTGGGGGCTTTCAGACATTTGGGAAGTTAAATCCCCCCCCTTCCAGCTCCTGGCACCCCACAGCACCCAACATCCCCTAACCCCTGAACTCCCCCTCTTCGCCTTCCTCCAGGGGAGATATTTGAGCTGAAAGCCGAACTGAACAGCGACAAGAAGGAGAAGAAGAAGGAGGCCGTGAAGAAGGTCATAGCGTCTATGACCGTCGGGAAGGACGTCAGGTGCGTGGTGGAGCCGCGCCGGGGATCCCTGGGCCAAACCGCGCCGGGAGGGTGGCTTGTGGGCTCCCGTTCTCCCCCGTTGCCTCCAAGGGGTTTCCGTGCTTGGTTTGTGTCTCGGGCGAGGACAGAACGAGCTCCTGGCTGCAGCCGTACCCCCCGCTACGGCAGGAGCACGTGTGTGAGCGCGGCCGTCTGGCGCGCGGGGGCTCGCGTGGCTTCGGGAGTAATCTGCCTAAAAGAGGATTGGTCTGGCCGCCAGATAAGTTTGTTGGGATTATTGCTGCTTGTTTCAAGTGTTGCTACAAGCCAGCAGAAACCCGCTCTGAACCTTTATGGCAGAGGGCGGGCATCTCTGCCTTGGTGTCGATGAGCATTTTGCAGCCGCCCTGGTCCAAAAGGTCGGGCGGCTGCTTTTCCCTCTACTCTGTTATCTGGCTGAGCGAGCAGCACGTGGCCCCTCAGTCCCCTCCTCTCTGCCTGCATCCATCCCTGCACGCCCTTGGCATCACACACAACATCAGCGCTTGCCTTTTCTTGGTGTGTTTAAGAGTAGATGGAGAAAAACCCTGGTCTGCGCTCTGTGTTGGGTAAACTGGTGTGTTGCCGGCTCCCAGGGCACTGGCATCAGCGGGTCACACTCTGTCTCGGGGCCACCATGAAGGAGACATCACTGGCCATGGCAGGGACGTCACCGAGGCTGCTTGGCCCTTGGCAGAAGCTGCATTGCTTGGAAAGGAAATATTGGTTGTGGCAGCCCATTTTTTTTAGCGTGTGCATGTTTTAGGCTGCGAGAATGTGATTTACTGGGTTCAGCCCTCCATGGGAGGTGCAGGAAGGGCTGGCTTAGCCTGGAGTGGGCGCAGCCGAGGGGCAGCAGCTCTGCCGGAGATGCTCAGTGCCTGGGTTTGGGGTCCCTGGGTTCAATCCTGTAAGTTATGGTTGGGTTTGTAGTGGCAGAGAAGCTTCCAGAAGCCCAGGGACACATGTCAGGGTGAGATAACCCTTGTGTTAGCCCTCTGATCTTGATTGCTTCTCCCAAGGTGGTTTAATAATCTAATTGGTCAGTCTGTATCTTTAATAGTCTAATTGGTCTTTCTTTATCGGCTGTGGTGGAACAGTGTCTCTGGCATCCCGCAGCTCCAGGGTGTTTAATTCTTGCTGGGAGGATGTTGGGCTCTGCTCCCCAGGAACAAGTGCTGGGACCAGAGGAGACGGCCTCAAGTTGCACCAGGGGAGGTTGAGGTTGGATGTGGGAACAATTTCTTCCCCAAAGGGCTGTGGGGCATTGGAACAGGCTGCCCAGGGCAGTGCTGGAGTCACCATCCCTGGAGGGCTGGACAGATGGACATGAGGTTCTCAGGACATGGGGCAGTGCCAGGGGTGGGTTATGGTTGGACTCGATGATCTTGAGGGGCTTTTCCAACCAAAATGGTTCTGTGACTCCAAGGGCTGTCCCAGCTCTGTGCAGGCGGCTCTGCTCCATCCCAGCAGAGCATCGTCCTGCTGCGGGGCTCACCCTGGGGAGAGGGGGTGTTCCTTACCCCCAGCCCTGGGTGTTCACTCCTCTGATGGGGTGTTTCTAGCACAGAACATGGGGCAAGCACTCAGCAGTTTGCAGCAGGGCAGGTTTAACATGTGCAAAAACAAAGAGCGGTTTTGGTAGGGCTGTGCAGAAAGTGACGGGAGAACGGCTTGTCTCCCTTATTCACTCGCAGGTGCCGGAGCCTTTTGCACCATCCCATGAGGGCTGGGTGATGTTGCACCTTCTGCTGGGCATGCACTGGAGCTGGGAGCGGGCACAGCCGTGTGGGAGAGCTCAGTTTTGGTCCATTAGGGCTGGTTTGAGCTGCTGTCTATACAGATCCATCAAGAAAAACCCACTGGGGATGAGTGATTGAGCCACATCTGCTGCAGGGTGGGCTCAGGTCCTGGGAAAGGACCTATGATCTGTGGCCAAGAGGCCAAAGGTACCTGGGGTGTGTGAGGAAGAGTGTGACCAGCAGGTTGAGGGAGGTTCCTCCCCCTCTGCTCTGCCCTGGGGAGGCCACATCTGGAGTCTGGGTCCAGTTCTGGGCTCCCCAGTTCAAAAAGGACAAACAATTCCTGGAGAGAGTCCAGCACAGGGACACAAAGATGCTGAGGGGTCTGGAGCATCTTTGTGATGAGGAGACACTGAGAGAGCTGGGGCTGCTGAGCTGGAGAAGAGAAGCTGAGAGGGATGTGATCAATGGATCAATAGCTCAGGGTGGGTGTCAGAGGATGGACCAGACTCTGTTCATGGTGCCCAACACCAGGGTGAGGGGCAACGGGCACAGACTGAAACACAGGAGGGTCCATGTGAACATGAGCAGAAACTTGTTTGCTGGGGGGTGCCAGAGCCTGGCCCAGGCTGCCCAGAGCGGGTGTGGAGTCTCCTGCTCTGAGACATTCAAACCCCCTGGGATCCTGTGTGATCTGCTCTGTGACCCTGCGTGAGCAGGGCTGGGCTGGGATCTGCAGAGCTCCTGCAGCCCAACCAGCCTGGGACTGTGAGAGCTCAGGGTCATCTGGCTCCAGGAGTGGGTTGAGCTGTGGGAAGGTGTGTCCCGCAGGTGGTGACATCTCCGTTCCCCTGGCCGCATCCTGCCATCACCAAGGTGCTTTGTGTTTCAGCGCTCTCTTCCCGGATGTGGTGAACTGCATGCAGACGGACAACCTGGAACTGAAGAAGCTGGTCTACCTCTACCTGATGAACTATGCCAAGAGCCAGCCAGACATGGCCATCATGGCAGTCAACACCTTTGTGAAGGTGAGAGGCGCCTCGGAGCCGCACGCTGCAGCGTTCAGCCCCACGTGCATCCCTGTTTTTGTGAGGCCACCACGTGAAGCTGCTGTGTACCCCGCTCCGGAGAAGGGAGCGTGGGCAGGTTTCCAAATCCTCTCCCCTGGCTCTAAATAGCTGAGCAAATTTGTCTGCTAATGCAGAAGAAAAACAGTTTTTCGGCAGCTGCGCTGTGCCACTTGCTCTGTCAGCGGCAGCTTCGGCTGTGGGCAGCTCCTGCCATGGAGCTGCCGTCATGTGAGCTTGAGAAGGCCCTCGTGATCTTCTAGTTGGAGCTGGGAGCTGAAGAGCATGTTTGTTAGGAGCCGAGATATTGTCAAAGCACTTTGTGAAAAGGCTCGGTGGGCATTAGAGAGTTTTCACTTTTTAGGAAGGAAAAAATGCACACAATAAACCTGTTAGATGCGTTTCCCAGGTCAGATGGCTGTTCTGCAGGGTGGGAGCTGATTTCAGGTACTTGGTTTAAGTGGTGGAGACATCAGATGCCTGCAGGTGTGTTTGGGGTGAAAACTGATGCTGTTAAAACTCTGTGGGTGGCAGATTGCAGAACAAGAGCTCAAACCTCTCTCTTGGGTGACTTGTTCTCCAGGGGTGAGCGTTAAAACCTTTAGATGTCAAGTACCCAAAGGAGAGTGATGGTCCCAAAGCCACAACTGGTGCCTGTGATTGCAGAAGTGGCCCTGGACATGTCCCCTCCCTCTCTCATCCCTGCAGGACTGCGAGGACCCAAACCCGCTGATCCGGGCTCTGGCCGTGCGCACCATGGGCTGCATCCGCGTGGACAAGATCACGGAGTATCTGTGCGAGCCGCTGCGCAAGTGCCTGAAGGACGAGGACCCATACGTGCGCAAGACGGCAGCCGTCTGCGTGGCCAAGCTCCACGACATCAACGCCCAGCTGGTGGAAGACCAGGGCTTCCTGGACACCCTGAAGGACCTCATCTCCGACTCCAACCCCATGGTGATTATTTTTTGCTTTCTCCATCCTTTCTTCATCCGAATGACAGTAAATTCTCTCCCTTTGTTTTCACATGCTGACTCGTTTCCTCCTGTGCTCCCTTTCACTCTCTTTTTGGTGCTTATGTGACCCCTTTTGGAGACAGCTGTTTCTGAGGGCTGCAGGCTATGCTCCTTGTCCTGTAACTGTGTCTCCATGCTGGAAAGCATCTCCAGTTCCTTGGCAGTGTGTTATTAGTCTGGTCTCGGTGGGGAGGAGACTGTCCCGGCCAGCTGGGAGCAGGGGGTGGTGGCAGAGGGGAGCTGATATTGGCTCCGGTACCACGTCACTGGTGGTTCTTAGTCTCCCTGCTTTTCTCCAGGCGTGAGTGACTTCCAAGCCCTCTTTCCCCAGGGTTTCTGTTGCCCCAGCCTTTGCTGCTATTCAGATCATGCCCCAGGTGTCGCAGTGAGCCCGGGAGCTGCTGCAGAAAGCGCCGGGGCTCCTTGGAGCCGCCGGGCACGGGGCCAAGGCTGACTCTGCTGAACACGTGTGAAGTGTTGGGGATGTGGCGTGGGCGGTGGGACCGCGCTGGTGGCGATTGCTCATCTCCTGAGGATCGGCTGGCGGGGAGGAGAGGCTGGTGCCCAGATGTTGCTGGGATGGAAGATGCTGACACTGAGGATGCAGCTCATCCGCCTGCACCAGCTCTCCCCCGGGCTGTTGAACCACACTGGTGTCACCTTGTGCTCACTGTCACCTAACACCCGCCCTGTCCCCTCTGGCAGGTAGTGGCCAACGCAGTAGCGGCTCTCTCAGAAATAGCAGAGTCTCACCCGAGCAGTAACCTCCTGGATCTCAACCCCCAGTCCATCAACAAGCTGCTCACGGCCCTGAACGAGTGCACAGAGTGGGGCCAGATCTTCATCCTGGACTGTCTGGCCAACTACATGCCCAAGGACGACCGGGAGGCCCAGAGGTGAGGGGGTGTGTGGGTGCTGCTGGGGCAGCAATGCCTTTGGGGCACTGCACACCAGCTGGAGTGGGGCTGGAAAAGGAATGGGGACAGGTAGGTATGGACTGCAGGGCCTGACTCTGCCCCTGCTCCTCTGAGAAGCATCCTGGCTTGTGACAGCACTGGTGTGGCCAGCAGGCCCAGGGCAGTGACCTCACTGGGGAGGCCAAACCTCAAATCCTGGAGTCCGTTCTGGGCCAGTCACTCGCAGAAAGGCCTTGAGGTGCTGGAGCAAGTTGAAAGAAGGGAACGGAGCTGGTGAGGGGCTGGAGCACAAGTGTGATGGAGCGGCTGAGGGACCTGGGGGTTCAGCTGGAGAACAGGAGCTGAGGGGAGACCTTCTGATCTCTGAACTGCCTGAAAAGAGCTTGTAGCCAGGGAGGTTGGGCTCTGCTCCCCAGGAACAAGCGCCAGGAGCAGAGGAAACGGCCTCAAGTTGCGCCAGGGGAGGTTGAGGTTGGATGTGGGACCAATTTCTTCCCCAAAGGGCTGTGGGGCATTGGAACAGGCTGCCCAGGGCAGTGCTGGAGTCACCATCCCTGGAGGGTTGGACAGACGGACATGAGGTTCTCAGGACATGGAGCAGTGCCAGGGGTTGGGGGACAGTTGAGTTTGATGATCTTGAGGGTCTGTGTTGAAGGGACCTCCCTGGGACCTCCCCAGCTCCCCCAGTGTCCCCCTGCCATGACAGGGACATCTGCACCAGCTCAGGGTGCTCAGAGCCCCGTCCAGCCTGGCCTGGGATGTCTCCAGGGATGGTTCAGCCACCCCCTCTCTGGCCAACCTGGGCCAGGCTCTCACCACCCTCAGGCCAACAATTTCTTCCTCATGTTTGGCCTGAATCTCCCTCCTTTAGTTTAAAACCATCACCCCTTGTCCTATCACAACAGGCCCTGCTTAAAAGTCTGTCTCCATATTTCTTATCAGCTCTTTTAATTCTGGAAATGCCACAATAAGGTCTCCCCAGAGCTTCTCTTCTCCAACTGAACACCCCAACTCTCTCTCTCATCCTGTCCCCATTGGTACCAACAGCAATATTTAAGCAGGACTATGGGCTATGACCATTTTCTTCCCCTTCTCTTCCCCCCTCACCCCTGACACCTCCAGCATCTGCGAGCGGGTGACTCCCCGGCTGTCCCATGCGAACTCCGCCGTGGTGCTCTCGGCCGTCAAGGTGCTGATGAAGTTCATGGAGATGCTGTCCAAGGACCTGGATTATTACGGCACGCTGCTGAAGAAGCTGGCCCCGCCGCTGGTCACGCTGCTCTCCGCAGAGCCCGAGCTGCAGTACGTGGCTCTGCGCAACATCAACCTCATCGTGCAGAAGAGGTGGGTCCCTCTTCCCTATGGGCGCTGCTGCCCGGCGCTTCAAACCCTCGGACCGTGGCACTGTCAGGGTTTTGCCAACAGGACCCATCATATGTTGTTTTTTTTCTCTTCTCTATTATTTGAAATCCAAGGGCTGGATGCAGATAATCAGGAGGACTAATGAGCAGGGAACTAAGTTGGGTTCTCCAGGAGGGATTTATTTATTGCTTATTTTTGGGTGGAAAAGATGGAAAGGCCAAAAGCTGAGACTTTGAGTAATTAAATGTCCGGTGAGGAATTTTTGTGATATCAGCTTGTTTCTATGCTGTCATCCTCTTTGAGTAAGTGCTGAGAGTCCTTTTGTCCCTTTGCTGGTGGGCAGGAGGTGGCCGCGGCCCCACACGTGTACCTGGAGCAGAACTGGCCAGCTGGAGAGTTGGGCTCTGCAGTGACAGCCCCCGGCAGATGATTTATTGTCCTACCCGTTATCGCTGTGGTTATCTGTTAAAAATAGCAGCAATTTCTGGGAGAAGTGGAAAGTAATTAATGTCCCTGGGAGCCGGAGTGTGGAAGGCAGGTTGGCTCCTTGGGGTTGGACCTGGCCTAGGTCTTTTTTAGCTTAGAGAGAGGCTGATCTGGTGAGAAAGGTCCAGCCTAGCCCTGGGCTCTGGGTTTCCATCCCTGCTGCCCCTAAGACGTCCCTTCCAACCCTGGCAAGACAAACGTCCCCTGTTGCCTTGCACCTGGTCTTTGTTTGCGGCAAGGTTGCGCCCTGTCCCCTGCGCGCCAGCAAAGGGGAGCCAGCGGACAGAGTCTTGGGGGAAAAATCACGGTATTTTGGATTTCTTGGCATTGAAGAGGTCCCCAAAACCTTGTGCTTGTGGCCAAGGGGCCTCATCCTCCTGGCCCAGAGCTGCTCGCTCTCTGGGTTTCCCTGGTTTAGTGGGAAGTGTCCCCCAGCCTTCACTGTCCCTTGGCCAGGGAGTGGTGATTGTGGCTAACAGAGTGATGAATTTACACAGCCTTGGGGCATTAGATGGTGGCTGCAGGGTCAGGCAAATGAATTTTCACGCATGTCCCGAGCCGGCGTGCAGCGTTCTGGGGAGGACAACTCCCTTCCTGTGCCACTTTGCCTGGGTCAGAGCCTGGAGGTGGGAGCAGAGCTCAGATCCTCCTTCTGCCACAAGAGAAATCATCTGATACTGATGCCGTGTGTCCAGAAAGCTCTGGAGAAAACCATGGGTGCTGGATGATTTTGGATGTCTCTCTTTGGGAAGCAGCATGTCTCCCTCAATCACTGCCTCTTGTTATCCGTCAGGCCCGAGATCCTGAAGCACGAGATGAAGGTGTTCTTTGTCAAGTACAACGACCCCATCTATGTCAAACTGGAGAAGCTGGACATCATGATCCGCCTGGCTTCCCAGGCCAACATCGCTCAGGTCTGGCTCTGGGTGGCACCAAGGCGGGTGTGCAGGGATCTCCAGACTCAAAGGGAGGGGTTTCACCCAAAAAATCCTTGCCCAGCTTGGGAAGATGCTGACAGGAGCTGCTGTGCCGCCCATCTGCTGCTGCTGGGTCACTGCCTTGCTCTTGCAGTGGCTTTTCTTGCAGCCGGGCTCTTACCATCTTACCCCTCCGGCAGGTGCTGGCTGAGCTGAAGGAGTACGCCACGGAGGTGGACGTGGACTTCGTGAGGAAGGCGGTTCGAGCCATCGGCCGCTGCGCCATCAAGGTGGAGGTGAGAGCGGGTCTCTTGGGGTCCCCATGGCAGCTGGGACTGGGCTGGAGGTCACCTCACCCAGGAGCTGGCACTGCCCCGAGGAGCCAGAGCCTTGCTGGACCTGGGGATGAGCCACAGTTCTTCAGGGGGCACTTACATGGGGTGTGAGGGGGATGTTTGATCCCCTGACCTGTTGCTGCTGGAGCTGCTGAGGATCCCTGCCTGCCCTGTGCTCTGCTGCAGACCCAGATGTTGCAGCTGTGCCTGATGTGTGAATGCAGCGGGGGATACAAGTGGATTATAGAATCACAGAAGGATTTGGGTTGAAGAGACCTCCCCAGCTCCCCCAGTGCCCCCCCTGCCATGAGCAGGGACATCTGCACCAGCTCAGGGTGCTCAGAGCCCCGTCCAGCCTGGCCTGGGATGTCTCCAGGGATGGTTCAGCCACCACCTCTCTGGCCAACCTGGGCCAGGCTCTCACCACCCTCAGGCCAACAATTTCTTCCTCATGTCCAGCCTGAATCTCCCTCCTTTAGTTTTAAACCATCACCTCTTGTCCTATTGCAACAGGCCCTGCTCAAAAGTCTGTCCCCATCTTTCTTATAATCTCTTTTAAGTCCGGAAAGGCTGCACTAAGGTCTCCTCAGAGCTTCTCTTCTCCAGCTGAACAGCCCAGCTCTCTCAGCCTGTCCCCAGCAGAGCTGTTCCAGCCTCAGGTCATTCCTGTGGCTGCTCTGGGTTGTTTGGGTCTGCAGCGGTGGCTGGAGAGAGTTGATCCTTTCCCAAGGGGTCATGAGGCTTTGCTCCCCCGTGGGGATTTGAAGAAGGGGATTATTAAGGACCTTGCCGTGGCTCGGGAACAGGCAGGCTCACAGACAGGTTTGTGTAGCTTTGAGGCAGCTGATACTGCAGCAGGTTTTCTGTAGAGCATCCTCAGTCCCGGAGATAAACTGCTGGGCAGCAGCAACCAGGCACTGGGGAGGGACAGGAGGAGACACTGGAGCTGGTTTGGGTTTTGCGTCCCACTTGGAGCTGAGCTGGGCTTTGCCATAGAGCCATCCCTCCCCTCCACCAGCCTCTCTGGGGTTTATCTGCACAGCATTAGCTCTGGTTTTCCCTCTCTGTTAACACTGAGTGGTGTGACTGTGCGGATCCAAACTCAGGCAAGGTTCTGCTGGCCTGGAACGCATCCTGTGGGAGCTGGGAACGAGTGACGTGGGGGCTCAAGGGTTTGGGGAGCGTGCAGGAGGAGCGAGGAGCAGTCAGATCCAGCTGGGAAGGGGAAACCATGCTTGTGTATCCTCTGTTCTGGTCTGAGTTGAGTTTGGGGAAGGTACAGAGGGGATGAGGCAGCGAGGAGGGGGTGTGGGAAGGGCAGCGGAGGCTTTGGGATGAACATCGCTGCCGACTGACCGTGTCCCTCCTCAGCAATCAGCCGAGCGCTGTGTCAGCACCCTGCTCGACCTCATCCAGACCAAAGTCAACTATGTGGTGCAGGAGGCCATCGTCGTCATCAAGGACATCTTCCGCAAGTACCCCAACAAGTGCGTGGCACTGCCTGTGAGCCCTGGAGCCTCGGGTTGACGCTCCCACACCTAGATGGGCTCTTTCTTCCCCCCTGTGCTTGCGGGGGAGGCCCAAAAAACCCCACAAAGCCCCAGATGTGTGTGAGGGCCAGGCTGCTGCTCCCTCCTGGTGGGCTGGGCAGTGGTGAAGCCCCTGGAGCCTCCGTGCAGTGAAGGTGCTTTGGGACTTGCTAGTCAGGGTTGTGATCACCGGTCAGTGCAGCCCCAAGAGTTAAGCTGGGGGTAGGAAAGCTGTCCCCAGCAGTCCCACATCCAGACACCCAAAGGGACAGGAGTTGCCAGAGACTTCGAGGTCCCTCAGATCAGCATAAACCATCTCTGGCTCTTGATTCAGTGATTGCGATGCGGGAGCGAGGGCAGCAGGAGGAGGGGAGCGTTCCAGCTGAGCCAGGATGAATAGGCAGCTCTGTGATCAGGAAGTCATGTACTAATAGCGGTAATAAATGCTAATGAATGGAATTAGTAACGAGCAGCTCTGCAGCTCAGGGCTGTGGCAGAGGGGACAGAGCCCAGAGGAGCGGGGCTGAGACGTTAATTCAGCAGTGGGGCTGGTGAGCAGGGAAACATGTGCTGGGGACAGCGAGGGGTCAGCATGGGTGGCGTCTGGCTGTGCCACAACCCAGGGGACAGCCCAGGGGACAGCCTCAGGCAGGCGGCAGGGGCTCTTGCCAGTGCCCTTGGTGATGTCCTGGTTCTGCTGACGCTGATGGGACGCAGTTTGGAATGAGAGAGGAGCTGGGAGTTGGCTTCTTGCTGTCACTGAATGCGTGTTCCCTCTTGGGAAGGTATGAGAGCGTGATTGCCACCCTCTGCGAGAACCTCGACTCCCTGGACGAGCCCGAGGCCCGCGCTGCCATGATCTGGATCGTGGGCGAGTACGCTGAGCGGATCGACAACGCTGATGAGCTGCTGGAGAGCTTCCTGGAGGGCTTCCACGACGAGAGCACCCAGGTGTGCCAGGACGTGGGGACAGCCCCCCCATGCCACCGGGGAGTCTGGCCTCCAGCAGGACCAGCTGCTTGAGGGGGGACACTGTGACAAAGCTGGTGCTAATTGGGGCGTAATGAAGGAAATTGCTCTAGCAGGGTGGTGAGGGTGTTTTCCTTGCAGGAGCTCAGGGCAGTGGTGTCCTGTGGTGGCTTTGGAGGAATGTGGCCCATGAAATGCCACCACAGTGGTGTCCCAGGCACCTTCCCTCCTTAATAGTGGGGAGGGACCAGGTGGTCACCTGGTCTGTCCCCTGTGCCAGGGCAGGATCAGCTCTTTGGAGCTGGAAAACGGAGTGAGACGCTGAAACGAGCAGAGGGATTTGTCCACCCCGTCTGCCAGGGCAGCTGAGGCCGGTGGCTTCGCCTGTGGAAATTCTGGGTGGTTTCCATCTGTGTAAACTTCCTACCCTGAGCAAACACCATGAAACTCAATCACGGTGAACAAGGGAAAGTCTATAAATGCAAAATAGCAAAGCCAGTGATCCTGGCCACCCTGTCTTGGGTCTGAAAGGAGCGTTGGAGGTGAATCATTGCTGCTTGTCCTTGTAAAAGTCAGAGGGTGCTCTGGCCTTCACCTTCTTGGGACCGTGTAACCTGGTCCCCAGCTCTTGCCCGGTAACCTCTGTGTCACCCTGCGGGGCTGAGGGTGCAGGGATCAGCTTGAAATGGGGTGCAGACCTGGCAGGAGCCACGCAGGGTGCACTGACATGTCACTGCCACTTCCATGGTCACCATGTGTTTGGTCCCTTGAAAGGCAGGCTGAGGTTACATCCCAGCAGCACGGAAGGGAAAAATTCATGTGTTTTTGCACAAAAATATGGTGTGAGCTGTCTGTGAGTCTCTCCCTAAGGCTGTTTGTCTGGCTACAGGTGCAGCTGCAGCTGCTGACGGCCATAGTGAAGCTGTTCCTGAAGAAGCCCACAGAGACGCAGGAGCTGGTGCAGCAGGTGCTGAGTTTGGCCACACAGGTGGGTACCAGCTTCTCTGGCCTTTGCCGTCCCCCCCAGCAGTGGGAGCGGTTTGGGAATGCTGTGCCTGTGACAGGAGGCACATAATTGGAGGTTAATTCTGGAAAAGCTGACAGTTAAAGTCCTGGAGAGTGAGGACACTGTTTCCTGTAGCACAGGAGGCATCTGGTGCTGTTTCCCTGCTAGGGCTGGTGTAGCAGAGTGGTGTTGCCTCTGCACACCAGAGGTGTGACACAAATAGCTTTAACTTTTATCCCATGATCCCTATTGAGCAGCAACACCTAGAATCATAGAATTGCAGAAGGGTTTGGGTTGGGAGGACCTTCCCAGCCCCCCAGTGCCCCCCTGCCATGAGCAGGGACATCTGCACCAGCTCAGGTTGCTCAGAGCCCCGTCCAGCCTGGCCTGGGATGTCTCCAGGGATGGTTCAGCCACCACCTCTCTGGCCAACCTGGGCCAGGCTCTCACCACCCTCAGGGCAACAATTTCTTCCTCATGTCATTAGATGGGGTCAAGGTGCTCTGAGCTGCTGTGTAGTAGCTGCAGCTTCCCCTGCCCTGTGGTTTGGGCACTAACCCCCATGTTTCCTGAAGGATTCCGACAACCCCGACCTGCGGGACCGCGGCTACATCTACTGGCGCCTGCTCTCCACCGACCCTGTGGCTGCCAAGGAGGTGGTGCTGGCGGAGAAACCACTCATCTCCGAGGAGACAGATCTGATCGAGCCGACACTCCTGGACGAGCTGATCTGCTACATCGGGACGTTGGCCTCTGTCTATCACAAACCTCCCAGCGCCTTCGTGGAGGGGAGCAGAGGGGTCATGCACAAGAGTTTGCCCCCGCGAACGGGCTCGTGAGTATCTCTGTGTCCCCAGGATGACTCCCTGACCCATGCTGGGACTTTCAGGGCTGGATCCATGCGCTGGGCAGGTCAGATGCTGAGCTGAGTGGCTGCGGGGTTGCTGCAGCCACACAGCCCTGTGCAGAGCCCCTGTGCTCGGAGCTGAGCCCCTTTCCCATGGGGGATTCCCTGTAGGAGTCAGGCTGTATGGGGCCGGTGCACCTCCAATCCTGGGGTCAGTTCTGGGCCCCTCATGCCAAGAAAGGCCTTGAGGTGCTGGAGCGAGTGGAGAGAAGGGAACGGAGCTGGTGAGGGGCTGGAGCACAAGTGTGATGGAGCGGCTGAGGGACCTGGGGGTTCAGCTGGAGAACAGGAGCTGAGGGGAGACCTTCTGATCTCTGAACTGCCTGAAAGGAGCTTGGAGCCAGGGGGGTCGGGCTCTGCTCCCCAGGAACAAGCGCCAGGAACAGAGGAAACGGCCTCAAGTTGCCCAGGGGAGGTTGAGGTTGGATGTGGGAACAATTTCTTCCCCAAAGGGCTGTGGGGCATTGGAACAGGCTGCCCAGGGCAGTGCTGGAGTCACCATCCCTGGAGGGCTGGACAGACGGACATGAGGTTCTCAGGACATGGGGCAGTGCCAGGGGTGGGTTATGGTTGGACTCAATAGTTCTGAGGGTCTTTTCCAACCAAAATGATTTTATGGATTCCATACTGTCCTTACGAGGCTGAAGGAGTGACCTCAGGCCTAACTGGAAGGTGATCTTGATGAGGTGTTGAAGTGTTGGGAGCCATGTTGGGACTTCTCTTTGAACTCTTGCTGGGTGAACTGGTGTCTGCAGTGGGACCTGTGTGCTCAACTGGAGCTACTGAGGGTCTCACATCTCTCCCTCACCCTTCCTTTAGGAGTGAGAGTGCCGAGAGCCCCGACACAGCCCCGTCGGGGGTGCAGGCAGCGGAGCAGCCGGCTGTCATCCCCACCCAGGGTGACCTGCTGGGTGACCTGCTGAACCTGGACCTGGGCCCGCCGGTGAGCGGGCCGCCCATGGCCACCTCCGCCGTGCAGATGGGCGCTGTGGACCTCCTGGGAGGCGGCTTGGATAGCCTGGTATGTCACAGCCCTGGCAGCGTCCTGCTGGGTTTGATGGTGGCTCTTGTCTGAGCTCCTGGGGATGGGATGGCATGGGCTTGTCTGCCCAGGGACATCTGGGCTGGTCCTGTCCTGTTGCAGCTGGGGAAGACAGAGGGGCACTGCACCCGAATTTCGTAGAACTGTAGAGGGGTTTGTGTTGAAGGGACCTCCCCAGCTCCCCCAGTGCCCCCCCTGCCATGAGCAGGGACATCTGCACCAGCTCAGGTTGCTCAGAGCCCCGTCCAGCCTGGCCTGGGATGTCTCCAGGGATGGTTCAGCCACCACCTCTCTGGCCAACCTGGGCCAGGCTCTCACCACCCTCAGGGCAACAATTTCTTCCTCATGTCCAGCCTGAATCTCCCCTCTTTTAATTTTAATTTAATTCATCTTGTCCTCATCAAATGGCTGAGGGGTTAGTGCTCCCATGTGCCTTTTCTCTCGGTACTTGTAGGTGCTCTCACTGCCCATACTGTGCTGTGGGGGTGATTCCTCTTCCCAAGTCGCTCTCTGAACCCCGGTTAATCCCCAGAGGCACCCATTAAATCACCCTGTGAGGTTGAGACATGCCTGGTCCCAGCCCATGGGGTGCTTTAATGCGTGTCTCCTGCCCCGGGAGCTCTGGAGGTGGCAACTTGTCCTCCTGGGAGCACAAACCACCCAGCAGCTCGGTCGCAGGGTGCAGCGATGATCCAGACTCCCCGAAGGAAAAGGGTCTGGAGTTTTCTCCGCTGCTCGTGGAAGTGGTGGAGATCCCCAAGGGGAGGCAGCGATGCTGTCCCTTCGCCTGGTCCCTCAGCCCCCAAGTCCACTCTGGCGCTTTGGGGGCTTCAGGGTTTGGAAATGGGCCAGTACCGAGCGTGGGGACAAGACACCCTGGTTGTGCTCTGTCCCCGGGCTCCAGGGAGCCGCAGACGGACAGGTTAGGGCACGGCAGGACTAACCTCTCTTCCCTCCTCCCCTCCTCTTCTCTCTGTTTTTCTCTTCTCTCCTGGCTTGTCTCTGCATGTGGCTCTTCTCTCCGCCTCGCCCGCTTCTGCTTGGAGATGGGGGACGAGTCGGAAGGGGTATGGACCAGCCCTGTTCTTGGCCCTCTAGACCACGCGCAGCACCCAAGCCCCCCCCGCCACGCCTGCTCCCCCCGCGCAGCCACAGCCCCCGTGTTGGGTTCCCCTGTGACACCTCCCTCCCCTCTGGGGACAGCCAGGTCCCCAAACAGCTCCCTCCCAACCCTGGGCCCTCGCCAGCCCACACCGGTGCTGTTAGAGCCCCCTTGATGGGGCGTTCTGTGGGACCCCCGTCCCTGTGGTGCACTGTCCCCCCGCCGCTTACACCCCTTTCTTGTCTCTTGCAGCTGCGAAGTGATGTGGGAGGCAGCCCCGCTGTGAGTGTCCCCTTGTGCCCCAGCACCTCTCACCCTCTGCATCCTCCTCCTCCTCATGCTCCTCCTTCTCCTCCTCTCCCCCACCCTGCGGTGCCCCTGTAACCCGCTCCCTTTTCCCCACAGATGGGTGGTGGTGGCAGCAGCTTCACGCCAGCGCCCAGCACTGCGATGCCCCCGAACCTGGGGGCGCCCCTGGGCAGCGGCCTGGGAGACCTCTTCGACCTCACCGGTGGGGTGGGGACCTTGTCGGGATCCTACGTGGCACCCAAAACGGTGAGTGGGGTGGTTTGGGGAGCAGAGACACCCCTGTGCCTGCTCCATGCTGCGGGGTGTCCCAGGGGGGTGGAAGATGAACCTTCTTTTCAGGACATGGAGCGAGGCAAGCGATGGGAGTTGGTCTGCAGATGGTTCAGTGCTTGCCCAGTTTGGGGGCTACAATGCAGAGGGGGGTCTGTGTGTTCCCTGGGGGACACAGAGCCCTGACCAGAGGGGACAGCTGGGGGATCTGTCGGGTCACAGCTCTGATTTTGGGGCTGTGCTGTTTCACGTGTGTGTGGTGAGGTTTAGAATCATAGAATCGCAGAACAGTTTGTGTTGAAGGGCCCTTCCCAGCTCCCCAGTTCCCCCCTGCCATGACAGGGACATCTGCACCAGCTCAGGGTGCTCAGAGCCCCGTCCAGCCTGGCCTGGGATGTCTCCAGGGATGGTTCAGCCACCACCTCTCTGGCCAACCTGGGCCAGGCTCTCACCACCCTCAGGGACAACAATTTCTTCCTCATGTTTGGCCTGAATCTCCCTCCTTTAGTTTAAAACCATCACCCCTTGCCCTGTTGCAACAGGCCCTGCTCAAAAGTCTGTCCCCATCTTTCTTATCAGCTCTTTTAAGTCCAGAAAGGTCACAATAAGATCTCCCCAGAGCTTCTCTTCTCCAGGCTGAACACCCCAACTCTCTCAGCTCTCCCCTCTCTCCAGAGGGGACATCCAGGATCTGTCAGGTCATGGTTCTGATTTTGGGGCCATCTGGGTGTGTGTAGCTGTGAAATGCCCCTGGTGTACAGATGAACACCCTATGGGACTCTGTCAGGCTGGAGAGCACCGAAGGGTTTGCTTTGGGTAAAACCCCAAGGGTTTCTTTGTCTCCTTCCCCCAGGTCTGGCTCCCTGCCATGAAAGCCAAGGGGCTGGAGATCTCCGGTACCTTCAGCCGTCAGGTGGGCTCCATCGCCATGGACCTGGTGCTCACCAACAAGGCTCTGCAGGTCATGTCCGACTTCGCCATCCAGTTTAACCGTAACAGGTGAGGTCAGGTCCCTCCTGGGCTGTGTGACACTGCTGAGCTCACCCCTGGAGTGGAAAAGGGTGGAAGGAGGGAGTTGTGAGCACTGGGAACAACCTCACATGATGACCCACTCTCTCTGATGGCTGTGGTGGTGATGAGCATCAACCCAAAGCCTCTAAGAAGTTGACTGAAGAGGCTGTTCCCCGGGCTCTGACCGCATCCCGTTACTTGTCCTCGTGCTGAACCAATGTCTTCTTTTCCCTCAAAGGGACAGAACAAAGGATGGGCCTCAGGGAGCTGTGCAGGAACATTAAAAATGGGTGTGGGTCTGTGTAGGAGGAAGGGGTCAGATTTTGGGGCTCCATATTATTGGTCCAACGTGGTTCTGGTCTGTGCAGGGGCAGCACAATGACCTGGGGTGTCCTGGTGGAGGAAAGCAGGGAGCCCCAAGGCTGTCCCCTCTGCCATCGCCTGCTGTCCCCCACCCTGACCCCCTGCCTTGCTCGGGTGTCCCCACAGCTTTGGCCTGGCCCCGGCAGCTCCTCTCCAGGTCCACGCACCTCTCGCCCCCAACCAGTCTGTGGAGATCTCCCTGCCGCTCAACACCGTCGGCTCCGTCATGAAGATGGACCCGCTGAACAACCTCCAGGTGGGGAACACCAGGGGTGTCCCCTGCCGGGGCTGGGGATGGGGCAGGGCTGTCCCGGGGTGAGCGTGCTCCCTCGGAGGAGGCGGGACAGCAGGAACTGGCCAAGAAGAAACCCCCAGCTCATCATCTCTGCTGTCAGAGCTCAGTCTGGCTCTGATTTGTCATCCAGCTCAGTCTGGATGGCAAGATGAGAGGAAACAGCCTCAGGTTGCGCCAGGGGAGGTTGAGGTTGGATGTGGGAACAATTTCTTCCCCAAAGGGCTGTGGGGCATTGGAACAGGCTGCCCAGGGCAGTGCTGGAGTCACCATCCCTGGAGGGTTGGACAGACAGACATGAGGTTCTCAGGACATGGGGCAGTGCCAGGGGTGGGTTATGGTTGGACTCGGTGATCTTGAGGAGCTTTTCCAACCAAAATGATTTTGCAACGTCCCCTGTACACTGGGGACGGTGGCACACCGCACTGGCCTGCGGGATGGGGATGCTGAATGCTGCAGCCAGGCTCTTGCCTGCGATGTCACCCTAGCTGGGTGACACCCGGCTCAGGGGGGTTGGTGGATGGGGTGAGGTGCTTGCCACTCGGAGGTTTTCAAGTCCCCCTGTCCTTCCATCTCAGGTTGCAGTAAAAAACAACATCGACGTCTTCTACTTCAGCACCCTGTACCCGCTGCACATCCTCTTCGTGGAGGACGGGAAGATGGGTGAGTCGGAGCGCAGTGGCTGCGGCTCCTGCAAGATGTGCTTGTGCCGCCTGTCTGGAGGTGCCGTCCTGGCCCCTGAAATCCTTCTGACCATGTTCCCAGCCCTGGAGACGGAGCAGGGGAGCCAGATGCCCCTGGCAGTTGCAGATGGGGATGCTGCCACGCCAGCATGACTATCTGAGATGGCCTGAGCCACCTTCTAACTCGCCACTGCCAGGGACAGCTTCACCCACTGCTTGTTCTGCCTTGCCTGGTGCTCACCAGCCCCTTCCCCAAGCCAGCATGGTTTGCTGACCCCCCAAAGCGGGCAGACTGGGGGTCAGACTGCCCTGGGGAAGCTGCTGGCGAGGTTGACAGTCTCAGTGCCAACATCTCAGTGACGTGGCAGCGTGTGGCCTGTGTTGTAGCCCCTTTGGTGCTTGGAGGGGATGGCTGGTCCTGGAGCTTCACCAGTGGTTTTGCTTCTCTCTGCAGAGCGGCAGATGTTCCTGGCCACTTGGAAGGACATTCCCAATGAGAACGAGGTGCAGTTCCAGATCAAAGACTGCTCTCTCAGCGCAGGTGGGTCCCAACCCTGCAGAAGGACCCGGCTCAGCTCACAGCTGGTGACCAGTTCACCCCAGTTATCCCAGCCCAGGCTGCGGGGAGGTGGGAGCTCCTTCCCATGTGCCCACCCCGGATCTCCAAAAGGGAGCTGCTGCTTTCCTTGATATTAACTGGTTGTAGAAACTTGGCAGCTCCAGAGGTTCTCTACCTGCTGGGGACGTCCCCACTGCCAGGGACAGTTGCTGTGCCCCCCGTGGCACCCGTCTGGGGCAGAGAAGCTGAACTGGCTCACTGGCAGCGCGGGCAGGAGCCAGGGCCAGGCTCCCGGGCGCCTCCCCGCACCCCCAGCTCTTTCTCCGGGAGATTTGGTGCCAAGTGGGACATGCACACCCGGGGTGGGGACAGCCAAGTCCTTTCAGTCCCGCTGGCAGCGGTGAGCTGAGCTTTGTGGAGCGATAGAGCTCTGGACTGTTGTCTGCGCTCCCCGGGGAGACCCAGGCTGAATAGAGCTCTTCTCACTGTGCGGGGACAGCGGGTTTTGGATATGGGGAGAAGAAAGAGAGGAGGAGATGGGCAGGAGCAGGTCCAAGGGGTGTTCAGCCCCCACAGCAGCTCTCTCCTCCTGTGCAGACGCTGTCAGCAACAAGCTCCAAGGCAGCAACATCTTCACCATCGCCAAGAGGAACGTGGAGGGTCAAGACATGCTCTACCAGTCCCTGAAGCTCACCAATGGCATCTGGGTGCTGGCGGAGCTCCGGATCCAGCCCAGCAATCCCAGCTTCACGGTACGGCCCGTCCTCCGCCTCCAAAACAGCCCCGAGCCGAGGCTGCTGCCTGCCCTGCCTGCCCCGCTCTCTGCTCAGAGCCCGGGTCGGGCTGGGTGGTCCCACAGCGGGTCTGTGGTGACAGGAACCCCCTGGCTGCTGTCACAGAATCACAGATGGTTTGGGTTGGAGGGCCCTTCCCAGCTCCCCAGTGCCCCCCCTGCCATGACAGGGACATCTGCACCAGCTCAGGTTGCTCAGAGCCCCGTCCAGCCTGGCATGGGATGTCTCCAGGGATGGTTCAGCCACCACCTCTCTGGCCAACCTGGGCCAGGCTCTCACCACCCTCAGGGGCAACAATTTCTTCCATGTATCTACTCCAAATCTCCCCTCCTTTAGTTTAAAGCCATCACCCCTTGTCCTATTGCAACAACCCCTGCTGAAAACTCTGTCCCTGTCCCTCTGACAGGCACAGTTGGTGCCAGTCCCAGTGTCTGTCTCACATGGAGAGGTGACACGGTCTGTGCTCTGCAGGAGGGCTCGGTGTCCCCTGGGCCACCCGCCTGGCAGCAGGGAGCACCATGGTGGCAGCAGCAGAAGGAAGAGAAATGTCCCAGCTCACCCACACATCTCTATTAAAATAAAAACCCCAACCCTGGCCCCTTCTGGGGGCATCCCGGCTGCAAACAGCCTCGGAGCAGAGTTCTGTCTTCATCTCGGGCACAAGCCGCCCTGTCCCGCGTTCCCTGCCCTGTCCCCTCCCCACCTTCCTCGCAGCCTTTTTCCTTTGGGCTGGGACGCGCCGTGTTGCCTTGACTCACCTCTCTTTGTATCTCCATACCTGCTGCCCTCCTGCCCTCGCTGCCTGCCCACTCTTGCAGGATTTGGAGGTTAGCAGACTGGTTTTTACTGGGTAGCAGACTGGTTTTTGCCCCAGCTTTGCTCTGTCTCTGGCTGCTGCCTGATTATTCCCCCCGCAATGTTTCCACCCGCCTGCGCTGCCCTGCCAACCTCGGAGCTTTGTGGGAGGTGAATGTTTGGAGGGTCAGGGTGTTCCCACCACCCTCCCGGGTTCCCCTGGGCTGAGGAAACCTGCAAATCCTCATCCCGGAGGATTCCCCGCTGAGCCCTCCCCGCTGGCCCGTGGGCTGAGTCATTTGAGTTTAAAGTAGTTTAATATGTAATCTGTGAGCAAATAAGCAAAGGGCGCTTAGGAGAGGACGATGCCTTTGGGGGAACGGTTCACCCCCGAGCTCCAGGCGGTGAATCAAACCCCAAGCGCTGATGTGTGTCTGTGCCTGTCCTGCCCTCCCTGCCTGTGCTGCATGTGGATGTCTATGCTCCTCGGCCGGCCGGGGCGAGCAGTGTTTGGGGTGTTTATCTTGCTTTTATCCAGCCAAACTAAGGAGCTGGGGCCACCTCTGCCCCGTGTGGGGGATGTTGCAGCATGCAGGGCTTTGTGCTTTGGGGCTGGTGGCTTCACGATGTAGAACGAGGTGGCATGAACCCCCTCTCCTCCTCTCTCCCCGCAGTTGTCCCTGAAATGCCGAGCACCCGAGGTGTCCCAGTACGTGTTCCAAGCCTACGAGACCATCCTGAAGAACTGAGGTGCAGCCCATCCTCCTCCTCCTCCTCTCCCTTTCCTGTCCGAGGACGCGGGGCAGGACCCGTGTGCATGTCTCCTCTCCATCCTGCCGAGGAACCAGCCCTGGGGCCCCAAAAACGGAGCCGCTGCTCCCATCTCTGGGGGACTGGGGAGGGCAGGGGTCTCCCCTATCCCTGCATCCCTGTGCAAATCTGTGTGAGTGATGCCGTGTCCTTCTCGCTGATGTTGCCCCACCAAGAGCCCTGTTTCACTCTCTAGATCCTGGTGACTGTTTTCAGACCGGGAGGCCACTCTCCTCCTCCCCTTTGTGTCAAAAATCCCCCTCCCCACTGGTGTCTGCCCAGGGGTGTCCGGGAAAGGGTTCAGCACTCCTCGGCCCTGGGAAGCCTGTTTGGTCCAGGGGCTGGGGCTTCGTCCTCCCGCCGCAGCAGTTCCTGCCTCTCCCTGCTGTTGTCCCCAAGTTCAGGAGAGCCCTGGGTGACCCCCATCCCTCTGGGGAGGGTCTCCCCCTGTGGGAGCTGTTCCCAAAGTCCCAGAAGGGCTTGAGGATCTCAAATTTGCGCCTGTACTTAGAAGTGCAGTAAAAAAAGGGCTTTTCCAGCCCCTGCAGTGGGGCCAGGAGGGCTCTGAGCATCAACTCATGCTGCCCTCACCCCTCTCCAGCCCCATGGCTCCCTCTGCTCCCCCCTGTCACCCATGGGTGCCGGAGAGGACGTGCCACCTTCCCCTGCGGTGACACTGCTCCTGTCCATCCCCCCAAATAAAGCCATGGGTTACCCCTACCTAGAGGCGTTCAGTGCAGGAAATCTCTAATATATAAAATATAGATATATTGTATGTTCACTTCTTTTAAGCGAACATTGAATAAAGGTGACACCTGCCCATGGAGCTGCTGTCAAGTGGGGGTTACCCCGAGCTTGGTGACCCCCAGGGATGCTGTGAGCTCCCTCCCAGCAGTGTCCTGCCCTGGGGTTGGGGACAAGACTGAGGTCCCCAGGAGGTGACAGCCCTGTCCCCAGCTCTGCTCCAGGACACCCCGCAGGGCGCTGGCACCACCAGCCCTGCTGCCAGGGGAGGTGAGTGGTGGGGACCACAGGGGACACCCTGCTTTGGGAACCCCGGGTGTCACAGCAGGGTGGCCACCACCAGCAGGTCTGGAGCCCATGGTGACCCACAACCTGCCCAGCCATGGTCCTGTGTCCCCCATGTCCCCCCAGGACAGACAACTGGATGTGGTGGGTTCAGCTCTGTTGGTCTTTACTGGCTTGGGGTGCACACAGGGGAGGGGGCCACGGTGGCCTGGGCAGGGACCTCCATGCACAGCCCTGTCCCACCTTGGGGACATCAACATGCTATGGACAACCCAACTGGTGAGGGCTGTTGGGTGCTGGAGAGGAAGAAGAGACTCCCCTGCCCCAAAATAGAGGTTGTTACATCAAGCTGCATGTCCCCGAGTCATCTCAGATGAGAGAAGAGGGAGAAGAGAAGAAAGAAGGCAGCCAAAAAGAGAACATGATATAAAGAGAAGGCAGCCATGGAGAGAATGTGGTGAAGGAAGACAGGAAGAGACATTACATTAAAAGATGACTGGAAGGCCAAAAAAAAGGAGAAGGATGAGAAGAGGAGCAAATGACATGAAGATATCAAGAGAAGGTTGAAGAGCAAATGACATGAAGATATTAAGAGGAGGAGAAGGCCAAGAAGAGAGGACGACAAAAAGAAAAGATCGAGAAGAGCGGGTTGCTCTCCAACCTTATTCCCGAGCGGTTGGGACACAACTTTCTGCTCCGGCCACCATCACCATGACCATGTCATGGCCACCATCCATGGAGCTGCTCTCCATGGGGACTGGGGTGCACGCTGGGCGCTCTGCACCCCCCTGGGCCTGGGGGCTCCTGGCACAGCCCAGGCACCTGCCAACAGTCACCGAGTCCTGCCTCCCCAGCCACCTTGGTCCATGGTCATGGCCTGGCCGGGGCCTCTCCATGCAGGTGCCATCACCAGCAGCAGCTCCATGATGTCCCCTGGGGGGTCGTGAGGGCTTCTCCGCATTCTGCCACCCATGGCCACGAAGCTGGGTGTCTCACGGCCAGTTGTCCTCGTCCAGCGCCCCATGCTCGTGGGGACCCCAGGAGAGGACGCTCTGCAGAGCCCCCCAGGGCTGGGGGTGGCCGGGAGCAGCTCGTGGGGGGGCTGCCCCATAGCCCCGTGGGGTGGGGATCCTGGACGGCTTCTTGTGGGGCTGCGTGTCCAGCCGGGGCTTGGCCCGGGGGCGCGGGGACATGGGGGGGACGGAAGGCACGGGGGGGGCGCCCGCCGGGGCGGGGGGCGGCTCCTCCAGCTCCTCCTCCCCCGCCGCCCAGTCGGTGTCGGACTCGGGCCCCCCCCGGCTGTTCCAGGGGGCCGGGAAGCAGCTGCTCTCGTCGGAGGAGCTGGAGAGGACAGTCCGGAGCCCCGTGTCCCCCAGCCCGGGGGTCACCGCGCCCGGGGCGGGGCCGCCCCCGTTGCCGCTCCGCCGGGTGTCGTCGGCGGGGGGGCCCTGCTTGCCGAACACGCTGAGCGAGGAGGACGAAGAGCTGGACGAGCAATACGCCGAGTCGGCGGGTACCGGGGGCAGCAGCGGGGGGGTCTCCCCAACCTCCAGCTCCGCCATCAGCCGCGTGTTGGCCAAAAACTCCTCCTCCAGCCGCCGGAACAGCCGCTGCTCCTGCCCGGGCTCCAGCGGCGCCCGCAGCCGCCGGCCCAGCTCCTCCAGCTCCCGCTGCAGCTCCTCCCCGGGACCCCCGTCCCCGGGACCCCCGCCCAGGGAGCAGCGGCGCCGGGGGGCGGCGGGCCGGGCCGGGGGGCGGCCGCGGGCCGGGCTGGCGGGCCGGGGGGGCTCTGCCCGCGCCCACGAGTGCTGCCCGTCCCGCCGGCGGCTGATGAGCAGCAGCGGCTGCGGCCCCGGGGAGCCGCCGGGGGGGCCGTGGCTGCGGGCCCGGGGCGCAGCTCGGCCGGGGCCGTTGGGGACCCGGGAACGGCCGCGCTCCTCCGGAACCGCCCGGGGAGGTTGCGGGGGGGCGCCCCGGGAGGGGTCTCGGCGGCGCGGGGGGGCCCCGTCCCGCGGGCCCGGGGGCGCGCTCTGCGCCGAGGACGCGGAGGAGTCGCTGTCGCCGGAGCAGCGGCGGGAGCGGGCGGGGTCCCGGGGCCTGGGGGAGAGCAGCGATGGGGGGTGCACAGCCCGGGGCACCCCCGGGGCATCCCCCGGGGCACCGGCATCCTCAGCCCCGTTACAGACTCACTGAACACCCCGCTGCCCCGCACTGCAACCCCCCCATTGCACCCCCCCCATTGCACCCAACATTGCAAACCCCGTTACATACCCCCTTGTAGCCCCCCCACTGTACTCCCATTGGCTCCCGTTTGCTCCCCCATTGCACACCCATTGTACCCTCCATTTGCCCCCCCATTTCCCCCCCGCATTCCATTGCCTATTTGCCCCCCTCATTGTGCCCCATTGCACACCCATTGTACTTCCTCATTTGCCCCCCCCCGCCCCCCATTTCCACCCTGTTGTGTCCCATTTGCACCCCCCCCCATTGTCACTCCATTGCACCCCCATTGTACCCATTTGCCCCCCCACTTTTCCTCATTGCACCACTGCCCCCATTGCAGCCCCCCCATTGCACACCCATTGTCCCCATTGCAGCCCTCTGTTGCCCCCCATTATTCCCCATTGCACACCCATTGTCCCCATTTATCACCATTGTCCCCATTGCCACCTATTCCACTCCCCATTGCAGCCCCCATTGCCCCCCCACTGCCCTCCCCACTGCAGACCCCACTGTCCCCATTGCCCACCACTTTTCCCCATTGCACCATTGCCCTCATTATCCCCACTGCAGCCCCCCAACATTGCACACCCATTGTACCCCCCAGTTACCCCCCACTTTTCCCCATTGCACACCCATTGCACCATTGCCCCCCATTATCCCCATTGCAGCCAACCCATTGCCACCCATTCCAACCCCCACTGCAGACCACATTGCCCCCCACTGCACCCCAATTTGCTCCTCTATTCCACCCCCATTGCATTCTCCATTAGCCCCGTTATCCCTATTGCAGCCTCCCCCATTGTCCCCCATTATCCCCATTCCAGACCCCCATTTCCCCCCTTGTCCCCATTCATCACCACTGTCCACATTGCACCCCCAATTGCCCCCATTTGCCCCCCCCTTTTCCCCACTGCACACCCATTGTACCCCCCACTGCACCATCAACCCGTTATCCCCCTCGCAACCAACCCATTGTCACCCATTCCACCCCCCCCTTGCAGACCCCACTGCACCTCAATTTGCCCCTCTATTCCACTCCCCCATTGCACTCTCCATTGTCCCCCATTGTCCCCCCTTGTCCCCATTCATGACCATTGTCCCCATTGCCACCCCACTGTCCCAATTGTCCCCATTTACCGGCCCCACTTTTCCCCATTGCACCATTGCCCCCCATCATCCCCACTGCACCCCTCATCGCCCCCCATTATCCCCATTGCAGCCAACCCATTGCTACCCATTCCACCCCCCTACTGCCCCCCAATTTGCTCCTCTATTCCACTCCCCCATTGCACTCTCCATTGTCCCCCATTATCCCTATTGCAGCACCCCCATTGTCCTCCCTTGTCCCCATTCAACACCATTGTCCCCATTGCCACCCCATTGTCCCAACTGCCCCCATTTGCCTGCCTCACTCTTCCCCATTGCACACCCATTGCACCATTGCCCCCCCCATCATCTCCATTGCACCCCCCCATTATCCTCATTGCAGCCAACCCATTGCCACTCCCCCACTGCAGGCCACGTTGCCCCCCCCACTGCACCCCAATTGCTCCTCTATTCCATCCTCATTGCACTCTCCATTACCCCCCATTATCTCTAGTGCAGGGCCCCCATTGTCCCCCCTTGTCCCCATTTATCACCATTGTCCCCCCATAACGAGGAAAAAGGCCTCCCGTGCGGCTGAGCAGCTGTGGGTTCCCATAGCTATTGTGCTTCCATCCCCTGTCCCCATCATTGTCCCCCCAGCACCCATGGGTGCCCTACCTGCTCCCCCCGGCCACCCGCGGCTCCATGGGGCTCCTCGAAGGGCTGGCAGATCCAGACGAGGGTCCCAGACCCCCTCCCCTTGGGGGCAACCCATCGTGCTTGGCACCGGCCGGTGGCTTCGGGACGTCCCCAAGGACCTTCTGTTGGTGGCCACCACGCTCTGTCCTGTTGTCCCCAGCGCGGGGCCGGCGGGGGGTGCTGGGGCTGGGGGAGAAGCTGCGGGGGGCTGGTTTCTGGGGGGAGAAGCCGGGGGTGCGGGGCTGGGGCAGGCGGTGAGCTGGAAATGGAGATGTGGGGGGTCAGGGTGGGGGGAACCGCTTGTCACCCACCCACCTTTTCCACCCTGGGGTTTCCCAGGTTAATCAGTTTGGCCAAACCCACGTTTGTCCTCATGCACTGATTTGTTTCCCCTATCAGCCGGATCAGCACCCCAGCCCAGTGAAACGTGGTGAGGGGGGTGACAGGCTGGGGAAAAATTTAATAAACTATAACAAGGGCAAGTGTAGAGTCTTGAATGTGGGCAGGAACAACCCCAGGTTCAGTGTAAGTTGGGGAATGACCTATTAGAGAGCAGCGTAGGGGAAAGGGACCTGGGGGTCCTGGGGACAGCAGGGTGACCATGAGCCAGCACTGGGCCCTTGTGGCCAGGAAGCCAATGGGACCTGGGGTGGGTTAGAAGGGGGTGGTCAGTAGGTCAGAGAGGTTCTCCTGCCCCTCTGCTCTGCCCTGGGGAGACCACACCTGGAATCTTGTGTCCAGTTGTGGCCCCTCAGTTCCAGCAGGACAGGGAACTGCTGGAGAGAGTCCAGCGCAGCCACCAAGATGCTGCAGGGAGTGGAGCATCTCCCGTGTGAGGAAAGGCTGAGGGAGCTGGGGCTCTGGAGCTGGACAAGAGGACACTGAGGGAGGACTCATTGCTGGGGATCAAGATGGAAAGGGGCAGTGTCAGGAGGATGGAGCCAGGCTCTGCTGGTGACAACCAGGGACAGGACAAGGGGCAATGGGTGCAAACTGGAACACAGGAGGTTCCAGTTAAATCTGAGAAGAAACTTGTTGGGGTGAGGGTGGCAGAGCCTGGCCCAGGCTGCCCAGGGGGGTTGTGGAGTCTCCTTCTGTGCAGACATTCCAACCCGCCTGGACACCTTCCTGTGTAACCTCATCTGGGTGTTCCTGCTCCATGGGGGGATTGCACTGGATGAGCTTTCCAGGGCCCTTCAACCCCTGACATGCTGTGACTCTGTGGCACAGGCCATGGGGGGTTCCCTGGGACACTCACCGAGGGAGGAGCAGCGACACGGGTCGTGCTTGTCCAGATAATGTTCCAGTGTGTCCCAGCCGCCACCAACACGCACCATCACGTGGCTCCTCAGCACCTGGGGACAGCCCTGCCCGTCACCCTGCCTGGTCCCCATTGCACACCCATTGTACCTCCTCATTTGCCCCCCCACTGACCCCCATTTCCACTCTGTTCTCTCGCATTTGCTCCCCCATTGTGCCACATTGCACCCCCATTGTCCCCATTGCACCCCCCATTATCCCCATTGCACACCTACTGTCCCCATTTATTGCTATTGTCCCCATTGCATCCCCTCACTGCAAACCTCATTGCCCCTCCACTGTGCCCCCATTGCCCCCCCCAATGCCTATTTGCCCCCTCATTGCACACCCATTGTACCTCCTCATTTGCTCCCCCATTGCCCCCAATTTCCACCCTGTTGTCTCCCATTTGTCCCCTCATTGTCACCCCGCTGTCCCCATTTGCCCCCTACTTTTCCCCATTGCACACCCATTGCACCCCCCATTATCCCCATTGCAGCCCCCCATTCACACCCATTGTCCCCATTTATCACCATTGTCCCCACTGCAGCCCATTTATTTCCCATTTGCCCCCCATTGTACCTCCCCATTTCCCCCCCACTTTTCCCCATTGCACACCCACTGGACCCCCTCATTTGACCCCACATTGCCTCCCCATTGCGCTCCACACTTTTCCCCATTGTACCCCCCATTGCACCATTGCCCCCCATTGCCACCCGTTCCACTGCCCCATTGCCCATCACCCTGCCAGGCCCCCAGGACATGGCCAAACCCCCCAACTCCTGGGGGTGCAGCTGCACACACTGGCCATGAACAACCCCCCATGTCCCCAATCTGGGGCAGCTTATGGGGAACCCACCCCCCCATGCGGTCCCCTGGGTCCCCACTGCACTGAGGGGCGGGGGAGGAGGAGCGCTGGGGGGCCCGGGGGGACGATGGGGTGAGCGATGCTCTTACCCGGACGAAGATGAGGGTGCTGGAGTCACCCACTTTGTATTTGCCCTCGGAGACCTTGACCATGGGGAACTGGGAGGGGCAGGAGCAGCAGCCCAGGATCTCCCGCACCTGTGGCACAGCGGGGAGGGGTCTGTGGGGCACGGACCCCCCGCTATAGGGGTCCTGGGGGGGGGGGGTTCCCACAGACACTCACCCCCCCGCAGGCTAAGAATGGGCACAACTCGCTTCATCTGCTGCCAGCACCGCTCCATGGAGCCCACCCACTGCAGGACCCCTGGGTGCGGGGGGCTCAGCTGCCCCAAAACTGGGGGGGAGGAGCCCTGCTAATCCCCTCCATGGGAATTTGCCCCCCCCAGCACCGCGCTATGGGGCAGGGACCCCCAGCTGCACCCCACAGCCATCAACAGGAATCTTTAACACCTGGCACCACTGAAAAGCCAAAGGGAGGAGTTGGGGGGCCACGCGGGGGACCCCCCATCGCCGTGGGGCTGCAGGACCGTGCTGCCCGTTCCCTGCCCGTTCCCTGCCCGTTCCCTGCCCGGGCGCTGGGCTGACGTCAGGGATTAGGCCGGTTGCCGCGGGGGGACGCGGGGACGCGGCCGCATCCTGCCCGGCGGGGGGACAGCGAGGGGGAGTTATTAAAATACTGTTCAGTGTTTTTCAGTTCTGCTTTCTGCCCGTCGCAGGGTCCCGCGGGGCAGGATGCGGCCGCTCCCGCTCCCGCCCGGGTAGCAGCCGGGTGACACTGTCAGCGCTAACCGGGGAAACTGAGGCACGGCGGGGGGGTCCTGACCCTGCTGCCAGCCCGGGGGGGGCGCAGGGACCCGCCGGGCTGGATCCGGCACCGTCAGGCTCCTCCCCGGCTCCAGCGCTGTCCATAAAAGCCGATGGCGAGGAATTACGCAGCCCGGAAAAATGCAGCCGGGCTTGGCAGCGCCGGGCTGGGGGGCTGGGGGGGCTCGGGGGGCAGCAGCGGAGGAGGGGGCCCCCGCTTTGCAGCAGCATTGGGGGTGTGTGGGGTGCAGGATGCTCCCCCCCTTCCCGAGTATGGCGGCTGCGACTTAATGAGGAATCGGGGTTTCAATTAAAAAACGGCTTTGAGCTTAGGGAGTCAGGGGAGGGCAGACCCCCCTGACCCCCCCGTGTGTCCCCCCCCGGGTCACCCCTCCCATCCTGCATTAATCCGCTGCCTCGTGCGCGGGCCGGATCCTGCACCCAGCGCGGCGTTAATCCCTGCTGAGCCTCCCAGGTGGGGGGGTCCCTGCACCCCCGCTCGTGGAGGGGACACCCCCCCAACACCCCCCATGGTGGCTGTGAGCCACATGGTGTCCCCATGTCCCTCTGTCTGTCCCGGGGACACCAGCACAAGGTGCTGGGGGGGGAAAGGGGTAGATGGGGCGGGAGCAGGTTCCCAGGATAGGGACACCGTGTCCCCCCCACTGTGGGGTGGAAGTGGTGGGGTGGAGGTGACACCCGTGTCCCCCCTGTGATGATGGTCACGGCCACCAGGATAACCTATGGGAGGCTCCACAGGGCAGCGGGGCCTGGCTGGGCGGCCAAGGACCTCCCACGGGCCATGGAGAGCCTGGTGGGTGGAGAAGGACGTCCCATGGGTTGGGCAGAGAGGATGGACCATAGAGACAGACAGGACCTGCTATGGACCATAGAGGCCTTGTTGGGTGGACAGACAGGACCTGCTATGGACCATAGAGGCCTCATTGGGTAGACAGACAGGACCTCTCATGGAGCATAGAGGTCTCGTTGGGTGGACAGAGAGGACCTCCCATGGAGCATAGAGGTCTCGTTGGGTAGACAGAGAGGACCTCCCATGGAGCATAGAGCACCCACTGGGTGGACAGACAGGCCCTCCCATGGGCCATAGAGACACACAGATGCTCCGATAAGCCATAGAGAACCTGTTGGGTGGACAGACAGGATCTCCCACAGACCACAGAGCCCCCATTGAGTGGACAGACAGGCCCCAAGGCTCCCAGGGGAGCATCTCACCAGCTCGTCCAGGTTCTTCAGGTCGCAGAGGGCGATGGGCCGGGCCCGGCCAGGGTAGGGTGATGCCTGGTGGTCCCGGATCTCCTGGCGCGTGCCCAGCACGCCGAAGGCCATTTGGTCCCTCATCTCCTCCTCGATCTCCTCCTCCATCTGGATCAGCATGGGGGCCAGCATGCCAAACTTGGAGCCCCTCCTGGCCACCTCCAACAAGCAGAGGACAAAGTTCTTCTCGTTCTTCTTCAGCACCAAGTCGTTGGTCTCGAACATGAGGACGTCCTGGATGCCGAGGTCCTGCCGGCACCACTGGATGAAGTTGGAGACGTTATCCCGGGCGACGAAAGAACCGGGCGCCACGTTCTTGGCTTGGAAGACGACCTCGTTCTGGGGGACGCGCATGCGGGCGGCCACCTCGGGGTGCCGCTGCTGGAAGTCCAGGGCGGTGCGGTTGACGTTGTTGGCGTGGCGGCAGAGGTGACAGCCCGTCTCCAGGCTCTCCAGGAAGGTGTCCACCTGGATGTCCAGGTCGTAGAGGGTGTTGAACCACTCGGCCAGGTCCTCCTTCATGGCCTCCAGGTACTCCTCGCTGGAGCGGAAGGGACGGATGCTCTTGGAGGCGGCCGACTGGATGTGGCTGGGGTCGGCCATGGTGAGATCCCTGCGGGGTGGGGGGACAATGGGCACCATTACGGGCAGGCAACACCCCCCCAGCTTGTCCCCAAGCAGTTTGGCCACCTGGTGTCCCTCCTCCAAGCCCTGGTGACCCCTGTGTGCCTCAGTTTCCCCCATCCCTTACCTGTGGGCAGGAGGGTCACCAACATCTCCTGAACCTGCCCGTTCCCTGCCAGGACCTGCAGCACCAGCACCCTGTGTCCCCAACACCCTATGTACCCCCACCCTGTGTCCCCAACACACTGTGTGACCCCACCTATGTCCCCAACACCCTGTGTACCCCCACCCTGTGTCCCCAACACCCTGTGTGACCCCACCCTGTGTCCCCTCTACCCTGTGTGTCCACCCACCTATGTCCCCAACCTTGTGTCCCCCACAACCCACATCCCCTCCACCCCGTGTCCCCCCCACTCCACGTGCTCCCCATCCCATGTCCCCACACATCCCCCACCGGGTTAATGAGTCACTTGTCACCGATATCCCCCCAGTTCCCGCTGTGGGAATGCGGCAGAGCAGCCCCCCCCCCCGCCACCCCCACAAAAGCTGCCCAGTCATGGTGGGTGTCACCACCCCGGTGTCACCATCGTGGGAGCAGGTGACACCCCCACGGACCGCGGCTGCCGCGGGGTCATTGGGCCCCAATACTCAGCAATGATGGGGGGGTGGGTGCATCCGGGGGGGTCCCTGCCCTCCCCAGTGTGGGGTAAAGAGCTGGTGACACCCCTCCCGTGCTGGGGGGAGCCCAGTGACCCCCCGTTGCTGCCCCCCCGCCCTGGGGGTCCTTTCCCGTGGGGGTGTCACTGCACCCTGGGGGGGCCTGCAGAGGGGGGGTTGTTGTCTCTGCTGGGGGGTGTATCTGTACCCGGGGGTCCCCCTTCCCTTGGGGGGGTGTCTCTTTCTCGGGGGTTCCTCTCTGCCGGGGGTTCTCCTGCGCAGGGGGGCCCTTCCCCAGGGCGGGCGGTCCGTCCGTCCGTCTGTCTGGAGGAGGGGCGGGGGGGCGAGGGGCAGCACCTGCGCGGCAGATGCCGCCGACTTACGCGGGCGACGCGCGGGGGGGGACAAGGGGGGTGCACAGAGCCAGGGACCCCCCGCAGCCCATCCCACCCCCCGCACTCACCGCCGGTCCGCGCTCCGCTACCGCCGCGCCGGGCCGCGCCGCCCGCCCGCTCCCCGCTCCGGGCCGGGCCGCGGCTCTGAGCGCCGGGGGGGCCCCGCCGCCGCCGCCCGGCCCCGCGCTGCCCCCGCCGCCATCCGGAGGGGCCGGGACCGGGACCGGGACCGGGAGCGGAGCGGAGCGGAGCGGAGAGCGGCCGCCGCCCGCCCGCAGCCCCGCGCTGCCGCCGCCGCCGCGCCCCGGCCGGGAAGTTGGAGGCGGCCCAGAAAGGGCCGGGACGGGAGCGGCGGGCGGGGGGGCGGGGACGGGCCCACATGCGGGACACGGACACGTAGCGGGGGGGCACGTACAGCGACACACAGACACAGCGACACACAGACACAGCGACACCCCCGCAGTCCGGGTGGGGTTTGACACGGGGGGGGAATCACACACCCCTCCAGTTGGAACTGCCCCCCTCACAGGATCGGGCCCTTCCCACAGCTCCCACTGGGGGAACTGAGACACGGGGTGGGGGGGTGACACGGGAGCGGGTTCCCGGGGCGGGGACGCTGTCAAGGAGGCCAGCAGTGGTGCGGTTATAAACAGCGGGAGTTTTTATTTAAAAAAATCATCACAACCGTTAACAGCGTTACAGTTCATCGCGCCGCCGGGGGGGCGCACAGCATGCTCACGAGGGGGTCGCGCGGGTTTAGTTTGCGTTAAACAACCGGTTTTAAAAGGGGGGGGGAGGGTGTAAAAAAAGAAAAAGAAAAGAAAAAAACCTCAGCACGCTACCGTTGAACTTGGTTTTAATGTTTCTCCACAAACGGTGAAAAATACTAAAGTACAGACAAGGAATAATCATAATGTTGTGGCCAACATTATAAATACGGAATTATAAATTTAAAACATTTTTCTGGTTTAAAAAATAAATCTGGTAGTAAATGCAGCTCTGCGGGTCCGTCTCAGTAGGGCCGGTCTCTGCGCTCCTGGCGGTGCTCGCCCCTGCGGGGGGACAGGGCGGGTGAGTCACGGCGCCCCCCACACCTTTGGAGGGGTCCCCACCTGCTCCCCGCCCCCAACCCCAGCCTGGGTGACAGAGGAAGGAGTGGGACCCCAGTGCCACCCTGCCCGAGGTGCCCCAGTGCTACCCTGTCCCCATGTCTTGCACATCAGGGTTTTCCCCCTCCACAGAGGACCCCGGCCCCCACCTGCTCTCCGTGTCCCCCCAGCCGTACTTGTCCATCTTCCCTGGTCCTCCACGCCGTCCACCTCGGCCTCCACCGCCCATCTGCTCCATCAGGGGCCCGGGGGGCCCCCCGGGGCCGCCGCCTCCTCCTCCTCGCCGGCCGCCTCCTCCGTAGCCACCTCGATCCATTCCCCGGCCGCCTCGGAATCCACCTCTGTCACCACCGCGGCCACCTCTGAACATGCCCCCGGGTCCCCCGCGGTCCATGAGGCCACCTCCTCGCCCGCCGCGCATCCCCCCGGGGCCGCCCCTGCCGCGGTCTCCGCCTGGGAGAGAGGAGAAAGGCCTCAGAGCCACCCGCTCCACCCTGCCCCAAAAACGGGAGAACATCCAGAGAACCACAGAATCATTTTGGTTGGAAAAGCCCCTCAAGATCATGGAGTCCAATCATTAACCCAACCCGGCACTGCCCCATGTCCTGAGAACCTCATGTCCGTCTGTCCAGCCCTCCAGGGATGGTGACTCCAGCACTGCCCTGGGCAGCCTGTTCCAATGCCCCACAGCCCTTTGGGCAAGAAATTGTTCCCACATCCAACCTCAACCTCCCCTGGCGCAACTTGAGGCCGAGCTGTTGGGAACCCCGAGATGCTGCAGGCAAGCGCAGCTCACCCAGCATCTACCCCAGAGGCTCATTAAGAAGATGCTAATGAGGTGACACAGGTGCTTTAGGGAAGCCAAGTGCTGCAGAGAGCCCTAAGGAAGAGCCTGGGTGGCTCAAGAGCTGGAACACACAGGGGGACAGCAGGCAGAGCTGTCCCAGGCTCCAGGTCACAGCCTGAGGACGGGTAAAGACCCAGCAGCTCTGACCCCAGAGGAGCCGCTCCCGGGAGCCCCAGCCCGGGGCAGTGGGTGGGAACACGGGTGGGTGTCTGCAGAGCCAGAGGCGGCGGGCGCGCAGGGCGCAGGGAAGGCATACCTGCAGGGGGGAACGGGGGCGGGAGAAACCCTTCTGGTTTGGGAGCCTTGCACTGGTTACACTCCGTTCTCCAGGAGAAATTCTGGTTTCCGCAGCCCCTGGGTAAAAACACCGATTAGCAAAGACCGGGGGGACGTTCCTGGCTGGATAACGCTCCAAAGTGCTGCTTGGCCGTCAGCGGGAGCGCGATGTCCCAGCACAGAGAGGGAAAAGCTGCTCAGCAGGACCTGTAGTGAGTCCACCAGCCCCCTAGAAGTGACGCCAGCCCCGAACTTCCTGGAAAGGCCCAGCACGTTATTTTGGGAAAGGCCCATTTATCCCAGGCAGCACCTCAGACTACAAGCCCCTCCTTGGTGCTCCGAGACACAGGACGGCTGTTGTCACCGGGCAAGAGTGACCACAGCACCGTCAGGCCACGGCAGAGCTGCGGTGCCGTTGGGAGCAGGGGACACTTACGGGTTGGGGCACTGCCAGTCGCCGGCGCGGTGCTGGACGCTCCCGCCAGAGGGGTTTCCCCGGGATCCCCGCGGTCCTCGCGAGGAGAAGCCTCCCCGCTCTCCACCTCTGCCTCCCATCCTGCCCATGGGGCCGCTGGGGCCACCGGGCCCCCCTGGGCCACCAGGCCCCCCAGGACCTGTAAGAAAGGCTCCGTGAATCCCCGGAGGCACCGGCCACGGCGGGAGGACGGGGAGCGGCGGCCGTGCCCTTCGGGGGGCTGACGTTACCTCCGCGGAGCGGGGGGGGCATTCCCCGCGGCTCCCGGGGGGGCATCCCGCCCCGCATGCTGTTCATCGGGCCCTTCTTGCGCGCCAGGCTGACCTTCAGCTTGTTCCCCTGGAAATCCTTCCCTGGGAGGAGTAAACGGCAAAAGTGTCACTTTGTGCTCTGAGTTCCCACCGCTCACAGGCCCCCGGTGCCACACACGACTGCAGCGAGGTGTTAATCACACCAAAAATTCTACCAAAAGGGTAAAATCCCACCTGTGGGACTGAGACAAACTCCCACTGCAGGAGGTGACAGAGGACAGAAGCCTGGGCAGCTAAGGACAGCCACAATCAAGCACCACGCTTATCTGTTCTAGTTAAAACCAGAACTTCTTAGGCAAAAGCTCAACCTAGAGCCAGCCTGAAATGACAACGAACCTCCACACACTAAGGACAGAAACACTGACTTTGGTCGGACAAGAATTTAGTTCTGAAATGGAGAATGAAGCGATTCGAGCCCAAAACACACCCCATGTACTCACCATCAAACCATTCGACGGCTGTTTTGGCAGTAGATGGGTCATCGTAAGATACCATGGCATCTCCTTTTGGCTTGCCGGTCTCTTTGTTGATGTAGAGGTTTATCATCGGCTGCCCGGTCCTTTTGTTCATCTAGCGGGACAGCAAAGTGTCACCTCAAGTCACGTCTCCCCAAAAGCTGAGTGGGAGTTTAGTTGCCTCTGTTCTGCTTTTGAGATAATGGAGTCTCATTTTGGTGACTCCATGGCAGAAGAAAGGGCCCTCCTGGCTTTATCATGGGTGGCAGCTGCTGCCCAGACACTCTGAACCGTGCAGGAACAGGCCCAGAACGGTGCTGGTCAGGCCCCAGCGGCCGCTCCCGTGTGCACGAACCCAGCTACAGCCTCCCCACATCCTCCTTTGCACTCCCACCACCCCGACGCTCCGCACATGTCCCACCAGCCACAGATCCGTGGCTCTAAGTGCTTTCATAAGCCTAATCACGCTTTTGAGGGACAAACCCTGCAAAGGTGCTTTGGGAACGCTTGAGCTACAGCTCAGCATCCACCTGTGCATGTCCAGCCACCCAGAGACCCGCCAGCTCCTGGAGATGACGGGCTGAAGGGAGACGAGGGAGGTGCGAGCAGGAGGAGGTGGGCAACCCCTCTCCCCCGCGTTCCCTCTCACCTTGACAACACCGCACTGCTTGAAGAAATCTGCCAGGTCCTCCAGGGTCACATTGTCATTGAGTCCCTGCACATACACGGAACTGTTGTCCGAATCCTCGTCTGGGTCCATAGGTGGGCCTAGGAGATAATTCAGGGTGTCACCGCGGGGCGAGGAAAGGCAGCGATACAACATCACGTAGGGCTTTTCATCGCGTCACCCCCTCGGCCAGCTGTGGCTTTGCTCTCAATGAGCGTATTTATGAAGCGAGATGAAAACGCAGGCGCTGAGCTCGTCGGCGCAGGCGGGACCGCGCTGCGCCCCGCTGCCGAGCCGGCCTGCCTCCTGCAGACGGACAGACACACACTCGGCGTGGAGAATCGCGTGGTTAAACCGCTCGGTTGTAGTGGGAGACACCGGGGGTAAGACATGAGGAAGCTCTTGGTGTCCTTGGGGCTCCCCTGACCCCCCTTTTCCGCAGCACCACGTGATGCTGCGAGGCTGATGTGGAACTTCCAGCCACCCCTGCGGGACGGGACGGGAAGAGCCGCATGGTGAGAGGCACAAGAACAGGCTACCGGACCAGCACATACAAACTCCAGGCTAATTCTGCCTGAAAAGGGCTTTCTACTGACTCACACAGCTGCAGAGCTCCCCAAACCCCCCCAACTCCTGCGGAGAAGGGTGAGTGCCTCACAAACACGTGCAGTTTTCCACCAGTTCGGCTGTTCTGATGAACCGGGAATCAAGATAGAAATAAAATGGCCAGAAAGCAACTGCAAATGGTGGAGCAGCCTCACGCTCCCGCAGACGGGCACGGAGCAATTGGAGCCTGGGAGAGAATCCAAGCAGATCTTGGTAATTACCTAAATCAAGGTCTGGTCCTTCCTCCATGTGTCCTGCCAGTCGGGAAAGAATCATAAGAAGGCGTGTTAGTGCAGGCCCTGCGGGCTGAAGAACCGACACACACAAATCTATCTACATATAACCACCGTTCGATGGCGCTGGTTAAACTCAAATTGACCCGCATTGCCCAAACATCAGCAATGCACCTTTACTTTGGTGATCGGTTTTGCTATTTTTAGCAGCTTTTCAAACCATTAACCACTATTACGCTTTTTTTTTTTTTTTTAATGCTTTACCAGGCCAATTGGTTTTACGTTCATTAATCAAAAGTTACTTTACGGAAAAACCAAAAAATTATTAAATCCAAACCATTTATTTTCCCCAAATTACAGAAGTGGTTGCTCAATTCTTCCACGTTACCCTGTGTCCTGTAACCGCGTACCCCTAGGCATCGCCGGCAGTACCCATTACAGTCTTGTTGCATTTTAAGCACTTAAAACGAATACAAAATTACACTTTGTTCTAAAAACTGACTGCAATTTTTTTTTAACACTATCCATTGTAATGCTCAAAAACTTACCACCAGGCTTATTGAAGCCACCTCGCTCTCCAGCGCTGCTGGGGGGATAAACGAAGAAATGAAGGCCTTTCCCTTTACAAAGCCAGTACCGCTCGGAGCCGCTGCGGCTCACTGGGAAGAAGGGCACTGGCTAAAAACATCTCCAAACAATGCATCTGTCTCTCTCTCTCTCATCTCGGCACTATGCCTTTCTTCAGGGCAGCTCGCTCAAATTTCCTTTACATATACGCAACCTCGCTTGTCTGGTTTGAGACACCACTTTGTTGGTAGCCTTGCATTAGTTGTACGGGTATTATCAGTGCAATACTTGGCGAAAAAAAAATGGGTTCTGGTGGTTTGGAATTGGGTTTTTGCTTCAGAGGAATCGTGGGGTTGGTCGCTGGTCGACTCCCTCCCCTCTGCGTGTACATAAAGATGCACCCTCAGCCTCCCGCAGCACCGGAGCGAAACGAGCCCGCGGGTCCCTGACATTAACAGTTCAAAAGGGAGGAGACAAACCATAACGCGATAACCTACAACACAGTTCAGATGACATTTCCGCTAAAAACCTCGGTTATAAAGCCATACATTCAGGTCGCTACTGAATTTAACAAGTCTCTGCGGAGGGAGAACTTACAGAATACAGCGGGGGCTCGAAGGCCGGGGGTGCAGCTTTGTGGACACAGAGCAGAACGGGAAGATTTCGGCACGTGCCGATGATGCGAAGTGGCAGTCGCAGCTTTTCTCAGCAGCTTTGGCTGAAGCGTTCGGCTAAAAGCGCTTCCGAGCGCCAGTTAATTAGGAAAACACCACCCGAAAAGGATTTTTGACGTTTCTCGCTCTTTTTGGAGAGGCAAGAAACAGTTTGGGAGGAGACGAGCAGAGGAGGGAGCGCACCGCTAATTTTCTAGCAAGTATTGCACCTCTAATACTGGATAAAATCAAAGTCGTCAATACAAAGTTTCAAGCTGTTGCATGCAGCTTTGCCTCCTTTTCTTAAAGTACACACCATTTACGTAATGTCTCTCTTTTTAAACATATATGTTTACACTTTTTAACGTTACACAATTCTAAAGTAGTATACCTCCTCTGGTTTTATTACCAAACAACAAGTAGGCAGTTACCAAAGTTACAGAAGGATTCCATTTATACAATGAATACATTTGGTTAAAAATATTCTATGTATATTTTTCCTCTCCATATGGACACCGTGTCTAGTCCCACTTTTCATTATGCTGCCGGCTGAGTACTGAGTACGGGTACTTTTTAAGTACTGAAGTGTATACAAGGCTCTCACTTTGTAACCTGTAGCATATAAATGCGACAAAGCATGTTAAAAAGTTTCCATGTTTAACAGCCAATGAAAATATCAAATAATCGAGGCAATGAAAAAGGGCACGTTAATAACATCGAGCTCCTTACCTGCCGGAGACACTGAAATCCATCACCACAGCATGATAAGAAGGGCCGAGTTCCCCTACCCGCCCCTGGGGCTCCTTGGGATGTCCACCTTGGCTATGGACGGCAGCAAGTCTACGTCCATAAAGCAGGGGACTCTTTGTAAAGCTCTAGTCAGGTGGAAATGGCTACGTACGCAATTTAAGCTCAGATTAGGGGGGGTGAAATCAGAGAGAGATGACAAATCTTTGGCATGAGAAGCTCCGGAGGGGCTAGAAATTTGAAGATGTGATGATAGACATTTCAAGTGTCTACATCTACTTTAAACCATTAGAGATAAATACATCATGGGTGAAATCTTTATGCAGAACTGTGGAACTTTCGTTCCACTCGAGCCAATTCAAGCCAGACGTGTTCCAACACGAGCCACTCATTTTCTTCTCTTTCCACACACCAGTAGTTGTATTTCTCCGATAAAGATTTCATGCCACTTCAATTCATTTCGCCAGAGCTATGCAGAATGGGACTATCAACTGCCAAACTCTGGTTGCCACCAGGTTGTCAAACACCTCGAGAAGTTGCCTATGGAGGAGCAGCTGCGATTCGGGCTGTCCTGCCAAGGAGGGGGGTCAGCACTGCGCATCCCACACCCCGCGTGCGCCGGGGGACACTCTGCATAGCTCTGAGCGACAGCGGGAAGGGATGGAACACACACAAAGCCACAGCTGCCTTCTCTGAGGAACCTTTGGGATGAATCCTCCTTCCTCGCCACTACCGAAACAAACATCCCGGACAGACACAGCGCTGAAGGTGCAGGTTTACCAAACCAGATTTTGCCATCAGTTAAAATGGCCAAACTGGTTTAGATGACCTGAAAGCTCCGAGAGGGAGCAGTCCCGGGAGCCAAACCTCATCTCTTTTACTTTCTTGGGGTCTTTCTTCACGCTCCAACCAAGCTCTAAGTGTTCTGGCCACTCAGAGTCGTGGCTTTGACAGCAGAAATCGGCCCTGGGCGCACACTTAGGGACGTAGCTCCGCGTGCTACTGCTAAGGTGGAGAGGCCGGCGGCAGAACACGGGGCTGAGCTGAGCCGCCAGCTTTGTACGTACCTGACCTGACAAGATTCCACTAGTGAGGCACAGGGAGTGACTCCTGGTTTGTGTGTGTTCGATCCAGAGTTACTGTTAAACCCCACAGAGGATTTCACCTCTGCGCGACCACGAAGGGAGCTGAAAGTTCCAGGTTTAGCAAATCCCCTAATTCCCCGCCCTGGGGCCCAACCCACTGCAGGATAAACAAAAAATAGATCCTGCTCTTATTTCCCCTAGGATAACATTTCCATGGATTAGAAACAATGCTACTAGAGAGATGTTCCCCATGGAAGTACCGTTGGGAATGTCAACCTTTCAGTCCCTTCTTTCCATTTCAAATCCTACGGGTAAACCAGAATTAGGTAAAAGGAGAAAAGATTTGCTCTTACCCCATTCCACCGCGTCCTCCTCCCCGCCCACCTCTGCTCATGCCTCCGCGATCATATCCCCCTCTTCCCCTGCCCCGGTTATCAGGGCCGCTCATATTCCGGTTGTCTCCTGAGCCTGAAAAGCCTCCGGAATCCTGTCCGTACACATTCATGCTGCTGGGATGGTCCTGACGGAACGAGCCTGAGGAAGTTTGTAACAAAAATGTCAGGGAGATGCAGACAAGAGTTGGTTGAAGCTGCCTGTCCCCTTTTTAAGCCCTTTTACCCGCCTTCAGCATCAGAATGTAATCGCGACAACAATTTGCTACAGGGCTTATAGCAACAGCATTAATTTAAGGATGTGTTAATTTAAGGATGAGTTTTACATTAGGCCCTACCAGTCCGACCTCTGCAAAACTGCCGCCTGGCCTAGCAGAACTGTTTACACTGAGTCTTGTCCAAAACAGTATTTTGTGCTTCTGTGTTTTCCACCCACCTGTGCACCTCTGCAACACCGAGGGGGAGCATCGTGACTCGCCACTGCACCAGGCGAGCCGATTTTCAGCAAGAAAAGGCAAAACGGAGTTACAACATGCTCTCCCTTCAACACAGCTACAAGCTTTAGACCCCAAATTATACCAAACTGCCTTTGGAGACAGCTCGCCCTGCAAGGACGAGGGAGAACGACCCTTTTCCCCGGCATGGCGGGGCTCTGCGGAGCTCACTCACTCTGCTGGCCATAACTGCTGCTCTGCTGGCTGTACTGGCTCGGGGCCTGGCTGTAGGATCCCGTTGGGGGTGGGTAACTGGTCGGCGGGGGCTGCTGCCCGTAGCTGCTTTGTTGGCCATAACTAGTCTGCTGTCCGTAGCTGCTCTGCTGCCCGTAGGTGCTCTGCTGGGAGTAAGTGCTCTGATCGTAACTGCTTGGCTGGCTGGAGGAATAGCTGGGAAAAGAAAAGCATTGAAAAGGTGGGAAGACGAGCCAATTCACCATCGTTGTGCATTAGGCTGCAGAAGTGGCTCATGCCAGAAGGTAATGCAATTATGAGCCATATGTGCTGTTGTAAACTGTTTTAAAAGGTGAAGTCATCCTATGGAGGCTACTTCACCATCAGGAGACAAAATAAACCTGGTAGATCGCTAAAAGCAAAATCCACGCGGCTGTTCACAATTTATTCATACCTCTAGAAAGAGGCAGAAGTGGCAAAAATCAGAAGTAATGCAAGTAACAGTCTCCCGTTCTGCCTCGGCACTGAAATACTGTCAGCCGATGAGTAATAGAATAGTTCGCCCTCATGCACCTTGGGCTTTGGGCATTTCAAAACATACACTTTAGAAGTCAGCATCAGCATTTTAAAGACACTTGAGGGGAAGAGGTGAGCCCCTTGACAAAGCCATGTGTAAGGAGGTAGTAAAAGGTCACTTTAACACAATCCATATCTAGGAAATTTCTTAAAAAGTTCTGTAATCATTACAGGTGCGCACGCAGAGACACTCAATCACAGTTTCATCCTCCCTACCACAAGAAGTACAGCAACAAGAACCACGCCTTCCTCTTCCCAGGACACCAAACCTCCTTTTTCATTTAAAATCCTTTGAGAAAACCCTTTTTGCCCAAGCGAACCTGAGTTTGCAGGAGGTTGAGCCTGCGGGGACGTTACCTGGTCGGTGGGTAGGAGGGTGGCGCGGTGACGGGCTGCATGGGGTAGCTGGCAGGCACCTGGGGGTAGCTGTAGTTGCTCTGGCCATAGCCCAGGCTGGGCTGGCTGTAGCCCGTCGTACTCGACTGTGGCTGGCTGGTCTCTGCTGGTTTGCTGCCATCCTGGGGTCTGTGGAGCGATACAGGACAAGAAGGAATCGTTGGAGCGAAGCCTCACCTCTGGGAGCAGCAAAGGGGCTCAGATTTCTCCAGGACAGTGGCAATACCTGTTTCTTTGGGTGGCATGACAAGCTGGCACCGTATCGGTGTCAGGCACTCTGGCAGCAGCAAACAGAGGTTCATTAAACACTAAATATTTTAGCACTTGCTGACTGAGTACTCACACTGCCATCAGGAAAGGCCTGGGTAGCCCCCTGAACAGAGAGCAGAGGGTTCAGCCTTTGGCTCTAGAATTGAGTCGGGGGTGTGAAAACATCCAGTAAAATGGTCAGCAGGTCCAGCTGGTTTTGCACAATGCTTGGAAACTATGAGCTCAAAAGCAGCCAGTTAAATGCACCATTGTTTGGTTTGGAATCCAGAGCAAGCAGATATTGCCCTATATACATTACCCGATGAAAGGGAAAGGACATTGGGGGTTGGACTAGATGACCTTTAAAGGTCTCTTCCAACCCAAACTGTTCTGTGACTCTACGTTTAGTATTAACTCTCAAGGCCTGAAAAGAAAGGGAACGCTTTGCACATGTCCCCTTCCTTTTCATTTGTCCCATACAGTTTATAATCTCTTATAAACACTTAGTTTATCAGAGCAGAGTGAAAAGAGTTAAACTACTTTTGTCATACAAGCTGGGAAAAAATGATTTTACACGTTGTCAGGGTTCATAATTAAAGTGTAATGTGACAGACACAGAGCTGTGCCAAGTGCCGCCTTTCCTCACTGGAGCGGTTGCTACAAACACCAGGTAAACAAATAAAGCGGTTTTTCTGACTACTAAACAAGTTTCCATTATGTATGCTAAATCTTTCATATCCTGAGCAAACAATTAAACTAAATATACCATTGCGGTGCCCAGACACAAAAGATTTAAAAAGGAAATCGCCTACTCTGCGTACATCCACTCAAGAAGTCACAGTACGTAACGGTATCCTGCCCAACCCTGTGACTCAAGATTGGTCAGACTGGTCCATTTTCTGTTCCACGTCGTGAGTCAAGAGCCCGTTTTTGCTGCTCGATCGCTCTCCTCGTCTCTCAGTAACAGCGCTGACTCACCGCGCCGGAGCACAACCTTCCCACACAGCTTCCCCAGCCCCGCAACGTGCCAGGATCGCTCAAGCGTGATGGGTGGAAAAAGGGCGTTGAGCAAAACCAGTGGCTCCCAGTTGCGCTGGGAGGAGAGGAGCCGAGGTTACCTTGCGGGAGCGGGAGCGGTGGGCTGCTGCCCATAGGCCGGGTAGGCGGGCTGGGTGCCGTAAGCGGAGGGTGCGGCGTAGGAAGCCTGGGTGGTGGTAACCGTGGCGGTGTTGGTGTCGTAGGCGGCCGTGCCGTAGCCCTGGACCGGCTGGCTGTACGCCGGGGGGGCGGTCGGGGCGGTGTAACCTACAACAGACCACATCAGATTCAGTTTGGCGAGCTTTCGGTGCTATCATTTCACATTATTGAACTGCTGGAGATGGTTTATTAGCCCGCGGGTACGGCGCCGGTTTTACCACTGCAAAAATATCGCGGATAACTCGAAAATGATGAATTAACCCTTCACCTTCCTCAGAGAAACCCCCTGCCCTGGGAAGCCTCAGCCTACAGCCCCAGCTCTACCCTCGTCATTCAAAAACCCCGCTCCAAGGAGCTTTCTGGAAACCAGTCTTCCATCAGCATCCAAAGCGGTTTGTTTACAGCTCCCGGTTAGTGTAACAATGCACACAGGGGGCACGCTGAGGCACGCAGCATCTTCTCAATGCAGGAAAGCTAAACAAAGCTCCTGGCAGCCCTGCGGTAAAAGAAATCCAATTGATTTAAGAAGTACGGTCCCATCCTTTCAGCTTTTTTGACAAATCAGAGCAGAAAACAGCAGCAGGCTGACGTGAGAAGTCTTTCTGAGCCATTTGTGAAGTTCTAGTTCAAATCAGTAATTCTGGAAACAAAAGAAAAGCAACTTTACATTTGCTTTGACTTAAAAGAAACGTCAAAAAAGACAAAGTAGCTCCTGATGTCTTATGTACCTTCACTTTTCTTAGAATTCCAGTTTGATTTAGGTAAAACTCTTACAGCTCACACATTTATTTCTAAACAGTTTTACAAGAACATCCATGACCCTGAAACAGCTACATTTCAATGAGTCTTTCCAGCAGCCGCCGCTGTATAATTTAGTCGACTATGTGGCTTGTCACAAAGGCAAATTATAAAGCCGGCATTAACACAGCAGCTTTTTTAGTTTGAGAACCTTGCGAGCAGGTTTTCAAATTATGAAACAGAGACTTATATATAAAAAAAGATAAATTAAAAACTTCATTAGCAGAAGCTGACTTACTAAAAATATAAAACATCGATTGCCAAAGAGCAGCTGACTGATCTCAGTCTTACTGACGTGATCTTAATTGCATCAATTAAGGTAACAGCTTCTCCATCGCTTCTTATTTTTAATAAACACAGGACACTTGTGACTTACTCTTCCTTATAACTATACAGCATTTTAGGCAAATTGTGCTGTAGCTTTTTGATTCCCTCATTTACAAAACAAACGGAGTTCCATCAGAACACAGCGTGTCCTCCTGAAGCCCCGTGGTATTTCAACATCTTGCTGATCCTGCCACAAAATCAGAACCTTTCCCAAAGCCTCTCTGAACCGGCGAGGAAAGAGGAAGAGGAGCGAGAGGAGGAAGTTTGCACAGCGCTTTAGTTTAAAAAATAAACTGCAGTTTTCTATCCCGTGCGACGCTCTTGGGTTTGCGGGTTAGTCTGAGGATCCTGATGAAGGGGACACTCGTGTCACCTGCCCCTGCCTGCTCACAAAAGCCTCAGTCCTCCTGCCCTGCGTTCCCCCTCCTACCAAACGCCTCCACGCCGCAGCTCTGCCAACCTGGAAAGATGAAAGTGAGAGAGTGAGCTCGTCTCCCACCAGGAAATAACCGGCACGAATCACCAGTTGTCACGGTCACCGTTTCTTTTTGGTGAGGAGTTCTCTGAAAAGCAAAGCCCCGTTCCACGTGTCGCTGAGCAGGGTGAACGGCATGATGCCCAACGGGATAAAATGAGGATGATTTTTAGAGCGTCGGACAAATTTAGACAGTCCAAACCACGGAAACGTCAGCATTTCCACAGAGAGCACCGACACCAGAAGTGAAAGGAATCCTTAAGTGGCCAAAGCCTGACCGCTCACTAAAAAAATAGCTGTTTGCATAAGCACCGTCTGCCACTAAAACCACAGCCCTACCCTCCCACATCAAGCAAGGGAGCAGGTTTGCTCACACCTGCCAATGGAGCAAAAGGGAGGAAAAAAAACCCCTGAATTTTAATGTATCAGCTCGAGATGGAGCATTTCCTTTGTGTGTGTGCAGCAGGAAGAGCTTGCACCAAAGAAAGGCAAGGAAGTGATTTAACATCCCACTGGCCTCAATTTTCATTTCAACAGCTTAGTTTTGGTACTCTGAAAATCCTCAAGAGCTGGATTTTTGAGGGGGATGTTCACATTACTTCTCTCTCCTTCCCCCATCGGTCAGTAAGAGAAACAGCAAATCTCCAGAACAGATACTGTAAGAAAAAGGTAACAGAAGAACTTTGATAACCTTTGATTTCTCCTCAAAGTATCAAAACCTACAAGGAAAACCTTAATTCGAGTCTAGGAATTCTTCAGATGGAGGGGAACCTTGCAGGATTTGCTCCTTAGAGAAAACCAACCGAAAACACCGCATTCAAAGAGATTTATTCTGAAATAAGCCACTTCGCATCAGCTAGCAGCAGTTTTTGAAGGCTCCTCTCTGACACAAGCAGAATTAAAAGCTACTCAGGGGGATCTGTGTGCCCAAAGAGACCTGACCCCACTTTGGCACCGTGAGCTTCTACCAGTGAGGGAGACAAGACAGCTATGGGTGTGCTCATTAGAAACTTAAAACATACCTAACCCAGAATTTCACAGGTAAAAGAAAAAGGAAGTCAGGGCTGGCTGTGTCTAATTTAGAGAGTAATTCCCATTTAGTGACTTGAAGGAGATTCATATTTGAACATCTGAAATGTCTTTGCCCCCAAATGACACTCTCAGAAATCCCATAACCCTCAGGGATGTGGCTCTTTATTTTACTCTGGAATTCACGCTTTTACACTGCAGCAATTAAAGCACAAATGACCACAGATTTGATGCTGACAATTAATCCCCTAATCCAGTCGGTGTCCGGGGGGCTGTGGAGGAGCCTGCAGGTCCCCAAACCTCATTTGGCTGTAAGAAAATCAACAGGACAACCCAAAGATGCCTTTTCCTACAGCCCTGGGGAGGGAAGAAGCACAACCTGGGTGGTGAGTGTCACCTCAGGTGGCCCAGGAGCTGGTGCAAGGCTGGATGGCGGAGAGTTTGGGACAGAAAGGTCTTTGGGCAGGTGAAAACAGCCCTTACTTGGGGCTCTGGGGCACATGGAGGGATCCTCTCTGCCATTCTTGCACAGCATTTGAATTTCCCTGACCACAAGAGCATCTTACCCCCCAAAAATAAGCTGTTAGGACAAAAAAAAAGGCCACTTTGCTTTGAAGTAATTGCAGACATCCCTCTGCTACAAGGTGCTGCGTAGGAAAAATAAATGGAGATTCAACCACAAAAATTGCAGGTCTCTTGGGGCGTAAAGATGCTCCAGGCAACACCCCGGGCTTTGTTTAGTGCGAAAGGCAGAGATGGGCTTTAAGCACCATCAGTCTCGTTTGCACAGCGCTGGCTCCTCACGGAGAGGCAGGTGTAGGAAGAATAAATCCAGCCTGGCACTTTGCCTGGAGAACATCACCCGTCCCACTCCAGACCAGTGCGGATTGAGGCAAATCCCACTCCAACGTCTGACGGGATCTTCTGCTTGAGCGCTTCTCCAGTTTGTTTTTGCCTTTTTGAAGAAAAGAAGCATTTTGCCTTTAAAAAGTGCTAATTGCCAGTCAGAAATAGTCCTTAGCCATGTAAAATATTCAATATTTTAAGTGCTGTACAACCAGATAGACTATAGGTTAATATTTTCTCTCTTGGTGAAGCGTTCCTCAATGATTTCTGTGGCCAGACACCCCGCTGCCTGTCTGTCCTGGCATTCCTTTGCGTTGGGAAGTATTTAAGGAAGCTCCCGCTCTAATAAATGTTTATATCTCTCAAAGTAAATGATGAACCTGCAGAAAACGGCGCCCAGGGCCTTACTTGGAGGAAAATTTACTTTCTTTTTCAAAGTCTCCTGAATAGTCAGTCAAAATACACCACAACTGAGCAGTATCTCAGTAGCTTCTTTCAGACATTAAGACACTTGCACATACAAAACTCTCATTCAAAGAGCACACGTTGGAATAACTGACAGCACGTTAATGAACATGTGACGTATGCATCTGCACTGGGAATCCAAAGACACCATGGAACATGCACGGGTGGTGGTGGGGACGGCTGGACGTGTCTAACCGTGCTGTTCACCCTTTAGGAAATGGTTGGATAACGGGGTTAGATTCACCCAAAATGTCTCGGCAGGGCTGTCATTAATTTTATCCATAAAGTACGCCACTCGGAGTCTTTAGAAAGATGTGGGGATGGTAAACAGCACTGCAGCCCAGCAAATTCTTACTGACATTGTGTGCGTGCTCTGATGCTGGACGTTTTTAGCACTAAAACCAAGGGACACCTAAAGGGTTAACACCACGAGTTCAGACGGGATGAGACGGTGTTTTCCATGCAAGAGCGAGCAGGATAGTCAAACCTGTACTGGTCCCTTCTACTGTGGGAAGCACAAGACAAAAAGTAGAGGGTACAACTATCAGAACAGGCACATGTCACTTTCACCCGTTCAATTTTCAGGCAACCGAGGTGCTGAGGTTGTGAGAGCAGCCCGAGCGCAGGCTCTGCCCCCAAGTTTAGCTCCGCAGCGTGAACCAGCACCCAAAACGCTTCCTGAAAAATTAAACAGGCATATTTATTTACTCCTCAGCCCACCCGCAGCTTCACATCGCTTTAAACTGCCCATCACTCAAGGAAGGCTCTTGAGGAAGGAGCTGTTTCCACATCGGAGCTGCCCACAGTAATTCAGAGCTCGCCAAGGTTGACTTGAGCTTAACTCTCGACCCAGGATAAGCTGGGCCTTGCAGGAACAGGGGTCTTACCGGTGGGAGGCTGCCCGTAGGACGTTGCGTACGCAGTCTGCCCGTACGTGGCGGTCGTCTGGGGCTGTGTGTAGCTGACGTCAGTGGGTTGTCCATAGGTTCCGTAACTCTGTTGCCCGTACGTCTGCTCCAAACATGACACAAATTTAATTTATGAACAGAAGTGACTCACAGGTGATGCAGAGAGACACATAGAGGCTGTTTCGGTGCTGTGCACAGATGGGGGTCTGTGTTACCTGATGTACTGAAAGCAACCAGAGTCAAGCCAAGGCTACTGTGAAAGTTTGGGCACTCCTGCAAATTTCAGTTTAGATCTGTAATGATGTTACAAACACCATTTTTCAACGCCAGAGGGGCAGCCTCTTACACTTTCACAACACACCTCTGCTCTACATAAAGCAAAACATAAAAGCACCCAGCTCCTTGTAATTACCTGAGCACCCATCAACGCTCACAGATACCTCCCGAGGGCTACACGGGGAGTGGGACTACTCAGAGGGCAAAGTAAAACAAGCCAGTTACTTCAACACAAAACCTAGTTAAGACTCCCATTAAGTTATTTTGAATATTCTTCATGTGCACCAGTCAACAGTTTGAAAAACAGGAGCTGATGCAGGTATCCGAGGCCGGGATCAGCGGAAGCACCCAAGGCTTTGCCATCACCAAACCATCCCGATGCCTCTGTGTTCAGTGGCAGCTCAGCTCACACCGTCCCTGCAGCTCATTTTCCAGTCCAGACCATCACTAAAGCACCGTGTCTGTCCATCATCTCGCTCAATCACAAAGACAGCACCGCAAAGCAACTCCTCAAACACCAGGCACCAGCTCTGTGCTACCAGCAGCTCAGCTGAGGATAGAACTCCAGTTACAGCTCAAGACGCGAGGTGAAGACAGTTTTAATGTCCAGATTCTCAAAGGGATTTACTGACTCTTATGGGAGCTCGGAACTTAAACACCTTTTGGGATCTAAGGCCATGTTACTCATGAGCCAGCCTCCCTGAACTCAAGCTGCAGATCTCACCAAAAGTAGAAAAGCCTTGACCAGATTGAATATCATAGAATCACAGAATAATTTGGGTGGGAAGGGACCTTCCCAGCTCCCCCAGTGTGCCCCCTGCCATGAGCAGGGACATCTGCACCAGCTCAGGTTGCTCAGAGCCCTGTCCAGCCTGGCCTGGGATGTCTCCAGGACCTCTCTGGCCAACCTGGGCCAGGCTCTCACCACCCTCAGTCCAACAATTTCTTCCTCATGTTTGGCCTGAATTTCCCTCCTTTAGTTTAAAACCATCACCCCTTGTGTCCTGTCACTACAGGCCCTGCTCAAAAGTCTGTCCCCATCTTTCTTATCAGCCCCTTTAAGTCCAAAAAAGCCACAATAAGGTCTCCCCAGAGCTTCTCTTCTCCAGCTGAACACCCCAGCTCTCTCAGCCTGTCCCCCAGCAGAGCTGTTCCAGCCTCGGATCATTCCAGTGGCTCCTCCAGCCCCTTTCCAACAGGTCCATGCTACATCAGGAGGCAGAAAATACTGCAAACTTGCCATGGCTATTTGCCCACAGCTGAGTTTTGTTGGTTCATTTACTTGGTTTTAGTCTCATATTAGAGCCTGTTGTCATGGCCTCATGTTCTTACACTTGCCCTTCCGTGTCACCTGCACCTCTGGTAGCCAAGCTGTTGCCACAACCAGAATTAGTCCATTAAAAGCTGCTTGGTAACGCTCCAACTGGACAATGTGATGGTTTTTATCTCTGTAATACAGATACACTCCTGGGTGGCAGGATTTTCCCTTCAGAAACCTCTCTGGAGAGGCAGGGGAAAATTAACCTAGGCCACTTTTTGAGGACACAAGTTCACCTTTGAAAACACACTCGCTGTGTGTGTACAAACGTGGTTTTAGTAATTTGGATTTTACAGATCAAAAATAAACATGGTTTAATTAATCTCTTAAAGATCAGCATCATTTTGCAGTCTAGCCAACTGAGAGTATTAATAGTTTTAGCAACAATACCTCTGTGAAAATATCTATTTCCTCCTTCTTTGTCCAACTGCTGCAATCTCACAAACGGCAATTTCCCTCCTCTTTTTTTTAGGTTTTTCTCTCCTACACCACTGAGCAAAACATCCACCAACGTGGTGGTGTCAAACATACACCCAGAATGAGGCTTTTATAATCCCCTCGACAACAACCACCTCAATCTCGGATACATCACCAACGAAGGTGACTGTTGAGGTTCCTGGACATTTGGGTTGTTTTCATTTTAAATAAGCGGTTTGAGCTGGGTGGAAGCTCCAAGACAACTTTTAATGACAGATTTTGAAGTTGCTGCAGCGTTTTTTGTGGCTGGCAGAGCCCCGTGAAGTTTACTGGAAGGTTATGTGATTCAGCAGCAACTATAAAACCGTCCCGTGTTTTACCTGGGTGGTCTGTGCATATCCTTGAGCCGGCTGAGGTGCGTACGCGCTGTAGCTGGAAAAACAAATTTAAAGCCATTTATAATGCATCCCTGTATTTCTGACTCACGCAAAACTCGTATCACAAGACGATTTGCTTGTATCCAAATGTTTTCTGCTCAAATACTACGACAATGCAAAATCTAAAAGGTAAAGGAAAACCATAGGATTTACAAACATACCCGAGTTAAGACTAAACCGCAATTATTATATACTTATATTACATCTTTTTAAAAAAGAGAGGATAAGACCATAATGCTACTTACCCCTGCTGAGCTGCAGCTTGGCTATAGGTACTATAATCTACAAGAAAAGGAAAAAGAAAGACAAAAACGTTGACAAAGGCTTAACAAAATTAACGGTGTAAGAGCACAGCAGCTGGAATTTCCTCCTGCAGCTTGAAAGAACTGCTATAAACTGCTGGAAATCCACTTTCAAAAGAGTGGAAGGTAAATGCACTTTTTCAGTGTTTTGGAAGGAAATAAAAATCACTCTTCCCTCCATTGTTAGTGCTGTTTGCAGCAGCAACTTTGATCTCAAATGACCCTGCTTTAATTTAACTGCCACCTTGGATGACACCCAAGGGGGCTGGCGGGAGGGTGTTTTGTTTGGGAACAAAGGAAACACTGGGGCTGACACTGAAAACCCACCCCCCTGCTTTCAAAGGGGCAGGTTGTGAGCTCTGGGGTGTGCAGAAACCACCACACTTCGCTCTATTTAAATTTCCAGGAGGCAAACGAGTGGCTGGAAAGTTTCAAGGCAGTAATTCCCTGCCCAGAGCCCCGATCCACGCCAATACTCTGATTTAGAGAACTGAAAGCCTGAAAATCCGAGCAGAAAAGTCTACACTGAAGTGGTTTGCTGGCGGGGATGGAAAATGCATCCGCACGGCGATTCCGAGGCTATATTTAAGATGATTACAGCTCCTAAAAGTTCGTTTTCACTCCAAGATAACTCCAGTTTCCATCCAAACTTCCAGAGCAAACGATGAATTTGTGGCTTAGGCCAGACTTTGCCAGGTAGATCCTAGCTTTGCCTGGAGAAGAGATCAGGAATCTGCTGCTGGACGTTAGTAGAGCTTTTCGCCGGCAGAGCCGCGTAGTTGTGTGCGGGACGCGATTTCAGTGTTTCTATCGCAATTGCATCTTTGGGCACCAGGGATCATTTTAAAAACACTCTTTTCATACACCAGAACCCCCTGTATCTTCAGGCTGCGGATTCACCCCTAATTAAACTGTCTTCTGCTCCTCCCCAGCTTACAGCTTTTCCTCCTTTGCACTTCCCTGCGCTGATGCCAGAGCTCAGCCCCTGCCGCACGTGTTGACGGACAGGAAAGGAATCGTCGTGACTCCAGCACTGATTTTTCACAGATATCAATTATTTCGACCTTGCACCAGAGCGCAGGAATCGGTATGAGGACATGAGGAAGACAACAGAAACACCGTGCATTATAATAAAACGCTGAAATGCCATCCGAAGGCTTCCTCACTCTGGGGACGCGCCGCTAAAGCTGTTAAACTGCTCTGGCACCGCTCCTGCTTTCCCTACAGGTTGTCAGGCTTAATATTGAAAAATCTAGCTTGTTAAATACAGGGTCGCTGCTCTTTTTTTTCCAGTCTAAACATGGCTCTATGCTCTGCTAAATCCTGAGTGTCAAAAACCATTAATGCCCATTCCTCCTCGTCCATCTTCCCCTGGGTCTACCAGACACCCCCTCCTCCTCTTTTCCAAACCCCCTCACCCTCCAGCCACCCAAACCTCCAGACTCACAGAATCATTTTGTTTGGAAAAGACCCCTAAGATCATCAAGTCCAAATGTTTCCCAACTGCTAGCACTGCCCCATGTCCCTGAGAACCTCATGTCCGTCTGTCCAGCCCTCCAGGGATGGTGACTCCAGCACTGCCCTGGGCAGCCTGTTCCAATGCCCCACAGCCCTTTGGGGAAGAAATTGTTCCCACATCCAACCTCAACCTCCCCTGGCGCAACTTGAGGCCGTTTCCTCTGCTCCTGGCGCTTGTTCCTGGGGAGCAGAGCCCGACCCCCCTGGCTCCAAGCTCCTTTCAGGCAGTTCAGAGATCAGAAGGTCTCCCCTCAGCTCCTGTTCTCCAGCTGAACCCCCAGGTCCCTCAGCCGTTCATCTTCTATGCCCCGTTGAGTTACCACAGGCTACGCACACAGGCTTCGGTTAAACACTCATCACACGTCCTGTCTTCCAGCTCCTCTGGTCTGACCTCAACACGACACTTTCTCCTTTTCTAGTATTGAAATCCAGGTGTCAAATGTGCAATTTGTCTCCGGTAATCCCTCTCTTTGACTTTGCTTGGATTCAGATTAACGCGAAACGTTATGAAAAAAAAATATTATCGTTCATTTACTTAAAACCACCTCTGAGCCTTTATTTCCAGGGGGAAATTAATCTTCATCCTTCTGTTTCATGAGGCCCAAGAGCACAATAGCGCAGCTGAAAATAGCTGCTCCCACAGAAGAACATTTCCATGCATTAAGCGGAAAGACAGCCGTATTTTTAAACCCCATTTTGACAATTCCACGGGCACGTGTCTCTTTAGTAACATTGTTTGGGTTTTTTTTTTAACCTCTCCAAGGTGATTTTAGTCACGTTCCCCACACTCTGTGATGTCTCCCTGTGCGGTGAGGTCCAACCTTTGGCTGCTGGCCTTTAAAACTACTTTAAATCTGATGCTGGCGTGGTCGGGAACCCTCAATTTCCACCTATTCGCATCCAGCTGGACCCTCACACAAAAGCGTTTCCTTCTGTGATGCTTCATTGGTTTTATTCACAAAAAAATTAACATTTGGACCAGAAACCGTCCTGAACAGCCACCAGAAAGGCCGAAGACACAGCAAAAGCTTTTAGTAAGGACAGTGGTCTCCTGAAAGAGCAGAACTCGACAAATCTACCGGGGCTGGAGCACCAAGGACCCACTAATGTAAATAATCCTTTAATAAATACAAAGGAAGGCCAATCTGGGCGCTGCGATCCCCGGGAGGCACCGGAGGGTCCCGGGACAGCGGTGCTGGGGACACAGGGGCTGGGTGGGGGCCGGGAAAGCCGCGGCCCAGGCGGGAAGAGCCGGAGCGCTCAGCGCGGGGCCCGGGGCTTCTCCCCGCCGTGACAGGCCCGCGGCCCGGCCCCGCTCCCCCCGCCCCTCCGCCGGCCCCAGCCCCCGCCTCAGCCCGTCCTGGCGGCCGCCGGTTCGGTTCCAGCCGCTCCCGCCCCGACAGCCCCCGCGGAGGCCCCGGGCTGGCCCGACCCCCCCGGCCCCGCTCACCCGTCGACGCCATTTTCTCGCCTTCCTCCTCCGCGCTCCCAACGTCCGGCCGCCGCCGCCGCCCCGCGCTGCGCATGCGCTGCCCCGCCCCGCCGGGACGGACCACGGCGGCGGAGGGGGGAGCCCGCGGGCCGCCGCGCAACGAAGGTTCGCCTCACCCCGCCCGCCGCCCTCCCAGGGTCTCCACTCTGCACAGACAACAGAGATCCACCCCTGCGCCACAGCGGCGGCCGCTCGGGAGGGCGGTTCTCCCGCGGCTCTGGGCGCTGCTCCCCCACCGAGCCGATGGATGGTACAGCCCAGAGCCGTTAGGGACCGTCGCGCAAGAGCCGTTTGTGCCGGAAGGCGGAGCATGGGGGGACCGGGGGGCGGGGCTGCGGCGCCACCGTGTCGTACGCGAAGTCGCCGCTGACGTCACGCTCCAGCAAGTGACATCACACCCAGCAAGTGACGTCACACCACAGCACACCATCTCACGGGCACCCGGCCTCCCGTGCCCAGCGGGGGCTGCAGCGTGTCCTGCAACACCTGCATGACGTGGGCGAGTGTCCCTGCAGTGGCCTGGAGCGGGTGGGTGTCCCAGGGCTGGGCTGTCCCATGGGTGGTGTGACATGGGGGGGTGGGTGTCCCATGGGTGGCACTGCATGAGTGGGTGTCCTGTGGGTGGTGTGATGTGGGATTCCCAGGGGTGGTGTGACATGAGGCAGTGTCCCATGGGTGACATGGTGCGGGTGTGTGTCCCAGGGGTGGTGTGACACAGGTGGGTGTCCCATGGGTGGCATTACACAGGTGGGTGTCCCAGGGGTCCCAGTGTGGGTGGGTGTCACAGAATCCCAGAATGTCAGGGGTTGAAGGGCCCTGGAAAGCTCATCCAGTGCAATCCCCCCATGGAGCAGGAACACCCAGATGAGGTTACACAGGAAGGTGTCCAGGCGGGTTGGAATGTCTGCACAGAAGGAAACTCCACAACCCCCTGGGCAGCCTGGGCCAGGCTCTGACACCCTCACCCCAACAAGTTGCTTCTCAGATTCAAGTGGAACCTCCTGTGTTCCAGTTTGCACCCATTGCCCCTTGTCCTGTCCCTGGTTGTCACCAGCAGAGCCTGGCTCCATCCTCCTGACACTGCCCCTTTCCATATTGATCCCCAGCAATGAGTCCCCCCTCAGTGTCCTCTTGTCCAGCTCCAGAGCCCCAGCTCCCTCAGCCTTTCCTCACACGGGAGATGCTCCACTCCATTCAGCATCTTGGTGGCTGCGCTGGACTCTCTCCAGCAGTTCCCTGTCCTGCTGGAACTGAGGGGCCACAGCTGGACACAAGATTCCAGGTGTGGTCTCCCCAGGGCAGAGCAGAGGGGCAGGAGAACCTCTCTGACCTACTGACCACCCCCTTCTAACCCACCCCAGGTCCCATTGGCTTCCTGGCCACAAGGGCCCAGTGCTGGCTCATGGTCACCCTGCTGTCCCCAGGACCCCCAGGTCCCTTTCCCCTACGCTGCTCTCTAATAGGTCATTCCCCAACTTACACTGGAACCTGGGGTTGTTCCTGCCCACATTCAAGACTCTACACTTTCCCTTGTTATATTTCATTAAATTTCTCTCCACCCAACTCTCCAGCCTGTCCAGGTCTCTGATGGCAGCACAGCTTCCAGTGTCAGCCACTCCTCCCAGCTTGGTGTCACCAGCAAACTTGCTGACAGTCACTCTATTCCCTTGTCCAAATCATTGATGAATACATTGAAAAGTACTGGTCCCAGCACTGCCCCCTGAGGCACTGCACTGGATACAGGCCTCAACTGGACTCTGCCCCATTGACCACGATTCTCTGGCTTCTTTCCTTCAGCCAGTTCCCAGTCTCAGTGTCCCATGGGTGGTGTGACACGGGGGTGTCCCATGGTGGCACACTGTGGGTGGCTGGCACAGCCCAGCCGTGTGTCCCCTGGATCCCACCTCCCCATGGCCTCATCCCACAGCAGCACCAGGGACACTCTGTGACACCCACCAGTGTCCCCAGGCCACCACCTGTGGGCAAAGGGGACCCAATCCCACCACTCATGTCCCCATGGCAGCACCCATGGGTGCCCGTGTCACCCTAGGGGACCCCAAGGCGCTGAGTGATGCTGCAGGACAGGGGTTCAGGAGGCATTTAATGACCTCAAGGGTCCCCAAGCAGTGGGACAAAGCATGTGGCACAGGGGGTCCCCGCCAGGGGGGTCCCCACTGCCAACCCCCCTGAGCCCCTTCCCCAGCACGGGGGGGCTGTGGGGGTGGGGAAGGGATGAAGCACCCCCAGAGCTGCACCGGGGGTGGGGGCAGAAAAGGGGCAGGAGGGGCCCTGGCACCCCTTTGCCCCCCCCTAAAGGGGGTTCAAGCGGCAGTGACGGGGGGCAAGTCGCGGGGGGCTGGTGCCGTGCCACCAGCTAGCACCAAGTGCCCTGCAGGGCCGGGGGGACATGGGAGGGTGACCCCCATCCTGCCCCCCCCCCAGGATGATGTTGCTGCCCAAACCAGCACGGTGGTGGGCACGGGGCGGGGGGTGACAGAGGGTGACCTCCTCAGGCTCCATCACTGCTTGCCGGGGGGCCGCCGGGGGGGGGCCACAATGCGGTAGGGGAGGTGGCCGCTGCCACGCTTGCCGCGGGGGGGCCCAGATGTCACCGTGCCGGGGGGGGCGCTGCCCGAGCCAGGCTCTGGTTCTGTGGGGAGGGAAGGAGAGAGGGGTCAGTGGTGGGAGTGGAGGCGTGACAGACACATCCCTCCCCCGCCAAAGTCACGGCATCGGGTGCCATGCGTGGGTGCCCCTGCCCCACAGAAATGGCTCTGGCTGCCCCCAGGGACCCCCATGCTGGGAGGGGCACACTGGGACTCGGGGTGGGGACACACTGGGACCTGGGGGGACACACACATACAATGACCCCCCCAGCTGGCACCCCTGCCTGGCACCCCCCCCGCCAGCACCCTGAGAGCTGGCGTCCCCCCTGCAGGAAAGCGCAGCTGGAAGGTGAAGGAGCAGGAAGGGGGGAAGGAGGGTGGGGGACACCTGCTGGCCCCCCCGCTGGGCACTCTGGCACCAGGGGCTCCTTAGGCCAAGGGGGTTCCAGGGTCTCCCATCATCCCTGGGGCCTCCAGGACCCTCCAAGGCATCCAGAGTCTCCTCTGGGCCAAGGGGGCTCCAGGGGGTCACTGGGTTCAAGAGCAGCTCCAAGAGGAACATCATGGTTGCCCTTGGTGCAAGAGGTTCTCCATGGTCATCCTTCTCAATCCAAGAGTTTCTCCATGGTCTCACTTGGCTTGAGAGGCTCCAAGGAACTCCTTTAGTCCAAAGAGCTTCAAGGCCTTCCTCAAGCCCAGAGACTCTCCATGGTCTCAGTCCTTGGAGAACTCCATGGGCTTCCTTGGCCAAAGGAGCAACAGGGTTTCCTTTGATCATGAAGGTTATCCATAGGTCTCCCTTGCTTTGGGAAGGGTTCCATGGTCTCCTCCCTTGAACCTTGGGGAGCACCAGGATATCCCTTGGTTTGAGAGGGTCTCCATGGTTGTGTCTCTCAATCCAAGAGGGTCTCCATGGTCTCGCTTATTTCAAGAAGGGCTCCATGGTTTCTCTTGGTCCAAGGAGCTCCAGGGTTTCTCTTGGTCCAAGGGGGTTTCCATGGTCTCCCTTTGTCCAAGAGGGGCTCCAGGGGCTCCCTCAGTGTGAGAAGGGCTCCATGGTCTCCCTTGAACCCTGGGGAGCTCCAGGCTCTCCCTTGGTCCAAGAGGGTCTCCATGATCTCCCTTGGTTCAAGATGGGCTGCTTTGGTCCAAGGAGCTCCAGGGTTTCTCTTGGTCCAAGAGGGTCTCCATGGTCATCCCTCTCAATCCAAGAGGATCTCCATGGTCTCCCTTGGACCTGGGGGATTCCAGGGGCTCTCTTGGTCCAAGAGGGTCTCCATGGGGCTCCATTGGTTTGCGAGGGGCTCCCTTGATCCTCAGGGAGCTCCAGGTTCCCCTATGCCCAAGAGGGTCTCCATGGTTGCCTCTCTCAATCCAAGAGGGTTTCTATGGTCTCCATTGGTTTGAAAGAGTGTCTACAGTTTTCTTTGGTCCAGTGAGCTCCAGAACTTCCCTTGGTTCAAGAGAGTCTTCATGGTCTCCCTTGGTTCAAGAGGGCCTCCGTGGTCTCCTTTGGCTTGAGAAGGGTTTCAGGGGCTCCCTTGATCCTCGGGGAGCTCCAAGGTCTCCCTTAGCCCAAGAGGGTCTCCATGGTCATCCTTCTCAACCCAAGAGGGTCTCCATGGTCTCCCTTGGCCCTGGAGGACTCCACAGACCTGCTCCCATGGCCTCCAGCCCCCCGTGCTCCATGCCCACTCCTGGGGGGGCTACGGCATGCCCAGCTCATGCGGGGAGGGGAGGAGGGACGGTGGCGCGGTTACCTGGCCAGATGATGGCTTCCAGCAAGGTGACCCTTCTAGCCAGGACCTCCAGCCGGGCCTGCTGCCGCAGGAGGGTTTGGAAGCTACTGGCCTGGGGGAGAGTGAGAGAGCAGAGCAGAGCGCGCGTTGGCCCCGCCGCGGGCACGGCACGGGTGACAGGGCACGGGTGACACAGCGTGGCATAGCACGGGTGGCACAGGACAGGCAGCGTAGCACGGTATGGGTGGCATAGTGCGGGTGCAGCCCCGGCGGGGGGGTGCTGGTGCAATGGGTGGGGGGTGCCAGCTCTCCCAAGAGGTGCCCATGGCCCCAGGGGGATGCTCCCCCATCCCTGTGGGCCCAGGGGTCCCTTGCTGTCCCTTGATGTCCCCAGCAGTGCCCCAAGGGGGACATGGCTGTCCCCCATCCAGGGGTGTTCCTTCTGCCACCCTGCAGCACGCTGAGCCCCAACCTGCCCAGGGGGTCACCTGCTTGTCCTCAAGGTGGAGACTCAAACGGGTGTCCCTGCCCAAAGCGGGGGGTCCCTGGGGGGGCAGCACTGGGTGCAGGCAGGGGGTGCCCCAGCCCTCCGAGCGTCCCCAGTGATGGCACAGTGTGGGTGATGACATCACGCATGGCTGATGACATCACACCGCAGCAAGGTGGGGACGACACGTCACCCCGATGCCTGCCTGGCAGCAGAGGGGAGGGGGTGCCAAGGGACCCCCCAACAGCGCCATGATGTCACCAAGCCAAGGGCCACCGTGACATCATGGGGACCTGGTGACCTGCCAGCGGGGTTGGGGGCCACCCCATGGAGCGGGGGCCACCCTGGGGGCCCCTGTCCCCTCCCGTGGCCTGGGCTGGCCCCCCCCTACTCACCGTAGAGCCCAATCATTGTTTCCAAGATTAAAACCCTCTCTGCTAAAATCTTCAGCGCCTCGCGGAGCTGGTGCAAACCCTCCCCCTGGGGAGAAGAGAGGGACGAGGGTGAGGGGGGGACAGGTCTCTGCATGGCCACCTCTCCTGGGGGGGACACGGGTACCCCCCACCTCCCAGCACCCCTCGACTCACCGTGACACCAGGAGAAGGAGTTGGGGTACCTGGAGTGGGGGGGCACCAGCCCCCAGCTTTGCCCCTGGGGGGTCTGAGCCCTCCCTGTGCCCCCTCTGCCCAGGGGGGACTGGCTCTGCACCCCAACATTGGGGCATCCAGCATTTGGGAGAGACACAAGCACAACCAGGGACCCCCGTTCCATCAGCAGGGTCCCAGGGGTGGGACATGGGCAGTGGGGACAGATGGGGACCCCCGTGTTGGGGTTCTGGGGACAAGATGTGGGGTTGCGAACCCCATGCCCATAAAGACACGGGGAGAGCGGGGTTCCCCCCGTGCCCATCACCGCCCCCCCAGCACCCACAGGTGGCTGAACCCCATCAGTCCATGTGTCCCCCCGTGTCCCCTGTGCCACCCCAGTGCCACTCACCCAAGTGCCCTTGTCGCCCGGCTCGCCCCTGGGCCCCGGCTCGCCCTGAAACACAGAGAGGAGAGGGCCTGCCAGGGGGGGGCAGGGGGGGCTGCGGCCCGGGGGGGCCCAACCCAGCAACGTACCTGTGCCCCGTCCTGGCCACGGCTGCCTGGGGGGCCCTGGGGACCCTGGCGGGATAGAGAGAACCTGTCAGCACTCTGGGGGGTCAGAGCCAGCCCCCCCACTGTCAGAGGTGCTAGCAGCGCCCCCCCAGCTGAGACCTCCCCAACCGGTTTCACGAGGGCACTCACCCTGTCTCCCTTCTCCCCGGGGGGGCCGGCAGCTCCGGGGGTCCCCGCTCTACCCTGCACAAGGACAAGGCGGGTGCCATCAGCTCTGGGGAGGCCTGGGGGGGGTTAACCCACCCTGTGCCTCCCCCACCCCACTGCTCCCAGCACTTACGTCGGGTCCTGGGGGGCCAGGGGGCCCGATGGGACCTGGAGGGCCGGGGGGACCTGCAAGGAGAGGGGGGGCACAGCTCAGCCCTGGCAGTGCTGGGGGGGGCAGAGGGAAGGCAGGGGGGGAACTCACCCATCGGCCCCACAGGTCCAGGGGGTCCAGCGGGACCCACGATGCCCCCGGTGGCTTCAGGGAAGGTGTTGGAGAGGAGGGGGTCCCCTTGGAAACAGCACAGGGTGGTGGGTGGGGGCAGACCCCCCACTAGGGGGTCCCAGAACCCCCCCAGGGCTCCCAGCACCACCCGGCCACACCATCCCCCGTCTGGGCAATGCCCCCACCCAAGACCCTGTAGCCCCATTGCAGGGATGCTCTGGCACCATACAGCCCGCCCTGCTCCATCCTTGGGGTCGGCCTAGGGAGGAGACCCCCATCCCAGTCCCCCCCCAGTCCCCTCCTTACTGGGCTCAGCTAGATGGGGTATCACTGGCCCCACTGGGGCGGGGGGTCCTGGGGGGCCAGGGGGGCCGGGTAACCCCTTCTCTCCAGGGAGCCCCCTGGCCCCATCCCGGCCAGGGGGTCCTGGGGGACCAGGGGGACCTGTGGGGAGGAAGAGCAGGGTGAGGTTTGAGCCCTCCCCAGCCCCAAAACAGCTGCACGAACCCCCCAGATCTGCCTGGCAGGAGGGGGGTCCTAGGCGAGAGCTGGGCACTGAACCCCTGACCAGAGCTCCCGTCCCCCCTTACCTGGTGGCCCCGTTGGACCCTTCACCCCTGGAGCACCCGATGGTCCCCGTCCTCCTGCATCTCCCTTGGGGCCAGGGGGGCCCCGCCAACCGGTTCTGCCTGCAGCAGAACAGCACCCTCAGGGGAGCACACAGAGACCCCCCTTGGAGGGTGCCCCCCACCCACACTCCATCCCCACATTGTACCCAGGCACAGGTCCCCACTGCAGCCCTGGGGAGCATCAGTCCAGGGGGAGCCCCGAAGTGCCCCATCCTGCCCCAAACCAAAGCATGGGGGGTGAAGCCCTGCAAACCCCAGAGCTGACCTGGTCCCCATGTGTGGCTCAATGTCACCACCATCCCCTGAGGACAGCGGGGGTGGCATAGGGGCCACCCCAATGCCCATTCCTTCAGGGTCAGGGGCTCCAAGAAGGGGTGCCCCCCCAAATCCTGATAACACCCAGGTACTTTATCCCAGGCGATGCTGCTGGTTGGCACTGCCACCACTGCCACCGCCACAGGATTTGGGTTGGGGGGGGACACAAGGCGGGCACCACTGTCCTTACCATCATCCCCGGGGCTCCCGCGGGCAGCTGGGGATCCCCAGAGCTGTCCGGTCTTTGGTCCCCTGCCCGGGGAGCTGCCTTGGGGTGCTGGGGAGGGGGGTGGTTCAGCCACTGCCAGCCGGGCCACCTGGCAATGAGATGGGAGAGCTGGGTGCCACAGCATGGGGGGACATGAGGTGAGACCCCCGCCCAGGTTCCTGCAGCCCCCAAGGGGTGGCACTGCATGGCGGGGTCAGTGGCACCCCGGGGGTCTCACCTGTGCCTCAAGGGTGGCCAGCCGGGCTGTCAGCTCCCCGACACGGCTGCAGTTCAGGCACCCTGCGGGGGAACAAAGTGGGGCATGGGTGGTGGGGTGGGGGGCGCCCACCCCTCTTTGCCCACGCCAGCATTTGGGGGGACACACACCTGAGAAAGCCGTGGGGCGCAGGGGGGGCCGGCGCGGGGCAGCGCTGGGGCGCCCGGCATCACGCAGGGCGAGGAAGGTGTGAGGCTCTGCCGAGGGAAGGGGGGTCAGGAAGGGGGGACCCTCTCCCAGGGCACCACCTCTGGTGGGAGACCCCCCAAAAGGCCATGGGGGAGCCTGCTGCTCCTCACTCCAAAGTGTGGGGGGTGGTTTGAAGGGCATCTCATGGCTTCTGCCCTGTCCTTGCTCCTGGGGAGCTTTGGAGCCCCAAACCCACACAGAACCCCAGGGCAAATCCCCCCCAAACCCACTCATGTCCAAAAGCAGATCCCCCCAAACCCACCCACAGCCCCTGGGAAGATCCCCCCAAACCTGCCCATGTCCTCAAGCCAGATCCCCTTGAACCCATGTGTGACCAGCTGGATCCCCCAAATCCCACCCGTGGTCTTGAACCAGACCCCTCCAAGCCTCCCCATGGCCACACACCAGATCCCCCGAAATGCACCCCATAACCCTCAGTCAGACCCCCCAAACCCACCCACGACCACATGCCAAATCTGCCCCCAAACCCACTCATGGTCCCAAATCAGAACCCATCAAAACCCCCCCATGACCACACGACAGATCCCCCACACCCATCCCATAACCTCAAGCCAAACCTCCCCAAAGCCCCCCCACAGCCCTGAACCGCGTCCCCCCCAGCCCCAGCTCAGGGGTGGCTTTGAAGAGGGGGCACATTCCTGGGGACACTGCCCACATCCCCCACCCATTGCAGGGTCCCAGCGCCCTGTCCCCACCAAGGGACCCTGGGGACAGTGGCTCGGGGCCACCCAGCGTGGCAGGAACGGGGTGTCTGGAGCAGAGCTTGTGGCATTGTGCCCCCCCGCGTGGCCACCCCACCCCGGCACGGCCACCGCCATGCTGCAGGGGACAGCCAGCGCCGCCCTAAGCAGGCCCAGATGTGGGGCACCCGGCCAAGCACGCACAGAGCAGGAGGAGAAGGAGGAGGAGGAAGACCCCCCCGCCTCCCCCTGCGCTGCTGCCACCCAGCTGGCTCCAGAGCCCCTCGTGCCAACCACTGTCCTGCACGCCCTCAGTGTCACCCCACTGTCCCCAGGGTGCCCCCGCACCTCAGAGCCCCCCGTGCCCCACAGAGCCGGTGCTGAGCTGAGGACCCACAGCTCTATCTTGGGAAAGGGGGAGGGAGGAGGACGTGGGTGACGATGGGGACAAAGAACTTTCCCCCAGGCTGGGGGGACCCGTCCCACCACGCATGGCACAGCCTTGCACCCATTCATCTGCCTGCACATAGGCAGCTGCCCACCCGCCAGCCGGGCACAGGCAGGGACAGCGGGCAGGGACAGCGGGCAGACATCCCCGGGCACAGCCACACACCTTCCCAGACAGGAATGTCTGTCTTTCCATCCATCCATCCATCTATCCATCCATCCATCCATCCATCCATCCATCCATCCATCCATCCCTCTGCACCCCACCCATCTACCGACCTTCCCAGTCATCCACCCACAGGCACATCCAGACAAGCACCCACGTGTGCACCCACCCCACACCTACCCACCCAGCCAGGCCGTCTGTCCATCCACCCACCCACCCACCCGCAGGAACTCCTCTCCATCCATCCACCCACCCACAGGACAGGACACCCACCCACCCACTGACACAGAACATCCCCCCAGCCATCTATCCACTCATCCATTCACCCATCCATGGACACAGCAAGGCACCCAGCCACAGGGACACCCGTCCACCCACTTACCCACCTGGGGAACATCCATTCACCCATCTACAGGAACATCCATCCATCCATGCACCTACCCATGGGAACATATATCTATCCATCCACTCACACATCCCTGGGAGCATCCACTCATCCACCTACCCACCCATGGGAACATCCATCCATCCCTCCATCCATCCACCCATGCAGAAGAGCATCCACCTATCCCTCCATCTGTCCACACAGAAGAATGTCCATCTACACAGAAGAACATACATGCCTTCATGCAACCACATAGAACATCCATCCATCTCTCCACCCATCCATCCATCCATCTCTCCACCTATCCATCCATCCATCTCTCCACTGATCCCTCCCTCCATCCATCCCTCTGTCCATCCATCTCTCCATCCGTCCACCCATCCATCCCTTCACCCTCCATGCATCCCACCCACCCACAGATGGGTCCATCTCGCCATCCTGCTCTCACCTCCCCACTCTTCCCATCTCCACCAGCAATGCCAATGGTTGGGAACACATCCCAGGAGCGACACCCCCCCAGCCATGGAGAGGACCGGGAGCCCAGCGCCAGGGCAGGATGAGGCCCTTCCCATGGCTCCCACCTTCCTCGCAGTTGGCCCCGGCATGCCCAGGGCAGCACCTCCACTCCAGCGCTGTCACCGTCTTGTAGCTCACCCTGTAGATGGGCCGGACGATGGCGCGGTAGCTGCTGGCGCAGAGCAGAACATGGCGTTCAGACCAGCCCGTGGGGCAGTGGGGCACCCCAGGGTGCGGGGGTGGGATGTGGGGTGTCGGGGGATGCTAGCGACACCGCTCACCTGCCCCCGCCACACGCCAGGGGCCAGCGGCAGCCCTGGAAGACCCGCTGGAGGAAGGTGCCATTCTGGACGTGGCATGACACCGTGCGTGTCACCGTGTAGGAGCACCAGTTGCTGGAAGGGAAACCACTGCTCAGCCCTGCCTGGGGGACACGGCGCGGCTGGCAGAGGTGGCAGTGTCACCCGGGTGTGTCCCCCTCATCCCAGGGGGTCTTGCCCCACAGATTGCCCTGGGAGGCACCCACCTCCAGTTTTTGGGGTGCCAACGAGGGACGGGGGCTGTCCTGGTATGCCGGGGGGGGCTGGGGCCCCACATTCCTGCTGCATTCCCGGCCCGGCACGGCGCTGGCGCCGGCTGGCCTGGAGCGGGGCCCGGAGCCCCCCCGCGCCCCCAGCCCACCCCGCACAAAGGCTCCTTTCTTCGGGCGCCTGCCAGCCCCACGCCGGCTCCTCATGCCAGGCTCTGCCCACCCCGGGCATCCCCCCCCGGGCCTCAGTTTCCCCCTGCAGAGAGGGGGACACAACACCCAGTGCCCCCATCCCCGCGGCAGGCAGGACTCGCTGTACCCTCGGCGACTCCAAACTCTGAGGCTGTGCGATTTGGGTCCAAAACCCAAGCTTTTTGGGACCGCTGCCGCACTGCACGGCCCCTGTGAGCAGGGAGGCGGTGGCGGTGGGGACAATTGTCTGGGAGGTGCCGGGGGGGGACACACAGCAGGGTGGCACAGGGCTTTCCGGCTGGGCAGCGTCCCAGGCGGGCGCCGTGCCAGGGCCACGAACGCGCCGAGCCCGCCGGGGCTGTCTGCACGCTCCTGCTGCCGCCCGCCGTGCCAAGCGGGGTCTCGGGGGGCGGCGGCACCTCCGGTCCCCCTGCCCAGGGTGACAGCCCTTGGCATCGTCCCCCCACCTGGGGGGAGCATCCATTTCCCGGGCGCTGCTCCCCATGCACGGGTGCTGCGCCGGGATGCGGCTGCGCCGTCTCGGGGCGAGGATGCAGCGGCGGTGCCAGCCACAGCTGCGCTGGATGCCCGCGGGGATGGGGATGGGTCCTGGCTCATTTCAACTCCCGCCTGGCAGAGGGGGCTGTGGGGGAACGTTTCTCCCCCGGGAATGGGGCAGGAGCTGGCGGGCACTGGCGTGCGAGGGCTCGCATGGCCTGGCGTGACCCGGCCCACCCGCTGCCGGGCTGGCACTCGTGCACCGAGCGGGCCCGGGCTCTGCTGCCGGGGCAGGAGCACACCTGGGGCAAAGCCCACGTTGGGGCTGGCTCCAAATCCCACCCCCGTTTTCCAAAACCAGCCTGTTGGCTTCGTGCCCCCGTGCTTGGACATGCGGGACCCCAGCAATGTGTTAGCCTAATGGAAGAGATGGGGTGGGTGCTTGTGGGTTCCCCAATGCCAACAGCAAAGTGATGGGTGCTGGATTGTGTGCTGGAGGGGTCCAAGGAGGGGACACATGGTAAGGGGGTGCCAAAGTGCCGGGGGCTTCCTGGGCTTGGCCGGGAGGGGAAGGGGAAATGAGGCAGCTTCTGCCCGTCGCCTCGCCGACCCGAGCGGAACCGGGAGGTCCCGGCAATCCGGTGCCGGAGACACGGCCAGAGCCAAAGATTTCCTGTAAACAACCCCCCCCCGACACCCTATCTGCTGCTTCACCGGGGTGGGACAGTGGGGACAGGGACCACAGCCCCCAGAACTGGGCAGCACAAGCCCCCACCACCTCCCAGGGATGGGCAGGACCCTGGGGCCAGGGCCACTCACCCTGCACCAGCCCCAGCAGTCCTAGTGTGCCCAGGTAGCCACAGCAGACCCAGCATACCCAGGTAGCCCCAGCAGACCCAGTGTGCCCCAGTAGCCCCAGTAGCCCCAGCATCCTGCTAGCCGTGGTAGCTCTGATAACCCCAGCAGTGATGCCACAGCCAGTAAATCCTGCTGGCCCCAGTAACCCCCCTAGAAGGTCCCAGAAAGCCTTGCTAGCCCCAGTAACCCCCAGCCCCAGTAAGTCCTGCTGGCCCCAGTAACCCCTAACCCCAGTAAGTCCAGTTAGCCGCACCATCCCCCGTGAGTCCCAGTGCCAGTAGCCCCACCAGCATGAACCAAGCAGCCCCTCCCGTTCAGTCCCCAACACCCGGTCCCCCTCGGGACCCGACATCCCCCAGTTCCCGGTACCTTCAGCCCCCCGATACCTTCATCCCTATCGCCATGATCCCCCCCGCACCCTGTGCCCGGTGCCCCCATTCCCGATACAGAGCCCCCCGCTACCTGATGCCTCCCGAGCTGGGTGCCCCCATCCCCATCTCCCCAACCCCCCTCCGCGCTCCCTCCACGGTGCCCCCCGTTCCCGGACCCCCCACCCGGTGTCTCCGCTCCATCTCCCCTGTGCTTCCCGCCCCGGTGCCGGTACCTGCGGGCGGCGGGCTGCAGCACGGCCGGGCTCCAGGAGCCGGCGGCGGGCGGCAGCAGCAGGCAGCAGAGGCACAGGCAGAGCCCCAGGGGTGCGGGCAGCGGTGCGGGCAGCGGTGCGGGCAGGGGCAGGCAGCGGTGCGGGCAGGGCCCGCGGGCACGGCCCGCCATGCCGCTCTGCTGGGCTCGGGCACCGGCACCGGCACCGAGCGGGGCGGCGGGAGGGGGAGGGGAGGAGGAGGAGGAGGGATGAAGGAGGAGAAGGAGGAGGAGGAGAAGGAGGGACCCCCCGCCCCTCTCTGCCTCCCGCCCCGCCGGCCCGGAGGTCCCGCTGGCGGCACCGGTGTCCCGGCACCGACACGGAGAGGGACATAATTTATGGGGGGAGGCACAATTTGGGGAAGGGGGACACTGGCCCGGGGTGGGGGGGGCCTGGTGGAGGCACAACCTAAGAAGCCGGGGTGGAGGGTGGAGGGCCGGGGTGGGGGGCTCAGCTCAAGGAGGGGACATGAAGCCGGGGGGCTCGTCCCAAATGGGACACCCTGGTCCCCGTGAGAGTGAGTGTGTCCAGGTATGAGCTCCGCCACGGCCACCTGCGTGGGGACACGCGTGTGTGCACACGGATGTGCACATCCCTGTGTGTGCATGTGAGCACACGCGTGTGTGCATGTGCATGAGTGCATACGCATGTGTGCTTCTCTGTGTGCACGGGTGCACACGTGTGTGCTGCTGTGTGTGCTTGAGTACACACTTGTGCATGTCCTGTGTGTGCGCACGGGTGCACACGTGTGCGCATCAGCATGTGCATGGGTGAACACGTGTGTGTGTTCCTGTGTGTCTGCATGGGTGCTCACACCTGTGTGCTTCTGTGTGTACTTGGGTGCACACGCGTGTGTTCCTGTGTATGCCTGGGTGCAGACACGTGCGTGCTTCTGCATGTGCATGGGTGCACATACATGCGTGCTGTACGTGCATGGGTGCACATGGGTGCGTGCATCCCTGTGTATGCACGTGTGTGTGCACAGGTACCCACGTGTGTGTGTGCATGGGTACATATATGTGTGTGCATGAGTATGTCTGTGTGCATATGCATGTGCATGAGCACACGCATGTGTGTGCTTCTGTGTTTGCATGGGTGCACATGTGTGTGCATGTCCCTGTGTGTGCACAAGTGTGTGTGTCCATGGGTTCACACATCTGTGTGCTTCTGTGTATGCATGCGTGCACACACGTGTGTGCATGGGTACACAGATGTGTGTGCAGCTGTGTGTGCTGAGCACATCACGTGTGTTCAGGTGTTCGCACATCTGCACATCCTCATGCCCACACCCCTGTGCCCATCTGCCCATCTACGTGTGATGTGCTGCGGGTCTGTTCGTGTCACTGTGCACACGCGGTGCATGTGTGTCTGTGTGTGTGTACAGGCGTGTGTACATCCGTGTATGCACATCCGCCTGTCTCTCTCCGGCTGTTCTTCCGGCTGCCTCTTCCATGCATGTGTGTGTGTGGTCCCTGTGTTGGGGCATGCAGGGAGACTGCGTGTGTACATGGGCATGCGTGGGTGGTCCCTGCCGGGGGTGTCAATGGGGGGACATGGGGGCCCTACAGGCAGCATGTGTCTGTCTGTGTCTGGGGATAAATCCCCACACCGGCAGCACCCCAGGACCCCCCACTCCTCTGTGCTGTGGGTGCGGGTGGGGGCCTCAGCCCTGATCAATGCTGTCAGCACCCACCCACCCGCCCTGCCTGCACAGGGGACCCAGGCGTTCGGCCGCTTGCCGGCAGCTCATCTGCAAACCCGCTGCATCCCTTCCCATGGAGACAGCGGGGAACCCAGGAGTCCGGGCTCCCTGTCTATGGGGTGGGGGTGTGCAAGGCAGGGCTGCGCTCTGTCTGCCCCCCACCCCAGCGTGGGGGGAGCCCTGGAAGGCCTGAAGCTGGACTTGTGGCGGGGGGGCAAGCAAAGCAGGAGGACTCTCTGCTGGAGGAGATGAGGGAGTGCTCCCAACAGGTCCCCCCACCCTTGGGTGCCACCCTCCTCTGGGCAGGGCAGTAAGTTGATATGGGGAGGGAATGCACCCCCAAAACACACACCCACACCTGGGAGGACCCATGGCCCCATCTCCCCAAGGGTATCCTTGCCGGCACCCCAGCTGGCACCCACCCCATTGGTGATTAGAAAACAGGGGCGTCCCCAAACCCCTCCCTGTGCCCCCCACAGCGCCACTGGCAGCCTGGCCCCCAGTGTGTCCTTGTCACAGGGCCTGGGACATGATGTTTATCCTCATGGATGCTCAGAGGAGCCGAAGGTCACCCACGCTCCTCCTCAGACTAAACAAGGCTGCACTCGGGCGCCCAGGTCCAGTGGGGGTGGATGGGGATCGCATGGGGTGATACACGTGTCCCCCCCCAGGTGTGGGTGCTATGAGGGCTCAGCACTGGCGGGACAGATCCTGCTTGCCTCGGCAGGCTCCCTCCAACAGCCTGGGGCTTTGGGGGGCTGCAGGCACTGGGATGCCCTGTCTTGTCCCCCAGAGTGGGGCAGCCCCACTCCCGCTGCTCCCTGATGGCTGTCCCAGGCTGTCCCCAGCCTAGAGCTGAGCACATGTGGCACAGCCTCAGGCTGCACAGGACCTTGTCCCCAAGGCTCCCCTGAGTGACCCACACCTGGCCCTGGGGTCCCCTCATCCATGCCCACCCTCTGCTTGGTGGCTTGGACCCCTGCAGGACTCCTCAGGTGTGTTTCAGCCCAGTGTCAGGTGCCGGTACCATGTTCCTGTCCCAGGTCCTTTCCACGAGCCCATGTCCCCATATCCTGGCCCAACTCCAGGTCCTGATGCCATGCGTCTGTCCCAGGCTCAGGTCCCCATGCCATGGCCCAGTTCCAGATCCCTGTCCCATTCCATGTCCCTAACCTGCTCCAGGTTCTCGGGCCGTGTCTCCATTGCAGCTCTGTGTCCCCATCCCATGTCCCAGTTACAGGTCCCTGCCCTGGTTCCGTGTCCTCATGCCATGTCCCAGCTCTAGGTCCCCATGCCACAGCCCAGGCAGGGATCAGAGCTGAGCTTAAATGAGGCTCATTTGAGGGGGGCAGTTGGGGCTTGTCATGGCAATTATGGCCTATCAGCACCCACAGTGAGCTGTGCCATTGCATGCCAGCCCCCAGCCCCATTTGCCCGTGGCTGGTTCCTGCGCTGAGAACGGGCTGCAGCTCATTGCAGGGATGGAGCAGCATGTGGCTCCTGCCCATGCGGGCTGACACAGAGTCCAGTCCCAACGTGGGGATGGGGACAGGGACAAGGGGGATGCTTGGGACAGGGACCAAGCTGGGGCTCGGTGCTCCCGTCAGCCGGGACTCTCACAGTGCCATCTCGGGCTGCCACGCCACGTGGCCAAGGCCACCAGGTGGCACTGCGAGGCCACCGTGGCCCTGGCTGCCCGGCCACCCCCAGGGCCACCCCCCTGCGGCCCCTGACTGTCCCCTGCCCGGTGCGGGGTCGATGTGGCCAGAGGTTTGTCCCCAGATCTGTCCTCAATCTGTCCCTCCCAGTGGCATGGCCACAGAGGCAACCTCTGTCCCAGATCTGCCCTCTCCATGGGTACAGCCAGAGCAAAAAACCTTCTGCCCCGAATCTGTCCCCAAATGCATGGGCACAACCAGAGTGACAGCTTCCTGTCCCCTCTGCAAGCATGGTCAGAGCAACGGTCCCATTTCCCCCAGATCTGTCCCCAAATCTGTCACTCTGCAGGCAGAACACAAGTGACAACCCCTCCATCCCCAAATCTGTCCCTCGGCAGGCAGAGCTGAGAGCCCTTGGACTGGGACGATGTTGATGGGGTGAGCAGGGCAGACACTGAGGTGTCTCCATGACTCAGGGCCTCCTGCCACCTCCCGTGCCTCAGTTTCCCTATGGTCCTGTGGGAAACTTATGCCCCTAAGGGGGATAATGTCCCCCTCCAGGTCAACTTGGGGGGCAGCCCCCCATAGGGACACCTGTGGGTGCCACTACCTGGTCCTGCACTGGGTGCAGGTTCCTGGTGTGGGTGTCTGGCATTGGTGGGGGTCCCCAATATGGGTCTCAAATGTCAGCGTGGGTCCAGGCCTTGTGCCCAGTGTGAATGCACGTGTGGCTGGGGCACCTGGTCCCGGGGATGGATGCCCACAGCAGGTGGGGTTCCCCATTGTGGGTGTCTGTTTCCAGTGTGGGTACCCAATGCAAGGCACTCATGTGTGTCCCCAGTGTGTGTCCCTGGTGTGGGTGCTTGGCCCTGGTGTGGGTGCCCAGTCCCGGTACAGGTCTCTGGTGCAGATATCCGGTCCCTATGTGTCCCCACTGCAGATGCCTAGTCCTCTATGTGTCCCCAGTGTGTGTGCCCAGCCACCTGTGCATGTCTCTGGTGAAGATGCCAAATCCCTGGTGCGTGTCCCTGGTGTGGACGGTCAGCCTCAGTGTGGGTGGCCAGTCCTGGTACAGATCTCTGGTGTGTGTGGCCAGTCCTCTGTGTGTCCCCAGTGCAGATGTCCAACCCCTGGTGCATGTCCTTGGTATGGGTGCCCAGTCCCCTGTGCCTGTCCCCAGTGTGGATGCCCAGTCCCCCATGTATGCCCCAGTGCATGTGCCTGGCCATGGTGTGTTGTCCCTGGTGCGGGTCCCTGGTCCTGGTGTGTGTCCCCAGTGCAGACGCCCAGTCCTCTATGTGTCCCCGGTGTGGATGCCCCGTCCCCTACAAGTCCCTGGTGCGTGTGTCCAGTCCTCTGCATGTCCCCAGTGCGTGTGCCCGGTCCCTTACGTGTCCCCAGTGTGGATGCCCAGTTCCCTATGTGTCCCCAGTGCAGTGCCCGGTCCCCTATGTGTCCCCAGTGCAGATACCCAGTCCCCTATGTGTCCCCAATGCGTGTGCCTGGTCCCCTAGGTATCCCCAGTGCGGATGCCCAGTCCCCTACGTGTCCCCAGTGCGTGTGTCCAGTCCCCTACGAGTCCCCAGTGCGGATGCCCAGTCCCCTACAAGTCCCCGGTGCGTGTGTCCAGTCCCCTGCGTGTCCCCGGTGCGGGTGACCAGTCCCCTACGTATCCCCAGTGCAGATGACCGGTCCCCTATGTGTCCCCAGTGTGGATACCCAGTCCCCTCCGTGTCCCCAGTGCATGTGCCCGGTCCCCTACGTGTTCCCAGTGTGGATGCCCAGTCCCCTACGTGTCCTCGCTGCAGATGCCCAGTCCCCTATGTGTCCCCAGTGCGGATGCCCAGTCCCCTACGTGTCCCCGGTGCGGGTGCCCGGTCTCGGTGCGTGTCCCCGGTGCGGGTGCCCGCGCGGCCGTGCGCGCCGCCGCCGGTGCCCGTGCTGCCTGGCGCTGCCGGAGCGCTGCTGCTGCCGCCGCCCGGCCCCGCGCCCGCCGCCGCCGCCGCCGCTGCTCCCGGTGCGGCTGCGGGTCCCGCTGCGGCTGTGGCTGCCGGAGGTAGCGGCGGGGGGCGCGGGCGATCCGGGCGGCGGCCATGGCGGGGCGGGGGGTGCCGGCTCCGGGACCGTATACCGGGGCGGGGGGACCGTGCACCGGGGGGGAGCGTGCACCGAGGGCTGCCGTGCAGCGGGGGCGCGGAGGGCTGCCGGGTACCGGGGATATCGTGCACCGGGGGCCGGGCCTGGCCTTGTCGCCCCCTCAGAGCCGCCGGGCCCCGGGGCGGGGGGGGTCACCGGGGCTTGTCCCCTTTGCACGGTCCCGGGGGGGGCCGGGGTTGGGGTGAGGGTCCCCCCGGCCCCGGCGGTGCTCGGGGTCACGGCGGCTGCTGGGTGAGCGGGAGGGTGCACACGCATGTGGAGGTGTGAGGGTGCACGGCTGCACGCCTGGGTGTGCGTGTGTGTGTCCCTGGCGGGGAGGGTGTTGTTGTGCTGCTGACGGTCCCCGTGTCTGTCCGTCTGTCTCAGTCCCACTGTCTGTGTCACCGTCTGTGTGTGTGCCAGCGCGTGTGCCCGTGCGTGCGTCTCTGTGTCAGTGTGTCTGTGTGTGCCTTACTGTGTCCGTGCGTCTGTCTGCCTACGGCGGCTGTGCAGCAAACCCCCCCACTCCAGCCCCCCACCCACTGCCATGGGGCTGGGGGCTGCTGTGGGTGGCCGAGAGGCTGTGCTAGGGAGCAGGGGGCCAGGGTGGGCAGCCCGGGATCTCCCCCTGCCCGATGCCTGCAGTGCAGATCATAAATCAGTGGCGGCTGGAGCGGGCTCGGGGGGCCGCAGGCTCCCCGGCACCCAGACTGCCTGGGCAGGGAGCAATGGGGCTTCCTGGCCTTGTGGGGTCCCTGCCAGCCCCCCAGGGCTGTGAGCAGGGTTGCCTGTCCCCCCGTCCCCTCGTCCCCCTTGTCACGTTGGAGGCCGGCAGCCGGGCAGGGCTGGCAGGCAGCCCATGCTGCCAGGGCTGCGGGCACAACGGCCTTGCTGCCTGTCAGCTCCATGGGGACGATGGGGACAGTCCCCCAGCTGCCACCCAAGCGGCAATACTCAGGGTGACCAGCGCCGTGGCCCTGTTTTACAGGTGACACCTCTGTCATTTGCCACCAGGACAGTTGTGGAGCCACTGAGGATGTAGGCTGAGTGGCGGGACGCGAGGAGGAAGAGGACAAGGAGGTGTCTTGGGGACAGCACCGTGCTTGTGTGTCCCCAGCACCATCCGCATCCACCCTTCAGCTGACACAGCCCAGGGGCTTCCCGGTGGCTTTTTGGAGCCTGAGCCAGCGCCGCGGTGAGGAGGAAGGGCCAAGGAAGCTGTGCCGGGTGATGGATGGCCCCAGCCCGGTGCGGCAGTCCCGGAGGAGCAGGACGGGGCGGCTGGGGCACGGCGGGGACCTGGCTGGCAGCACCTGCCCCTGCAGAGCCCCACAGCGTTTGCTCCGCTGAGCTCTGACCCAGTGGGAACCGGGGGGAGCGTTCGGAGGGGCTCCGGGTGACCCCCGCGCGAGGCTGAGCCGCTGTCCCCCAGCATGGCACGGCAGGGCGCAGGGGCCATGCTGGCCTCCGGTGGCCTGGGCTTCCCCCCGCAAAACCTGGCCCGGGTGGTGGTGTGGGAGTGGCTGAACGAGCACGGGCGCTGGCGGCCCTACTCGGCCGCCGTCTGCCACCACATCGAGAACGTGCTGAAGGAGGATGCCCGCGGCAGCGTGGTGCTGGGGCAGGTCGACGTCCAGCTGGCGCCGTACATCATCGACCTCCAGTCCATGCATCAGTTCCGGCAGGACACGGGTAAGGGCTGGCGCTGAGCCGGGAACACCATCCACCCATCTACCGACCCGTCCTTCCATCCATCCATTCTTCCATTCACCCATCCCTCATCCTTCCATCCTTCAATCACTCCATCCCTCCTTCCATCCGTCCATCCATCCATCCACCCACCCACCCCAATGTGTATCTCTCTATCTTCCTCTCGTTCCATTCATCCATCTGTCCATCTGTCCATTCATCCGTGCATCTATCTCACTGCATATCTGTTTGCCTGTTGTTCCGTCCTTCCACCAATCCACTATCTGTCCCTTCATCCTTCCATCCCTCCCAATTTCTCTCTACTTGTCTGTTACTTCATTCCTGCATCTGTCCGTCCATCCATCCATCCATCCATCCATCTGCCCATCCATCTGTCCCTCCATCCTATTGCATGTCTCCTCCCCTCTATCCATCTGTCCCATTTCTTCTCTTCTCCCCTCTCTGCTCCCCCTCCACCATGGACCGCAGCCCTGGAGGGATGTGTCCCAAAGTCCATCCATCCCCCCTCCCTCCCCGTGGGGTGCTGTGGTGGGAGCTGTCTCACTGGCCACCCATCTGCCCCACAAAGAGACTCCATCTAGGGTCCCCAAGGAACAGGGGAGGCCCCAGTGTGTGCACTGGGAGCTGTGGTGGGCACTGGGCTGGCTGCAGCCGCGGTGGTTGGTGCCTGCCGTGCTGCGGCACACATCCAGGCCACACGTCCTCGGGGGAAATCAAAGCTGGTTCCATGCTGCCACTGAGCCCAGCCCCATTAAATGTGTCCCCGTCATGGTGTGACCCATTAAACTGGCACGTGCCAGCTCTGCCACGGGGGATTTGACAGTTCGGGTGCCATCCTGGCCACCTCTATATCCCTGTCTGCTGGGACGTGTGGTGCTGCTGAGGGCAGGGGACCTGCCACACACTGGGTGACACCCCCGGACTTGCTGGGGACACACAGGAGCCACCCCAGAGTAGGACCGCCAAGTCCATGCCCCCCTACTCGGCCACCAGTGCCACCATTCCCAGTCACCAGTGATGGGAAATGACCCTGCGTGGGGATGTGGCTCCTGTGATGGGCTGGGAACTGAGATGGGGACTGAGCCAGGGACCTGCCACCCTTCTGCCTTCAAACCTGTCTCTGCATCGGTCTTCAGCCAGTCACAGGCTTGGCAAGGGGCAGCTTGGCACCCACATCCCTGAGTCAGCACGGCCACGGCCACCGGCACGACCCTGCTGGGCAGTGGCTGCGCTGACTCAGGGCTGCGGGTGCCACCGGGACACCCTGGCTGTCCCCATGCCAGCTCCTGCCAGCTTTGGCCAGGACCTGTCCTCTGGCAGCAGGGACCTGCCATGGTCATGGTGCTGGGTGCTCCTGGGGGACACGTGCCCTGGTGGGGGACACAGCTGGGTTTGGGGGTGACATATCTCTACTGGGAGCAAAATGGCTGTTCCTGGGACCTTGCTGTCCCCAGGGATGTCACCGGAGGGGACCTGGCCATCTGTTTGACCCCATCCCATAGATCATCTTCAGAATCGTTATCTCTGTGTGTCCCATCCCTGTATCTGCCTCCATCCATCATCTCTGCCCTGTGGCCTGGGGACAGCTGGGTTTGGAGGCTGCCAGATGTCTCTGGGGTCCCACTGTGCTTGGGAACATGAGGGTCGCCTGTGATGAGGGTGCTCCTGGTGCCCGCTGTGGCCTGGGGCACAGGGATGGTGGGCAGGAAGCTGGGGGTGACAAGGGACTTGGCCTGTGCCATACCCGGGGAGTGAGAAACCCGAGCCAAAACAGCAATGTTTGAAATGAGGTGACCCCGTTCTGAGAAGTGGGGACGCACGTCCCCTCCTTTTGGCCCTGGGGATGCTGTCTCAGGCCCACAGCTCCAGCGTGGCTGGCGGAGGCGATGGGGGCTGTAGGGCTGGGGGCAGTTGGTGGCCCTTGGCGACCCAGAGCTGTGTGTGGGGTGTCCTCCCCTTGTCCTCCTCTGCTCTGTGGCAGTGGCACGGGGCTGTGAGGGGGCAGGGGGATGCAGGATGGGGCTGTGAGGGGGCAGGAGGATGTGGGATGGGGATGTGAGCAGGCAGGGGCATGCGGGATGCAGCTGCGAGAGGGCAGCAGGGCACGGGATGCAGTTGCAAGGACCAGAGGGATGCGGGATGCAGATGCAAGGAACAAAGGGATGCGGGATGCAGATGCAAGGAGCAGAGGGATGCGGGATGCAGCTGCAAGGACCAGAGGGATGCGGGATGCAGTTGCAAGGACCAGAGGGATGCGGGATGCAGCTGCAAGGACCAGAGGGATGCGGGATGCAGATGCAAGGCCTGGCGGGTGCAGGATGTGGATGAGAATGGGATGCGGGATGTGGGCAGCTTGCGGGGGGACACAGACATGAGCAGGCAGGGATGTGAGCACAAGCAGAGCACGGGGCGAGCAGGCCGTGGGCAGGAGCAGGCAGCGGGGTGCGGATAGGAACCCGCGGTGGGGCTGGGGATGGGGCAGGGGCAGTGGGGCCGAGCGGTTCTGGGGGGTGAGCAGCTCCTCTGCCTCCCCTGCTTCCCGCGGGGCCGCCGGCAGAGCTGCCTCAGCACCAGCCGGCAGCTGGGGCCGAGCTCTGCTGCCTGTGATGATTAATGACCGTTATTAGCGTCGTTAATCGGGCTGGGCAAACGGTGCTGACGAGGGGATAGAAAAGCACCGCGCTGCAGGGGCACTGCCAGGACCACAGCTCAAGGCGGGGCTGCGATGCCTCCCCCACAGGGCTTCAGAGGGGGCCGTAGCATCCAGCTTGGTCACAAAGAAGCATGAGGGGTCAGGATTTGGCCGTGCACGGGGGACAACGCCTGGCTCCCGTGACTGTCAGCGCCAGCCAGAACCGCAGCAGCTGTCAGGAAACCCTCCTGACCTGGAAATGTCCCCCTCGCCCCAGGGATGGTGCGGGGACCCCGGCCAGGGGGTGGAGATGGGCCTGGAGCTGAGTGATGGAAAAAGGTGCTGGGGGCCGAGCAGCCTCGTCCTTCCCACGGCAGCTGGAGCTGTGATCCCAGGGCTGTGATCCCAGGGCTGTGATCCCGGCCGGTGGCCAAGCCGCCACCGCTGACGGAGGATTGTTGAGCCGCACGAGTCCCCGGGGAGGCGCAGCCCTGCAGACACAATCGATCGATCCATCGCACGCTGTGTCTGCGGCTGCTCGGCGCAGGGAGGCGGGTGCCGATGTTGGGGACTGATGGCCGTCACCCCTCCTGCACCACAGGGTGCTTTGGGGAGGGTGAGAGCAGCTGCTTGTTCCCCAAAGTGCCTCTGCACCCCCATCCCTGAGGGGTGGATGTTGCATCCGTCACAGTGGATCACAGAAGGGTTTGTGTTGAAGGGACCTTCCCAGCTCCCCCAGTGCCCCCCCTGCCATGAGCAGGGACATCTGCACCAGCTCAGGGTGCTCAGAGCCCCGTCCAGCCTGGCCTGGGATGTCTCTAGGGATGGGGTATCCACCTCTCTGGCCAACCTGGGCCAGGCTCTCACCACCCTCAGTGTGAAAATACAAACTGGGAAAAAGGACATGCACACCTACATGCAGTCATGAGTGTCTCTGCTGGCACCCTGGGGTGCTGGACCCCGTGGGTGCTCACCCCCCTGTCTCCCCAGGGACCATGCGCCCCGTCCGGAGGAACTTCTACGACCCGTCCTCAGCCCCAGGGAAGGGCATCGTGTGGGAGTGGGAGAACGACAACAGCTCCTGGACGCCCTACGACATGGACATCTGCATCACCATCCAGAACGCCTACGAGAAGCAGCACCCCTGGCTGGACCTCTCCTCCCTGGGCTTCTGCTACCTCATCTACTTCAGCAGCATGTCCCAAATGAACCGGCAAACCCAGCGCAAGCGCCGGCTCCGGCGCCGCATGGACCTGGCGTATCCCCTCACCATGGGTTCCATCCCCAAATCGCAGTCGTGGCCGGTGGGGACCAGCACGGGGACACCCTGCTCCTGTCCCCAGTGCTTGCTGGTCAACAGCACCCGTGCCGCCTCCAACGCCATCCTGGCGTCCCAGCGCCGAAAGCTCTACCCAGGGGCCGTGCGCCAGAGCAGCACCTTTGCTGGAGCGGCTCTGTGGCCGGCGGGGACGGGGACGGTGGCGGTGGCGGGTGGCACAGCCAAGGGCGAGGGGCTGCGGGTGCCCAGCGGGGCATTCGCCCCCAACCAGAGTGTCCCCGGCACGGCGCCGCTGCCCGGGCTCAACAACCTCAACCGGCCCGGCACGCAGCGGGGGGGTGGACTGAGCACCCGTGCCACCGTCCCCCCGGGGTAAGCTGGCTGGGGGGGTGGCCAGGGGAAGGGGACGGCGGTGGTGTCACCAGATTGGTGGGCGCACAGAGTCGGAGGAAAAAGGGAGGTGGAGGTGCCTTGTTTCCTGCTGTCACCTTGCACAAGCAGCCAGTGCTGTGTCACCTCCAGCCCCAGGCGCCTCGCCCTGGGGACGTGGTGGCAGGGGAGACATCCTCAGCAGCTGGCTTGTCCTGGAGGGGCTGCGGTGATTTGTGCAGCGTGGTGTGCTGTGCCGTGCCGTGCCAGCCGGAGGAGATGCAGTGCCTGCTCCCAGGGGACCTGTGTCCCCACTGGCCAGCATGGAGTGTGTGACACCAGCTCATGGCCTGGTGCCACCAGGCGGGTCTCTGGCTGTGTCCCCTACATGGATGGGAATAACTCGCCAAGGGGATGTGGGTGGCTGAGCAGACGCCCAGTGGGGTGAGCAGTGGGTGTCACTGTTCTGGCACCCAAGTCCCCTTGGTGGGTCACCCTGGTGTCCTCTGGGGCTCTCTGCACCAGGCTGGCACTGGCTGGAAAGCCCCGGTGCTGCTCACTCAGCCCAGATCCAGCCCCGGGGTGCTCAATTGGGGCTGCCCTGGAGGGGACTGAGCTGTCCCAGGGGACAGCCTGTCCCATCCCTCCCAGCTCTGTGCCAGGGGGCAGGATCCGACCCCGGTTTGGTGGGTGCAGGGGGGGCAGGTTTGCTGAGCCCCTGGACAGTCCCAGCACATTTCCTTCCCCTGCTGACGTGCTGCTTTCGCTTCCGCGTGCTGGGCGCTGGGCCAAGCGGTCCCTGTCCCCATCGCTGTCCCTGTCCCCATCCCGGCACGCAGGCCCCATCCTGCACATCCCCATGGACAGGTAGGAGGGGACCAGGGAAGTGCTGGGTGGGTTGGGGGGACCCTCCACCACTGTCTCCACCTTGGGGTGGGTTCAGGCTGCTTTGGGTGTGGGAAGGAGACACCCACAGCCCTGGCTCATGAGGGGCTGAGCGCTGCCGAGCTCATCACCATGATGGATGTGATCGTAGCGGGGGTTTTGGGGTCGGGGAGGGGATGACACAGCTGGCGGGGGCTGCTGTCCAGATTGCCAAGCTGGGGCAGCCCCCCAGGGCAGGAGAGCGCTCGGGCACTGTGCAGGGCTCCCCTGTGGGGCTTGCGTCCTTGTCCTCCGTCCCAGTGTGTGCCCCTTTCCTTCCATCCATATGTCCGGCTGTCCATCCATCCTTTCTTCCATCTATTCATCCATCCATCCATCCATTCTTGCTTTCCATCCATCCATCCGTCATCCATCCAACCGTCCATCCGCCCATCGACTTGCCTGCACGCACATCTGTCCATCCCCCTGTCCCTCCCCGCTTGTCCCCACTCATCCCTCCTTCTTTCCCTCTGTCCACCCCACCCGTGGGCACAGCCACGTCTCTAGCTGTACATACAAACCTCCAGCTCCCACTCACATCTGCCTGCAGAGCCAACTGCACCCCCAGCCTTGCACGCGTGGGTGCACACCCAGCACTGTGCACACATGGGTGCACACACCCAGCGGCGTGCACGCACTGCTGCACACACGTGCACGCCTGGCGGTGGCTGCACACGTACATGGGAGATTCCCTGGGTCAGCGGGCACAAGCAGGCAGGGGGACACTGTGCCATCACCCTGAGGGTCTTGGTGCTGGCAGCCCTGGAGGGTGGGGGACCCCTGGGGGAGTAGAAGTGATGGCCAGGGTGATGGATGAGATGACAAGGCACAGGGACAGTCCCTGTGGGGGATGCAGCACAAAGGACATGGCTGTCAGGACATCCCGATGGGGCACACACCCTGGGTGAAGGAGGACAAGGTGTTCCCAGCACCATTGGGTCCCCAGGGATGGACACATGGCACTGGGTGACAGCCCCATGAGACAGGACAGGAACCCCCATGGCTGCTAAGGGGACATCCTTCCCCGTGTCCCATGAGGAGGACCCTGCCCTGGGGACATGCCATGCACAGGGGGGACAGTGCCAGCTTTGCCATCCCCACTGAGCCCCCTCCCATCTCTGCACAGGGTCCCGGCCCTCCCAGTCAAGAACCTGAATGGCACCGGCCCTGTCCATCCTGCCCTCGCAGGTAAGGGGGTGACACTGGGTGTCACCGCCAGGTGACATCGTGGGGCTGAGGGGCTGGAGGGGCAAGGCACAGTGCTGGGGCACGGCCAGGAGGTGGGAATGGATGGACAGACTTTGGGTAGACAGACAGACAGCATCTCTCCCCCGGCACAGGGATGACGGGCATCCTGATGTGCGCTGCTGGGCTGCCCGTCTGCCTGACCCGCGCCCCCAAGCCCATCCTGCACCCGCCGCCCGTCAGCAAGAGCGACATCAAACCTGTGCCCGGTGTCAATGGCATCTGCAGGAAAACCAAGAAGAAGCATCTCAAAAAGAGTAAGGACCCACTCGTGGCTCTGTGTGCGCCCTTGGCCATGCTGGAGGGGAAACTGAGGCACGGTTGCTGCTGCCACTCATGGGGGTGGGACTCCCAAGGGCTTTACCTGAGTGTTTTGGGGTGATGCCCACTGCTCCTCTGTACCATGTGCTGGTACCTCCTCCTCCTTGTGCTGTCCCCATCCTGGTGGCGGGGCTGGCAGGGGTTTGGGGACACCGTGGGCAGGCTCTGATGGCGTCACCCTCTCTGCCTGCGGCAGGCAAGGCCCCTGAGGACGTGGTGCGGCGCTACATCCAGAAGGTGAAGAACCCCCCGGATGAGGTGAGTGTGGGCTCAGGGGCTGCTGGAGGTTCCTGGGGCTCTGGGGATGGGCAGAGAGCTGGGGCGATGTCCCCATCCCACCCTGTGCCCCCCAGGACTGCACCATCTGCATGGAGCGGCTGGTCACCTCCTCCGGCTACGAGGGCGTCCTCAGCCAGCGCAGCATCAAGCCGGAGCTGGTGGGCAAGCTGGGCAAGTGCGGGCACATGTACCACCTGCTCTGCCTCCTGGCCATGTACAACAACGGCAACAAGGTCAGCTGGGACCCCCCTGGGGACACCGTCCCTGCGGTCACGCGTCCCCTGGGTGGGTGCTGGGGGGCTGGGTGCTGTCTCTGATGTCCCCTTGGTGCCGGTGCAGGATGGCAGCCTGCAGTGCCCCACCTGTAAGGCCATTTATGGGGAGAAGACGGGGACGCAGCCCCCTGGGAAGATGGAGTTTCATCTCATCCCCCATTCTCTGCCTGGCTACACCGACTCCAAAACCATCCGGATTGTCTACGACATCCCCACCGGTATCCAGGTGAGAAACCTGCGCCTGCTGCCCCAGGGACCCCATGCTGGGGTGGGTGTCCCCACCCTGTGCCACCTGCTCACCCCGCTGTCCTCCCACCCAGGGCCCGGAGCACCCCAATCCCGGCAAGAAGTTCACGGCACGAGGCTTCCCGCGGCACTGCTACCTGCCCGACAACGAGAAGGGCAGGAAGGTGAGTGTCCCTGGTGGCACTGGGGTGGGGTGGAGTGGGGTGGGATGGGATGGGAAGAGAAATGATGGGATGGGAACAGAGGAGAGGAGAAGAAGAGGAAGAAGAAGAGGAAGAAGAAGAAGAAGAAGAAGAAGAAGAAGAAGAAGAAGAAGAAGAGGGGAGGGGAGGGGAGGGGAGGGGAGGGGAGGGGAGGGGAGATAAAAAAGGGAAAGGGAAGGGAAGGGAAGGGAAGGGAAGGGAAGGGAAGGGAAGGGAAGGGAAGGGAAGGGAAAAGGGAAGGGAAGGGAAAAGGGAAGGGAAGGGAAAAGAGAACGGAAGGGAAGGGAAGGGAAGGGAAGGGAAGGGAAGGGAAGGGAAGGGAAGGGAAGAGAAGAGAAGAGAAGAGAAGAGAAGAGAAGAGAAGAGAAGAGAAGAGAAGAGAAGAGAAGAGAAGAGAAGAGAAGAGAAGAGAAGAAAGAGAAGAGAAGAGAAGAGAAGAGAAGAGAAGAGAAAAGAGAAGAGAAGAGAAATAGATGGGATGAGATGGAGTGGGATGGGAAAGACATAGCAATGCTGGGGTGGGGCTGGGATGTACCACAGGGAAGGGTGTCACGATACAGGCACCGTGCCAGGGCTGAACCCCTACCCTGGGGTGCTGGGGGCTGTGCTGTGCCAGGCGGGAGGAGGGCTGGGGGTGCAGGGGGGGCGAGCAATGGCCGTGCTCGCCCGCCGCAGGTGCTGAAGCTGCTGATCGTGGCCTGGGACCGGCGGCTCATCTTCACCATCGGCACGTCCAACACCACGGGGGAGTCAGACACAGTGGTGTGGAACGAGATCCACCACAAGACCGAGTTCGGGTCCAACCTGACGGGCCACGGCTACCCCGACCCCAACTACCTGGACAACGTCCTGGCCGAGCTGCTGGCCCAGGGTGTCTCCGAGGCCACCCTGAAGGACTGAGGCAAGGGTGAGGGGCTCCCCACCGCCCTCTCGCCCCCGCGTCCCCTCCTGTGCCAACGCCGCCCGCGCCGCTTCGCTGCCGATGCTGCAGCCCTGCCGGGTGGGCTTCTCCCCCATCCTGGGCCACCCGGTGCCACTCGCCACGTGTCCCTGTGTCCCCCCCCCACTGCTCCGGTTTACCCTGCTCCCGTGGCAATAGCATCGTGGGCTGGTGCTTTTCTTTTTCTACCCGTGGCCTCTTTGCGCATCAGCCGCCCGTGCCACCCGCCGCTGCCCCACGGAGCCGCGTACAGCTGGTGCCATGTGTACATCTCTGTGTTACAGAATACACCCCGCGCCGGGCCAGTGTCCTCGTGTCCCCACTCGGCTCCCTGCACCTCCTGCTTTCCTGGGGTGCTGGGTGGCATCGCCCCAGGATCGGCCCCAAGGGTGGGTGTTGGTCCCTCCCTGCAGGGATGCCGGGTTGGCGGGGGGGTGGGACTTGGGGCACCCCCGTGGACAGAGGAGCGCGTGTGTGTGTTGTGCTGGCGGGGGGAGAGGGGGCTCAGTCCCTCTGTTTTCGCACACGGGTCCCGGGTGGGATGAAGGGGGAAGCGGGAGGGCAGGGGGTGGCAGGGACTACAACTCCCAGCATGCCCCGCGGCGCGGGCAGGTGGGGCTGCGCGCAGAGAGGGCGCAGGGCATGCTGGGAGTTGTAGTCCAGCAGCGGTCTCCGGCGTTCAAATGGCGAGCGGCGGGGCCATGGGAGGACTCGGGGTTGTTGAGGGTCTTGGGGCCGTTGTGGGGCTCGAGGGCGGCCCCGGGGCGCCGTCCCGGCGGGCGAAGGCGTCATGGGCGATGTCCAGGTCCCGCAGCACCGCCTGCAGCCGTCCCCCGGCGGGCTCGTCTGCGCCCCCCGGCAGGGTCAGCGCCACTCCCGGCACCCACCCCGTGGTACCCACTCCCCAGCAACCCCCCGGCACCCCCAGCAGTGCCTCCCCCCCGGCATCCATCCCTGATACCCACCCCCAGCACCCACCCGTGACACCCATCGCCAGCACCCACTCCCGAACCACCCACTATGTACCACTATGTCCCCCCATCCCACCACATCCCAGCCCGTCCCACGGCCCCTCATCCATCCCCCAACCCCCCAGCACCCCACGACATGGACAGACACTGCTGGGGGTGCTTGTGTGCGTGGGGTTCGTGGGGATGGGGGGTGTTTATGGGTGGGTGGATGTTTGTGTGGGTGTCGGGTGTATTCCGGGTGGGTGCCAGTGTGTCCCTGTGTGCGTGTGCACCCACCCATGCACCCGCGTGTGTATCGGCGTGTGCACAGCCGTGCGTGGGGCTGAGTCTGAGCATGTGCATGCAGCTGGGCTTGTGTCCCTGTGTCCATCCCTGTGTCCCTGTGTCCCTGGCTGCGTGTATTTGCTGTCCCCTACTGGAAGGAACCAGTGGAGTGCTGGCTGTGGGTGTGGGGTGTGTGTGTGGGTGTGCATGCCTGTGCATGTGTGTCCGTGTGTGTGTGTCCATGCATGTGCAAGTGTGCATGCTTGTGCAAGTGTGTACATGCATGTGCATGTGTGTGCAAGTGCATTCACACCTGTGCCTGTGTGTGCATGCATGTGTAAGTACATGCAAGTATCTGCCTGGCTGTGCATGCAAATGTGGACACGTGCTTGTGTCTTTGTGAGTGTGCGTGCATGCGTGTTGCAAATGTGTGCTGCCGGTGTGTGTGTGTGCTGCCTGTGTGTGTGTGTGCTGCCGGTGTGTGTGTGTGTGCTGCCGGTGTGTGTGTGTGCTGCCTGTGTGTGTGTGCTGCCTGTGTGTGTGTGCTGCCTGTGCGAGCGTGTTATGTCTGTGCAAGCGCGCTTGCGTGTGCAAGTGCATTCATAAGTGTGCTTGTGTGCGCACACAAGCACAGGCACGTGTGCATCTTTGCCTGCATGTGCAAGTGTGTGCATGCATGCTCAAGCATGTTCATGCACACACAAGCGTGCATTGGTGTGTCCCCAAGCAGGGGTCGCCCCAACCAGCACCCTGGGGTGCAGAGTCCCCATCGCCCCCGCAGGGCTGCCCGTACCTGCCTGCCCTGGGCCTGGGGGCTCATCCCTTGCGCTGCCCTTGGGACCCTCGGCCGCCCTGCAGGAGAGGGACCCTCAGCACGCTCCCCCCTGCCCACCAGCACCCGGGGTCCCCCAGGGTGTCCCCCCCAGCCTCACCGCAGCTGGGCCCCTGCCTGCTGGAGGTGCCGGTACAGGGTCTGCGCCGCTGCCGCGGGGTCCAGGGGGTCCCTCCACTCACCCAGCACCACGGTGCTGTGGGTCCGGCTGCACCCGGGTGCTGCCAACGAGAGCCACAGTGGGGATGTCGGGGTCCCCCACAGGCCCTGCCCGGGGGAACCCCCACCCTGCCGGCCTTACCCGTGCAGGTGGGCTGCAGGCAGCAGGTCCAGCGCCCGGCGCGGAAGGTGCCCGCGTGGCAGGTGGGCAGCATGGCCTCGTTGGCACTGCTGGCCCGTCGCAGCGCCCAGAGCCACTGCCACAGCTCCTGGGCACTCTGCGGGGACAGGGAGGGAGGGTGGCACCGCGCCAGGCACCCGTGGGCACCTCGCACTGGGAGTCACTGGTGGGGAGGAGGAGGAGGGTGGAGGTGGGGATGGGTGATGCTGATGGGGCCCCTGGCGGGGCTGGGCACCAGGGCCAGGTGACAGGGAGCGCCAGTTTGATGGCAAAGCTGCCCAGGTAGGACCTGGTGGGGAGATGGCACTGCGGGAGCCAGGGTACCCCAGTGACCCCAGTGTAAATAGGGGTGGGAACCCAGTTATCCCAATACAGAGAGGGCTATTATCCCAGAGACCCCAGAACAGATACAACTGGATACACCGATCCCAGTACCCCAGAGCTGGTACCCCAGTGACCCCAGTACAGATGTGTCTGGATACCCCACTGATCCCAGTACCACAGAGCTGGTACCTCAGTGACTCCAGTACAAATGTGTCTGGATACCCCACTGATCCCAGTACCACAGAGCTGGTACCTCAGTGACCCCAGTACAGATGTGTCTGGATACCCCACTGATCCCAGTACCACAGAGCTGGTACCTCAGTGACCCCAGTACAGATGTGTCTGGATACCCCACTGATCCCAGTACCACAGAGCTGGTACCTCAGTGACTCCAGTACAAATGTGTCTGGATACCCCACTGATCCCAGTACCACAGAGCTGGTATCCCAGTGACCCCAGTAAAGCCAGAGTAGGATACCCCAATTTTCCCAGTACAGCCAGGACCTAGACAACCCCTTGACCCCAGTACAGCCAGTGCTGGGCACCCCAGTGTTCCCAGTACAGCCCATGCCTGGGTAGAGCTGGATTAGTGACCAGGACCATTCCCATTGTCCCCACAGGACCGTGGGGTGCCCCACGGCTGAGTGCTGGGGAGAGGGCTCCTAGGGCAATGGGGTGGGGGGTTCCTGGAGTGCTTGGGGTGGGGTGGGGGGCACATACCTTGCACTGGATGTAGGTGGTGTGGAGCTCCCCAGCGCCGTCCTGCGCCACGATCTGCATGACATGGGGGTGCTGGAAGGTGCCCTCGTCCACCCGCTCCACCGCCCGCATCTGCGGCACTGGGATGGAGCAGCGCTCCTGGGGGCCCCAAAACACCATCATTCACTGCACCCACATCCCTGGGACACCCCACATAGAGTGGGGGTCACAGGCAGCACCCACCTGCCACTCAGGGGACTTGGAGAAGGTGAGGGCCTCACTGCTGAGCCAGAAGTACCTTTTCTTGAAGGCGAAGCGGGGCAGCAGCGCGGCCCCCCCTGCCGTGCGGGTGTGCAGGTACCCCTCCTTGATGGTGGCCGAGGGCTGGAAAAGTGCCGGTGGCACTGGCTCCTCGCCCGCTGTGGCCATGGCACAGAGGCAGCGCTGTCACCCCGAGTGCCACCGCTTCCCCCAGCCCGAGGATGCCCAACACTGGCCATCCTGGCAGCATCTGCACATCACCGAGCGTGTCCCCCTCCCCGGGGATGCTGCCAGGGGACAGCAGGGATGATGCCACCCCTCTGTGTTGGGTGTTGGGACAGTGTGCCCGCTCACCCTCGGTGCTCTCCACCGCGACCAGGCTGTCCAGGAAGGCGGTGACACGGGTGACGCTGGGCAGCAGGATGCCGTGCAGGGGGGCCATCCACGGCTCCTTGCCCTGCCCCAGCTGCAGCCCCAGGTTGCCGATGCTCTGCAGTGCCTGCCCCACACCGGGAAGGGTTCACGCTGCCGTACTCCACAATGGTGTGGGGACTGCAGGGGAGGACGCCCCTCTGGCTGCTCCCCTGCAGCTGTGTGCTGTGCCCAGGGCGCGGTGGCATGGGCTGGGGACGGGCAGCGCTGGCCCCAAGTGGTGTGGGAAGGAGCCAGCCCGTGGCGTGTGGCATGGGGACAGGAATGGTGCTGCCCTCTTTGGGGTCCCCATCATTCCCTGGGGTCCACGTCCCTCCCCTGGGTCCCCATCTTTTCCAAGAGGTCTCCATTCCCCTCCTGGGGTCTTCATCCCTCCCTTGGGCCCCACATGCCTCCCCAGTGTCCCCATCCTTCGCCAGTGTCCTCATCCCTCCCCAGAGTCCCTGTCCCTCTCCAGTGTCCCCAGCTCTCCCCAAGGTCCCTGTCCCTTCCTGAGGTCTCTGTCCCTCCCCATGCCCCCCATCCCTCCCCAGGGTTCCCATCCCTCCCTTGGGTCCTTATCCATTCCCAAGGTCCCCATTCCTCCCCAGTGTCTCCATCACTCCTTGGGGTCCCCATCCCTCCCAATGGTCTCCATCCTTCCACAGTGTCCCCATCCCCCCCAGTGTCCCCAGCCCTTCCCAAACCTTGGCGAGCAGCAGGAGCGTTCGGCTGGTGCGGGGGTCCGCGTGCTGCTCCCGGAGGCTGAAGAGCTTTGGAGTGAGGACAGCGGGAGCGAAGAAGCGGAGGAAGAGGAACCCACTGATGGCGAAGTACCGCACCTCCTGGCCAGGCATGGGGACAACTCAGGGCTCAGGGTGGGGGACTTGGCGGCACATGGACCCCTGGCCCCCCGACGTGTCCCACCTCATGCTGCTGTGAGGGGAAGCGCTCCTCCACCCGCCTGCGGAGCTGCTTGAATGCCACCCTCATGAGGAGGGGACACTTGTCCACCGAGCCCACGATGGCATCGACGACGTCCCCCAGGTAGCCCTTGAGCAGCTCCAGGCTGCTCTCCCGGACCTGAGCCTCCGACAGGGACCCCTTGAAGGAGATCCTCCTGCGGGGACAGCGCCGGGTTAAAAGCCACCAAGGTGACCCATGGGTTCAGCAGCAACTGGGGACACCGTGGTGGGGATGGCACTCGCCTGCCACGGCTCAGCTCCATCTTGTCGGGGTCCAGCTCCACGTACTTCTTCTCCTCGAAGATGCGGTTCACCACGGGCTTCAGGACCTCGTGCAGGTAGGGCAGCCCCACCACCTGCAAGGGGCGGGAAGTCACCAGTGTTGTCCCCAGACTGTTCCCACAAACCCTGCCTGGCTATGTGCCCTCATGTCATCACAGGAGGGCACAGCGGGGACGTGGCCGGTGTCACCTCCCGTACTCACCTTCATGAACTGCTCCATGGACTTGGAGGCCAATGAGTTGGAGCGGAACAGGGTGTTGGGGTCCGCTGGAAGGGCGCAGAGGCTGTGGTGAGACGGGCACGGGGCGATGTTCCAGCTGTCTCCACTGTGCCCGACCCCGGGGACACGTGGCACCTTTCCTGCCTCCCCCTTGGTGGCCCCACTCTTCTCCCTATGGGGGACCCTGCTACACCATTTTCCCAGCCTGGGGGGTGCAGGTGGTGCCCCCAGCCCTGGCACTCACTGGTCCTGGCCAGCTCGCGGGTGACAAGATAGTCCAGGAGGGGCACAGCCAGCCCCTGTCCCAAGAAGATCTTCACCAGCTTGGTGGCCACATCCTGCCGGCTGTCCCCCGAGGTCACCTCCTCCAGGATGGCCAGTGCCGTGCCAGCGGGGGGCTGTGGGGAGGGCAGGGTGGGCACGGGGGGGTCCCACACCGCGGTGCTCCCCACCTGCCCCTCGAGGGTCCCCCCACCCTGTAGCACTCACCTGGCCGGGGCAGAGGACGGGCTCGGTGAGGAGCTGGATGAGGGGCTGGTAGTACAGGGCGGGCAGGACCGTGTCCTCCTCCAGCCGCACCGTCAGCCTCAGGGCCCCCAGCTGTCCCCTGCAACGACACCCTGCAGCCTGCACCCCCAGCACCCCGGGTCCTTCCCAGGGGGAACGCAATTTCCCATGCATTATAAACGAAAACCGTTTCTGGAGCTGGCTAAGCCTTTCCATTCAAAGACACATTTTCAGGCTTTTTACAGTTTTGCAAATCTTAAACCTCAGTTTAAGGATGATATTTTCTAGGCCAATAATCCTCATCCTTATTAAACTAGAAATACACACACCTTTGCCTTAGCAGGACCCTCATCCATGGCTGTTTCTGGCTAGTGTTGGCCCCATCATTTAATAATATTCTATGCTCATTTTCCTGGCTCTTTGTCTCACAGCACACTTGCATGTGGGCACAAACAAGATAATGTTCATTGAAGAGGGGAAAATCCTGCATTTTTTAAAGTGTTTGTGCTTTGCAAGTTGAAAACAAAATACTTTGAATAGTTCATGAAATATATAGAGCCTGGGGAGCTGCTGGTGCTGCCTGCGCTCACCCGCAGTCCCTGGTGCCGCCGGGGAAGGGCAGGAGCTGGAACCAGCCCTTGGTGGGCTCCGTGCAGATGGTGTCCAGGGGGAACTCGACCTGAGGGGACAGAGGTCCGATTGGTGGGGACACACATGCCAGCACCCCACGCTGTTCCCCTCTTCCCCCCGCCAGTGGGGAACCCTTTTGGGGGAGCCCAGCACTCGCGGGGGCTCTGAATGTGGCACTGGTGGGTGCACATATCCCTGTCCCCATCCCTGTGGTCACCCAGACACAGGGAGGGGAGTGTGGGGGTGTCCCCAGGGTCCTCACCCGTCCCAAGAAGTCGTTCTTGCCCACGATGTCCCAGTCCCACAGCTCCACGCTCAGCACGGCCTCCCGCAGCTCACCCTCCGCCAGCTCGAACTCCAGCACCTCGTCCCAGCGTGGGAAACGGGTTTTCTTAATCACCTGCTGGGGACAGGGATGGGTGGCCATGGGGGACAAGGTGTCCGAGCCTCTGGGTCCCAGCACCCGGCACCCCGACTCACGGCCGTCTCCAATGTGTGTCCACAGCACAACACCCTGGCAAAGGGGTCCGAGGTACCCGAGGGATCCCGGGGGGCCAGGTCCCTGTGGGGAGGTGGGGGTCAGCGGGGGTGCAGCGGGCAGCACCCATCCCCACCAGCACGGTCCCTGTACCCCCGTGTCCCCCATTTCCTCTGGCTTGCCTGGGCACAGCAGGCACCCATGGGGCACCCATGGGACACGCTGGGGCAATGCTGGTGAGAATGGGTCCCCATTCCTCAGCGCTCTTCCCCAAACCACCTCCTCCCCCGGTCCCTGAGGGCCACATAGCACAGTGTGTGGGGGCTCTGCTGTCCCTGATGCCTGGCCCCATGGCCATCGTGTTGCCTTGGTACCCGCTTCAGTTGCCATGGCAGCGGGATGCTGCTGGGTCTGCCGCCTGCTCCGCTGCCAGCATCCTGCCTGGCTGGCACCGCGTGTGTGGGCACATACGTGTGCACACGCACATACACATGCACAAACACGCAAACACATGTGCGACACACACCCACACACACACTCAGAGCAAAGTAGAGGGACAGGCTGCACTGTGCCTTAGTTTCCCCAAATTTGGAAGCCAAAGGGGAGAAACTTGCTGCAAGAGCCAGCTGGTCTGATGGGGACTGTCCCCAGGTACCCCATGGCCCTCTGGGCCACCCCTTGTCCCCCTGTCCTGTCCCCGAGCAGGGCTGGCAGTGTCCAAAGCAGCTCATTCTCCACTGAGACCCCACAGCATCATGACACATGTTGGCACCATTGATGTCCCCAAGCAGGAGACAGTGAGGGCCTTTCTTGGTGACAAGTGGCAAGGATGAGCCCTGTGCCACCACTGTCCCCATCCCCTCCCCTCCTCCCACTGCCCAGACCCCACCAGCCCAAAATAAGACCCTAGGGGTGGCTGTGCCCCCATTGTGCCCCATCAGTCCCCCCCACCCACCTGGCCTCAATGAGGTGGCAGCGCAGCACCCGCGGGTGGCCCCGCTCGGGGACCCCCAGCTCCAGGTGGATCTCGCCCTGCACCTCCTCATCGGGATCCACGGGCACCAGGCTCAGCCAGCTGTCAACACCTGCCGGGGGGTGACAGGGTGGGCACCCCATGGTGCCTTGTCAGACCCCCAGCCCCCCACTGTGCCCCGACTCACCCCGTGGCTCAGCCGAGATCTGCTGGCGGCTGAGCGAGACTTTGCCAATAACGTCGTCCTGCCTGCCAGGGCAGAGACATGACGGGCACTGAGGCCACTGGTGGGGACATGCCACCCCTCGGGGGATCCCTGGTGCCCACCCCCGTTGTCCCCCTTACCCGATGGTGTCTTCATCCAGCACGTAGACAGCGAGGCTGCGGAAGCCATGGGGCAGGCGTAGGGTGTATTCCTCCCCCCAAAAAGGGTTCAGGCTCTTCCACACCGTGGCTGTTCTGTGGTGGCAGAGGTGGCTGCACCCCCCAGGGACACCACCTGTCCCCCCATGTGTCCCCTCCCCGAGGTGGCAGGGTGTCCCACATACCTGGCCACCACCTCGTTGTCTACCTTGACCACACAGTAAGGATCACTGGAGCCAGACCTGGGAAGGAGGATGTGGGTGCTGGGGGGCTCAGCCCCCTACCTGGGGTCCCACCCATCCTCTGGGGTCCCACCCAGGCTAGGGGCTGCTGCTGCGGGGGCTCAGGGGGCCGGATCTGAGCAGCACTTTCAACCCCAGCCCCGGGAGGTGAGATGAGTTGCCAGGTCTCAGCCCAGCCCCGCAGCTGACATGGGGATGGGGACAACACCTTGTTCCAGCCCCCGCCGCCCAAGCCATCGCCCTGCGCCCGCCCGTATCCTTCTCCCACGTGGGTACCATGTCCCGCCAGCGGCACAGCCAAGCCCCAGTTTCTGTGGCAACCCCCAGTGTCAGGGTGACACTGGCCTGGCCCGGAGCCCTTCCCAGGCTTAACCCTTTCCGCGGGGGAGGACGCGCCGGAGGGGACAAGCGATAGATCCAGGGCTCTCCCCTGAAAAGCCCCCTCCCTGCTCATTTACAGCACCGGGGGCTGCCTCCCAGGGGGATGCTGGAGCCCCGAATCCCCAGCTGCTGGAGACAGGGGATGACAAGGGGTGCTGCAGCCCCCGGGCGGGGCGAGGGAGGGGACCCCAGCCCCTGTCCCAGCCACGGGCGTGGGGACAGACGGGAGGGTCCCGGCCGTGGGTGCAGCGGGAGATGTGGCTGGTTAAGGAACGGCGTTAAACAGCAGGGGCACCCTAACATCCCCCCGGCAAGCAAAGCCCATGGTCCGGCCGCTCTGGCAGGGACAGGCAGGAAAAGCTGGGGGGTGACAGCTCCCGACCTCCCGGGACGACAGCGGGTCACCCCGAGCCCCTCCGCAGCCCCAAGCTGGGTTTGGGGGTGGCACCGGACACCTCTCCCCTATCCTGCTGGGTCCGGATGGCCCCGCGGTGCCCCGACCCCCAGAATGGGGTACCCAGCGCAGCACCCTCCGGGTGGGGAAACTGAGGCAGGGGCGGCCCCGCTGCCCGGCGCTGGCAGCCGCCGCGGTGCCAGGCTGGCACATCCGGACTGCTGCCCGCTCCGCGGGGGCGGATCCGCGGGCAGGAGCAGCCAGGGGGGCTCCCTGCACCCCCCCGGCCCATTGCTCCCCCTTCCAACGGCACGGATGCCCACCAGGTATGTGGGGGTGCGGGGGACGGTGTCCCTCCAAGTGTTACCCCTGCCCTGGTGGGGGGGATGTTCAAGGGGTTGGGGGGCTTATACCTTTCAGTGGGCGTGGGGGGCTGAGGGGGCTGGTAGTCCTCTGTCACCCCCAGACCTCCCCCATTTGGAGTACTGGGTCCCTGCCAGCATGAGTGCAAGCGGGGACCCCCAAAACCGCAGGGAGAGCACAGCACCCAGGGCTCCCAGCCCTCCCGCCCCCCCGCCACATCTCCCAGGGTGAGGGGCCAGGGGAAATTGGGGGGGTGAGACCCCCCCTGAGCCACTCACACGTCCTTGGCGGGCAGGTCCTTCCCCTCCACCACCCGGCAGTGCAGGGAGGTGGTTTTGGCCATGCCGGCGAACTTCGGGGTGGGCACCTAGGAGTCCATGCGGGGGGGATACAACGGGTGTGCCCCGACCCCCCCACAGCCCCGCTGGAGCTGCCAGCACCGGCCTCCTCCTCCTCCCCAACCGCTTCTTGCTCTCGCTTCTTCCTTTTTCCTCTTCTCGATTGTTTTTCTCGCCGCTTCGCTCCCACCTGCGCCCGAGCACAAAGGCAGCTGGAGCGCGGGCACGCAGCAGCGGGCGAGCTGGGGGGCCTGGCCGTGTGCCACCGGCGCAGGGAACATGTGGCGACCTGCCGGTGGCCACGGGTTGCCACTCAATGGAAACTCACCGTGGGGGTCTTTCCCCCCCGGGGACTGGTGACCAAAAGTGTGGGTAAAGTCTCTCGTGTCGTAGCGATGGGGAAACTGAGGCATGGGGCCATGGTGGGGTGTTGGCCACTGGGGGGTGGTGGCTTGTGTCCTGTCACAGCTGAGTGGCTCGAGGGACTGTCCCCAGGGTGGGGGGCTGTACCCCAACGGGGTGGTGGGTGCCATGGGGAGCCTGGTGTGGGCCTCGGGGTGGGGATGCAGCGGAGGACGCAGACAGTTTGGGGGGCCGCTGGCACAGCGCCCCTGAGACCCCCGTGGGATGTGTCCCCCACCGTGGGTGTCCCCCCCTTTGCAGGGGACACCCTGAGCCAGACTCCAGCAGATCCTGGGGTGTTTTCAGGTGCAGCACCACGATGCTCCCCACATCCCGGCTTTTCACACCGGGGACCCCAAACTGGGGTTGGGGATGATCACTGGGGGGGATGTCCCCTCTGTCCCCACTGCCCTGTTGGTGTGTGCCCCGCCCCCAATGCAGGCATAGCGGTGACAGTTGGGGGGCTGGAGGGATGGGGAATTCGGGGGGAGGTGGGGGCGGGCTGGCCAGCTGTCTGCTGCGGTGACTCACGGTGGGGACTGCCAGGGCCGGCGTCACCAGCGGGTGCTGAGGCTGTGGGGTGCTGCTGCCGGGGGGGTCACCGTGTGGGTGCTGGGTCCCAGGGGGGTCACTGCTGGGGGTGTCACCATCTGGGCGCTGTGTTCCTGGAGATGACATTGCAGGGGTGTCGCCATGTGAGCGCTGTGTCCCTTGGGGTGTCACTGCCAGGGGGTGTCATGTATGGGTGCTGGGTCCTTGGGAGGGTGTCACTGCGCAAGTGCTGGGACCCTGGAGTGCCACTGGTGGGGTGGCTGTCACCATGGGGGTGCTGGGTCCTCAGGGGGGTCACTGCTGGGGGGGTGTGTCACTGTGTGGGTACTGGATCCCTTTGGGGCGTCAGTACCAGGGTGGGTGTCACCAGTGGGTGCTGGGTCACAGGGAGGTGTCATTGTGCAAGCGCTGTGTCCCTGAGGGGGGGCACTGCCAGGGGGGTGTCACCAGTGGGTGCTGGGTCCCTTGGTGGGGGTCACTACTGGGGATGTCATCATCTGGGTGTTGGGTCCCTGGAGGTGCCACCATGTGGGTGCTGGGTCCTTGAGAGGGTGTCACTGTGCAAGTGCTGGGACTCCGGGGTGCCACTGCCAGGGGGGTGTCACCATGTGGGTGCTGGGTCCGTGGCGGGGGTCACTGCCACGGGGTGTCACCGTGTGGGTGCTGGGTCCCTGGGAGGTGTCACTGTGCAAGTGCTGGGTCCCCTGGGGGTGTCACTGGTGGGGTGTCACTGTGTGGGTGATGGGTCCCTGGGGGAGTCACTGCTGGGGGTGTCACCATCTGGGTGCTGGGTCCCTGGAGGTGCCATTGCCAGGGGGTATCACTGTGTGTGTGCTGGGTCCTCAGGGGGGTGTCACCGTGTGGGTGCTGGGTCCATGACGCAGTCACTGTCGGGGGGGTGTCACCGTGTGTGTGCTGGGTCCTCAGGGGGGTGTCACCATGTGGGTGCTGGGTCCATGACGCAGTCACTGTCGGGGGGGTGTCACCGTGTGTGTGCTGGGTCCTCAGGGGGGTGTCACCATGTGGGTGCTGGGTCCCTTGGGGGTCACTGCCCCGGGTGTCACCAGTGGGCTCTGGGTCCCTGCAGTTCCCCTGGGGTCTCGTCCCCCCTGCACCCCCACCCCGCGAACAGCCCGGCACCGGGTGTCGGGGGACGCGGGTGTCCCGGCGGGTGTCCCTTGCCGGGCGGTGCTTTGTTTGCCGCCCGACCTGTTCCCCGGGTGCCTCGTGTCCCACGCCCGGGCCGGGGAGCGGCAGCCCCGGGGGGGCTGGAGCGAGTGCCCGCGGCTCCGCGCCGCTCCCGGCCCCACCCCCGGCAGGAGGCGGTGGCGGCGGGTCCCTCCCCGCTGCCCAGGCGGGGCGGTGCCGGAGGAGCGCTGACCGGGGTTCGCTCCCCGCGCCGCCGCTGCCGCCGCCCTGGGCCTGTGCCCGGGCCTGGGCCCGGCCCGCCGGGGCCTTGCCGGGGCCGGGCGGGGGCGGAGGCGGCGGGGCCGGGCCGGGCCGGGCGGGCCGCGGAGCCGCCATGAAGCCGAGCGGAGGTGAGGGGGGCGGTGAGCGGGCTCCGCGGCGCCCGGGGCCGCACCGCTGGGAACCCCCCGTCCCCATGGGGAGGGCGGGCGGAGCGGGGCCGGGCACAGGCCCAGGCCCAGGCCGGGGGGTAACGTGGCGGCTCTCCCCGGGCAGAGGAGCCGCTGCTGCTGGCGGAGCTGAAGCCTGGCCGGCCGCAGCGCTACGACTGGAAATCCAGCTGCGAGACCTGGAGCGTGGCCTTCTCCCCCGACGGCAGCTGGTTCGCCTGGTCGCAGGGACACTGCGTGGTGAAGCTGATCCCCTGGCCCCTGGAGGAGGCCGAGCTGTGAGCGCGGCGCTGGGCGGGGAGGGGGCTCCGTGGAGCTGTGCGCTGGGATTCGGGGGGAACAGGCGGCCCGGGGACGGGGACACGTCGTCTTACTGGAGGGGCGGCTTACAGGCTGAACGCCAGCTGCTTGAAGCCTTCAGGACTTCAAAAATAGAGTTGATTTATTAAAGGGAAAAGGTGATGTATGGTGAGGCTTGGTTTGAAAATATATCTGTGAAGGGGCTGGAGCACAAGTGTGATGGAGCGGCTGAGGGACCTGGGGGTTCAGCTGGAGAACAGGAGCTGAGGGGAGACCTTCTGATCTCTGAACTGCCTGAAAGGAGCTTGGAGCCAGGGGGGTCGGGCTCTGCTCCCCAGGAACAAGCGCCAGGAGCAGAGGAAACGGCCTCAAGTTGCGCCAGGGGAGGTTGAGGTTGGATGTGGGACCAATTTCTTCCCCAAAGGGCTGTGGGGCATTGGAACAGGCTGCCCAGGGCAGTGCTGGAGTCACCATCCCTGGAGGGCTGGACAGATGGACATGAGGTTCTCAGGACATGGGGCAGTGCCAGGTTGGGTTATGGTTGGACTCGATGATCTTGAGGGGCTTTTCCATCCAAAATGATTCTATAATTCTATGTCTCTCTATTTTGCCCCAGGAACTGCAAAACCTCAGAGCGCAAGAGCCACGGCAGCAAAGCCGAGGTGAGGAGCCGAGGGGGTGCCAAGGAGAAGACGCTGGAGTGTGGCCAGATCGTGTGGGGCTTGGCCTTCAGTGCTTGGTCGGTGGCAGAGGCACGGGAGACTGACCCTGCCTGCGCCGTGGGTCTTCCCTGCCTGATCCTGGCCACTGGGCTCAACGATGGGCAGATCAAGGTCTGGGAGGTGCAGACAGGTGAGCAGCCCGTGTTGACAGCAGGAGCAGTCATGGCTTTAGAGTGTTTTTTCTCCCCTTGTTCCCCCTTGGGAGGAGATCCCCTCACGCCAAGAAAGACCTTGAGGTGCTGGAGCGAGTGGAGAGAAGGGAACGGAGCTGGTGAGGGGCTGGAGCACAAGTGTGATGGAGCGGCTGAGGGACCTGGGGGTTCAGCTGGAGAACAGGAGCTGAGGGGAGACCTTCTGATCTCTGAACTGCCTGAAAGGAGCTTGGAGCCAGGGGGGTCGGGCTCTGCTCCCCAGGAACAAGCGCCAGGAGCAGAGGAAACGGCCTCAAGTTGCGCCAGGGGAGGTTGAGGTTGGATGTGGGACCAATTTCTTCCCCAAAGGGCTGTGGGGCATTGGAACAGGCTGCCCAGGGCAGTGCTGGAGTCACCATCCCTGGAGGGTTGGACAGACAGAGACGAGGTTCTCAGGACATGGGGCAGTGCCAGGGGTGGGTTACGGTTGGACTTAATGATCTTGAGGTGCTTTTCCAACCAAAATGATTAGTGTTTCTATGATTCATCGTTGTCCAGATACGTCCTCGGGTTGATCAGGAGCCCTTGCCCTGTCTCAGGCGGGGCTGCCTGTGCCTGAGCGGCACGGCCTCGTTCCCCATGGCAGGACAGTGTTCAGCACGTCCCTTCTCCACAGGTCACCTCCTCTTCAGCCTCTTGGGGCACCAGGACGTGGTCAGAGACCTCAGCTTCGCTCCCAATGGAAGCCTCATCCTTGTGTCTGCCTCACGGGACAAGACCTTGCGTGTCTGGGACCTGAGCAGAGATGGTAGGGGCGTCCTACGTGCTCCCTCTTGGGAAAGGTGTGGGGAGAGCAGGTCCCAGCGCTGCCTCTTGTGCTCCCCCCTCGTGACCCGCGTGTCTGCTGTCTGCAGGGCGGCAGGTCCAGGTGCTGTCAGGCCATGTACAGTGGGTCTATTGCTGCTCCATCTCCCCAGACTGCAGGATGCTCTGCTCTGCAGCCGGAGAGAAGTCGGTGAGTCCTGCTGGGCGGGAGCCATTAATCCAGTGCTCTCTTCAGCCTTCTGTGTCCCCCGCAATGCAAAAACGTTCTGTGAGAAGGGGCCAGGCCAGAGCTACCCTCACTCCTCAGCCTTCCAGGCTCTGCACGGAGGAGCTGGGAGCAAATTCCCTGCGGCTTAAACCCTGAGGTGCTTCTCCTCGGAGATGCTCACAGTCTCAGCCCCTGGCTGTGTCCTGCAGGCGCTGCTGTGGAGCATGCGGTCCTATACCCTCATCCGGCGGCTGGAGGGCCACCAGAGCAGCGTGGTCTCCTGCGACTTCTCGCCGGACTCGGCGCTCCTCGTCACCGCTTCGTATGACGCCTGCGTCATCATGTGGGACCCCTACACCGGGGAGCAGCTGAGGACGCTGCGGTACGGAGCCCTGGGTGGTGGAGGACTGTGGAAGGGGGACCGAGGGGCTGAACATGGCCTTTCCTTCTAGTTGGGCGCAGCGACCACCTCTCCTGTCTCCAGGGGCTGAAAGAGGGCTTTGACTTGACAAATTTGGCCCCTCTGCCATCCCTGGAGCGCTGGGGACGTGGCTCACAGCAGCCTGGGGCTGACGCGGGCCTTGTTCTTGCACCCCACAGCCACGTTCCCCTGCACTCTGCGCCGGATTACAGCAGCGAGGTCCACACCAGCTCCCTGCGCTCCGTCTGCTTCTCCCCTGAGGGGCTCTACCTGGCCACCGTGGCGGACGACAGGTGAGTGACTCCCCTTGGGGACCTCCAGTGGGAAGAGGATCCCAGGAGCTCAGGATGTGCCGGGGGGAGCAGCCCTCACGTGCCAGGTCCCCACAAATGCCCGGTGTGAAGGGAAAGGGTGGGCAGCCTGGGACACCGCAGCTTGGCTGTGGCAAAGTGTAGCACTGTCACCTGTTGGAGCAACAAGCCGTGTCCTCCGTACCGTGCCACCCTCGCTGTGCCCCTCGGCACCGTCACCAGCTCTGTCTGCATGCAGGGGACAGTGCCTCCCGCCTTGCTGGGACACTCCTGGGATGCTCTAAGCCCATGGGATGAAAATCCTTTCCCAGAGAGGGATCCCGAGAGGTTTCACTTCAGCGGCAGGCGCTGGGGGTTGTGGGTTTGCCATCGTGTCCCCTCCCTCTCTCCGCAGGCTGCTGAGGATCTGGGCGTTGGAGATGCGGTCTCCGGTCGCGTTTGCTCCCATGACCAACGGCCTGTGCTGCATGTACTTCCCGCACGGCGGCTTCATCGCCACGGGGTGCGTATGTGGGAGAGGGGAGTGGAGGAGGACGTGGCTGCTCCCTCCTCCTGCAGCTCTGGGGCTGCTTACCAAACTTGGGGTTTCCTTGGGGGGGTGCAGGCTGGTTTCCTGGGCTGGGGAACATGTGGTTGCTGCAAACCTGGGATATTTGGGGGTGATCGAGCTTTCTCGAGTCTCCACCCTTTGCTCATGGCTTTTTTCGGTCCCATTGCAGGACCAGAGATGGCCACGTCCAATTCTGGACCGCTCCGAGGGTCCTCTCGTCACTAAAGCACTTGTGTCGCAAAGCTCTACGCACCTTCCTGACAACGTACCAGGTCCTGGCGCTCCCCATTCCCAGGAAGCTGAAGGAATTCCTCACTTACCGGACTTTTTAATGCCGTGGGGAAAGTGGAGGCGCAGAGTTGAGAGCCTTCTGCTCACCGGCACGGCTCGACCTGGGTCAGAGGAGGCACCGCAGCAACATCTGGCTGATTTGTGAGCCGCAGGGCAGGAGGATTGCTATTCCCCTTGTTTTGGGGCTGTCTGTAAATGTGGAGGGATTTTTTGGTGTAATAATACTAGAACCCAGCAAAAATGCAGGCAGAGGGCGAGGGGGACAGGGTCCCCCTGCTGTCTGCAAGTTTTGGGTCAGGTGCTTTTGCTTCCAGTGCAATGTTGTGGGGTGAAGGTGAGCAGAGCTTTTGTTGTCCCCCAAAAAAGACCCTCGCTGGGACTGGCTCGTGCTGTAGCTCTGTTCCCAGGGGAGTGCGGGCTCTGCTGCTCTCCTGGGCTGGGCGTGAGCTGGACAAACCTGAGCGGGGCTCTGCGGGTGACAGCGATGACAGAATAAAAATGGTTCATCACCGTTTTCCTCATGGTTGGTAGAGGTGACCCGGGGGTACCGGCAGGGCAGGCTCCTGCTGCGGCTGTCGGGGCGGCAGCGAGTGCTCACTGGGCTCTGAAGTGCTGCAGAGCAGTGAGTGTTCAGTGGTGGGACCAGCTGGAGAGGGGCCAGAGGAGCCACAGGAATGATCCGAGGCTGGAACAGCTCTGCTGGGGACAGGCTGAGAGAGCTGGGCTGTTCAGGGGAGAAGAGAAGCTCCGGGGTGACCTTATTGCAGCCTTTCCTTACTTAAAAGGAGCTGATAAGAAAGATGGGGACAGACTTTTGAGCAGGACCTGTTGTGATAGGACAAGGGGTGATGGTTTTAAACTAAAGGAGGGAGATTTAGGCCAGACATGAGGAAGAAATTGTTGTCCCTGAGGGTGGTGAGAGCCTGGCCCAGGTTGGCCAGAGAGGTGGTGGCTGAACCATCCCTGGAGACATCCCAGGCCAGGCTGGACGGGGCTCTGAGCAACCTGAGCTGGTGCAGATGTCCCTGCTCATGGCAGGGGGGGCACTGGGAGAGCTGGGAAGGTCCCATGAACCAAAACCATTCTGTGATTCTATGGAAGGTGTTGGAGCCCATCACAGCTTCACCTCCAGCCACTTCTCTCCTCTCTGACAGCACAAGGAGCCCAGAACATTGACTCCCAACTTCAATGCTTCAAATGAGCTGAGGTGGCTGAGAAACACTGTTGTACTGAAGGGAACAAAAGGCTACATAGGGTTGTTTTTCCAAGACAGAGCACCGCAGCCCTGTCCCTGCAGGTCCCACGTTGCAGGGTAGGGATGTTTTGCAGGCAGGTGACATCAGCAGGACTTCAGCCTCTGGGTGTGACAGCTTTGCAATGGGTGAGCCTTGACCCTTTGGACTTTGCTGTACAGGAGGGGAAAAAAAAAGGCAAATGCAACCTGATGGGTTTTGGAGACATCTCTATTTCCTGGAGAAGCTTACAAACAATACTGCCGAGCTCTCGCACCCAGGCTGTGGGCTCCAGGCTTGCAAAAAGGAAACCGAAAGCTGCAGGGAGCAACTCCGGGCCTGGCACTGATGATCCCTGTATCTGTGAGATCTGGCACGATATGGATCGACCCAGCAGGACTCAGGCTTCAGCCACAATCAGGTCCCTGGTGACTTGGAAAGCCGCAATGAGGGAGCTCAGCTGAATCTTTTCACTGGTCCCCGCGGCCAGCCGGTACCTGCAGCAGGGGGCAAGGGTTGGTTGTTTGCACCAGCGTCCACGGCCCCACACAAAGTGGCAGCCCTGGCGGGGACAGTGCAAGCCAAGCACAGTACAGGTAGGATTATGTAGTGGGGAGGGACGTGCAGGGGCTGCTGGACCCCACCGCGGTGATTTGGGGCAAGGAGAGGGGGCGAGAGGACACTTACTCAATGTCCGCCAGTTTGATCAGCAGCTGGATGCGGATCGAGGGTGGGAAATCGACTGCGGAGAGAAGGGGATGGGGGCATGTCAGCGCAGGCTAGGGGGGACAGTTTGTCCCCCCCAGGGTCAGGCCCTACCCCTGTGCACGAAGAGGTGGATCTCGGTGAGGATGTCCTGCAGGGCCAAGCCCTTCAGTGTCTTCAGCTCTGTGATTTCTGAGATGCGAGCAAGTAAAGGGCTTGGTTCCAGGCTTTTCCCTGCGAAATCCCGCTCCCCATCCCCACGACAACCCCAGGGACCCTCCCCAGCGAGCAGCACCCAGCCCAGCTGAAGCAGGAGGTGATGGAAAGACCCAGTGAAGAGGAGGATTTACAGCAGCGGGGATTAAACCCCAGGGCTAGCGGAGGGACAAGGATACTGCGGTAGGCGGTGGAAAAGTCCTGGTTCAGCATCCACTCGAGGATATTGGCGATGTCAGACTCGAGGGGGTGTCCCGTGCAGGTATAGACGTTCTCCTCTGTCACCTTCCCGAAGGCCATGGTGGTGCTCTGAGGAAGAGGAGGCGGGAGGGAGGATGAGGAGCTCGGCCCTTCCTCCACTGACCCCCTCCAGGACAGAGGAAAGAGTGGCCGTGGCCATAGAATCACAGAATTGTTTTGGTTGGAAAAGCCCCTCAAGATCATTGAGTCCAACCATAACCCACCCCTGTCACCTGCCCCATGTCCTGAGAACCTCATGTCCGTCTGTCCAGCCCTCCAGGGATGGTGACTCCAGCACTGCCCTGGGCAGCCTGTTCCAATGCCCCACAGCCCTTTGGGGAAGAAATTGTTCCCACATCCAACCTCAATCTCCCCTGGTGCAACTTGAGGCCGTTTCCTCTGCTCCTGGCGCTTGTTCCTGGGGAGCAGAGCCCGACCCCCCTGGCTCCAAGCTCCTTTCAGGCAGTTGTGGAGAGTGATAAGGTGGTTCGTACCTGCAAGATATTGAGCGCTCTGCGCATGTCACCACTTGAGAGGGTCACCAGAGCCTTCATCCCATCCTCGGTCACGTCCACCCTGGAAAACAAGACCCGGAGCTGCAGAGGGAGCCAGGAAACACAACTGTGGAAAACCAAGTGTGCTGCTCCTCCTCATGTAGAGGAATGGGGACAAAAGGGGTGCGGAGAATGCTGTGAAGCCCCCCACATCCCCAGCTCACCCCTCCTCCTGAATGACGTGCTGCAGCCGGGGCACCATCAGCTCCGGGGTGAGGGGGCCGAATCGGAAGCGCGTGCAGCGGGACTGCAGGGCCGGGATGATCTTGGAGAGGTAGTTGCAGATGAGGCAGAAGCGGGTGTTTTCTGTGAACTTCTCGATCACTGCGGAGAGGCAGGAGGAGAGGCCGGTCCCTGTCTGCAGCCTCGTCAGGGCTGTCACAGGCTCGAGGGGTGCCAATGGCGGGGGGTCCCCGGTGCCCCTCACCTCGCCTCAGGGCGTTCTGAGCATCTTGGGTCATGGCGTCGGCTTCATCCAGGATGACGAGCTTGAAGCCTTTCCTTAAATCGGGATAAAAAAAGGGTGGTCTTAGTCCTGGGTGTAGGAGAAAGAGCAGCGGGGGACATTTATTCCCATCCTGACAGTCCCAGAGAGCCCTCCTGCCTGCTCTGGATCACCATCCTCATCACTCATCCTCACCACCCTCATCCTCCCACCTCCTGGCTCCTTCCCACCTGGTCCAGAACACTGTGCACCCCACGAGCCCCCCCAAACCCACCTCCCAAGCCAAGTGCTGTGTTGGTGGGTGGGGGCAAAGGGACAGGGAGCTTTGGGAAGCACAGACTTACTTAAAGATGGTCCTGGTGCTAGCGAAGCTCAGGATGGGCCCTCGGACAATGTCGATACCCCGGTCATCAGAGGCATTGAGCTGGAGGGAGACATCGCGGATCTGCATCCCTGCCCGAGGATGCACCGAGGGGGCACCCGACTGTCATCCCATCCCATCCCATCCCATCCCATCCCATCCCATCCCATCCCCACTTACCTCCAGCACCATGGAGCCAAACTCCCGCTCCCGGTAGAGCTGCCTGGCGCAGGCGAGGATGGTCGAGGTCTTCCCGGTACCGGGGGGGCCATAGAGAAGGAGATGTGGGAGCCGATCCTCGCTGATGAACCGCTGCACTGGAGAGGGGGTAACGGCCTGGCGGGGGGGGTCAGCACCCCGAGGGTTTTTGGGGGGATACTAACTGGGGGTGGGGTATTTCCCAGGGGGGGTTACTTACTGGGAGGGGGGGTTATGTACCAGGAGGGGTTACTTACCATTGGGGTATTACTTACCGGGAGGGGAATACTTACCGGGGGCAGGGGTTACTTACTGGGGGGGGGGCGTACTTACTGGGGGGAGGTACTTATTGGAGAGGGAGTCACTTATGGGGAGGGAGTTACTTATGGGGAGTGGGGTTACTTGCCGGGGAAGGGGTGCTGCTGGGAGGGGGGGCACTTACTAGGGAGGTGGTTACTTATGGGAAGGGGGTTACTTACTGGTGGGGTGTTACTTAGGGGGAAGGGGGGTTACTTACCAGTGGGGGTATTACTTACCGGGGAGGGGGTCAGTGACCGGTATGGGGGGGTTACTTACCGGTGCTGAGAATATCCTGGTGCGACACCAGCTCCGACAGCGCCTGCGGCCGGTACTTCTCCACCCTGCACCGGGAGCGGGGGGGTCAGCCCGGGGGGGGTCAGCCCGGGGCAGCGCCCGCCGCTTCCCGCCCCCCCTTTCCGTCCCGTCCCGTCCCGTCCGGTCCCGATCGTACCACGGCAGGTTCCCGCCACCGGCTCGCGCCATCACCCGCGGTCTCGCGAGAGCGGCGGGACGGGGCGGGGACATGGGAGGGGCCGAGCGGGGACACCCCCCGAGGTGGGGGGGGCTGGAGCTGGGGCTGCTGAAGAAAGCGGGATCGCGGTACTAGGAATTGCTGAAGTAAAGCGGTGGGGGTGGGTTTGGGGAGAGCGCGGTGTCGGGACTGACCCAAGCAAGGTCACCCCTCCGCTTTTGGGGAGATCGCGGTGCCAGCGATTGCTAAAGCAAGGGTGTGGGCATGGTTTTGGGGAGAGCGAGGTGCTGGAAGTTGCTGAAATAAGCTCATGTCCATGATTTTGGGGAGATCCCAGTAGCAGGAATTGCTAAAGTGAAGTAGTAGGCTTGGTTTTGGGGAGAGCATTGCAGTGGGGATTGCTAAAGCAAGGGGGTGGGAATGGGTCTGGGGAGAGCACGGTGCTGGGACTCCCCAAAGTAAGGTCACGTCTGCGCTTTTGGGGGGATTCCAGTACCAGGAATTGTTAAAGTGGGGTTGTGAACATGGTTTGTGGGGAGCATGGCACTGGGGATTGCTAAAGCAAGGTTACAGACGTGCCTTTGGGCAGAGCACGGTGCTGGGAGTTGCTAAAGTGAAGTTGTTCGTGGGGTTTTGGGGAGATCCCAGTACCAGGACTTGCTAAAGCAACGGGGTGGGGATGTGTCTGGAGGGAACACAGTGTTGGGACTGATTCAAATAGGGTCATGTCTGTGATTTTGGGGAGATGCCGGTACCAGCAGTTGCTAAAGCAAGATTATAGGCATGCGCTTGGGGAGAGCGTGGTGCTGGGACTCAGCAAAGTCAAGTCACACCGGTGCTCCGGGGACAGCACGACACCGGGAATGGCCACAGCAAGGTTCTCACCACACTTTTGGGGGACAACGTGGTGACCCTGCCCTGAGATGTGCCGGTCTCTTTTTTTTTCCAGTTGACTCACCTGAAAAATCAGCTCCATCTTGTGTTCCTGGTGCTGCCAAAGTGCTTGGCTGCATAACAGGTATCTCTGCCGGGGACTGGGGGGCTCCCGGCTCTTTCCGGAGGTGCTGGATGTTACCTGTTCTCTCTAGAGTTGTAGGGGAAAGCTCCCCCAGTGCCCCCCCTGCCATGACAGGGACATCTGCACCAGCTCAGGGTGCTCAGAGCCCCGTCCAGCCTGGCCTGGGATGTCTCCAGGGATGGTTCAGCCACCACCTCTCTGGCCAACCTGGGCCAGGCTCTCACCACCCTCAGGCCAACAATTCCTTCCTCATGTCCAGCCTGAATCTCCCTCCTTTAGTTTAAACCCTAAGGGAGAGAAGATGGGAAGTGATCCATTGGGAAGCAGAGGTGATGGGGAGTGTACCAGGGGGGTGAAAAAAATCATGGGGAAATCCTATTGCTGGCAAGGGGAAGGAAAACATCAAGAGTTCCAGGTGAAATCCTACAGCAACCCCAAACCTGCCAGAGGGCAGCTGCTTCACTATTTCTTCTTTTTGTTTTTTAATCCTGTTCCCCCCCCAGCCCCGTAAGGGAAAGCAGGAGCTGGGAGCTGCGCTCAGCCGCTCCGGTGGCGTGTGACAGTGGTGACAGATGGCCCTGCCGATGGCAGGTGAGGAGCCATGAGGTCCTTCCCGAGCTCCTGGGAACCGGCTGGGAGCTGCGAGGGGCTTCTCCCCTCCGAGCTGCTGTTCTCCTCTCACATCCACCTTCCCCTGTCCTCCAAAACTGATTTTTTCCAGGCATTTTTTCCCCCTCCGTGCCTTATCATTAATAAATCTTGAGCAAAATCTTTGGAGGGGCCAGGAAAAGGTTTCAGGTGATTTCACCTTTTTCTTGGCCAGATTGCTTTAGAGATTATTATTTATTCTATTGGTTGTTGTTTAACATTGTTAAAATTGACAGGCGCATCCCCTGCAATGATTCTGCGTCGTTAGGACCGGCTGAATTATTAACCAGTGTCTGAGCTGCCTATCTTTGCTTATTTACCTGTTACACCTAATGGGCAGGGGACCAGCAGGTCACATCAGGCTTGATAAGTGGCCCTATAAATTTGTAGCACTATTGCTAGGTTTGTTAACAGCCCTGAGGTGTCAGGCGCATCCCTCCGGGAGAGGACGAGGGAATTCCGGGTAGCTGGGGCAGAGATGGTGGGGATGGAGGTGGTGGAAAGGGAGATGGTGGGGATGAGATGATGGGGACGGAGATGGTGGGGATGGAGATGGTGGGGACGGAGATGGTGGGGACGGAGATGGTGGAGACAGAGATGGTGGGAACGGAGATGGTGGGGACGGAGATGGTGGGGACGGAGATGGTGGGGAAGGAGATGGTGGGGACGGAGATGGTGGGGACAGAGATGGTGGGAAGGGAGATGGTGGGAACGGAGATGGTGGGGACGGAGATGGTGGGGATGGAGATGGTGGGAAGGGAGATGGTGGGGATGGAGATGGTGGGAAGGGAGATGGTGGGGACGGAGATGGTGGGAACGGAGATGGTGGGGACGGAGATGGTGGGAAGGGAGATGGTGGGAAGGGAGATGGTGGAAGGGAGATGGTGGGGATAGAGATGGTGGGAAGGGAGGTGGTGGGAAGGGAGGTGGTGGGAAGGGAGATGGTGGGGAAGGAGATGGTGGGGATGAGATGGTAGGGATGAAATGGTGAGGATGGAGATGGTGGGGACGGAGATGGTGGGAACGGAGATGGTGGGGACGGAGATGGTGGGTACGGAGATGGTGGGAACGGAGATGGTGGGACGGAGATGGTGGGAAGGGAGATGGTGGGAAGGGAGATGGTGGGGATGGAGATGGTGGGGATAGAGATGGTGGGAAGGAGATGGTGGGAAGGAGATGGTGGGAGGGAGATGGTGGGGACGGAGATGGTGGGGACGGAGATGGTGGGGACGGAGATGGTGGGAAGGGAGATGGTGGGAAGGGAGATGGTGGGAAGGGAGATGGTGGGAACGGAGGTGGTGGGAAGGGAGGTGGTGGGAAGGGAGGTAGTGGGAAGGGAGATGGTGGGAAGGGAGATGGTGGGGATGGAGGTGGTGGAAGGGAGATGGTGGGGACGGAGATGGTGGGGATGGGATGGTGGGAACGGAGATGGTGGGGATGGAGATGGTGGTGGTAGCGACAGTGGCAGCAGAGGTGGTGGTGAACAGAGATAGTGGTGTTAGAGATGGTGAGGACAGAGATGGTGGCAGAGCTGTTGGTGACAGAGATGATGGTGGCAGAGATGGTGGTGATAGAGATGCTGGGGGCTGAGATGCTCTTTCACAGGGAAGAGAAACAAGGGCTCCTTGAGTCCCAAGGATGGACCCATCCACCATGGAGGTGCCAATAGTGTTCAGCACGTTATTGATAAATAAATGAACATATCGATATCAGAAAGGCCCCTTGCATGTGGAGCAGCACCAGTTTTTAAGACGAATGGAGACAAACTCAAGGCATCAGCAACGAGCCAGAGCAACGATTCAGCACTCGTAGCTGATGGTCGATGACATGTAAAAGCCTCATAGGGTGGTTTTGCATGGAATTTGGTGGGAAAAGCCTGGTGTGAGGCTGCGGGGGGCTCCGGCCGGCAGAGCATGGGTGTCCCAGGCGGGTTTGGATGGGATGCGATGGGCAGCCATGCTGGGGATCCCGGCAGAGCATCCTCCTCGCCATGGGAACATCAGCCTGATTTCAGAGACTCTCGTAGCTCCGACCTCATGGATGTGCAAGAAAACCAAGATTGTTGAATTATGCGTTGCAAGATATGTTTTATATAAACCAATTGCACCAAACCCAGCTTGTGTTTCAGAAATGAAGCGGTTGATGGTGCCGGGTGATGACACACACAGCCCGAGTGCGAACCCAGCACTGATAATGAAGTAGATGGATAATTCAAGCTGCCCAAGGTTGTAGAATAGATAAGTACAGTTTTTTAAATTAATTTCAGGCCTTTTCCTGCTGTCTCTAGCATCCATCTGCCTTTTGCACCATGGGCCAGCCCAGATCCAAGCATGTGAGTTGTGCCACTGACTGCAATGGGGTTTTTTGGGAAGCATGAGGGTCGGTGTATGTCCCAGATCACTGCAGGGCTTGTGCTGATGGGGCTTGGGGCTGGGTGGTTTTCCCAGTTGGGTCTCCCTTATTTTATTTT